>NW_028248543.1:0-555000 GCF_964263255.1 Lissotriton vulgaris | reverse complement strand
AAGATTTGGACCGTGCTGGGGTAGGCAACAGGAAGGTCTCACCCTGCATCAATGGAATGCGGACTTTCAGACAAATGCATCACTCTGTTGAAAAGGAAACTGGTGAATAAGCTGGTGGTGGAGCACAGAGTCAGTATGAGCAGGGGGTCCGGGAGCTGACGTCGAGCACAGGCTGTGGGGCAAGATACTGTAAGACCGGTAAAGACTACAACAGAAAGTCATAGGAAGGAAAGGAGACTGCTGGACTCCTTCAGAAAGAATGATAGGGAACAGATGGGTCACATGAAAGCCCTAATGTGGAATAGCGCTTATTATTAGGTAACAAGCTTTACCGGAAGAAATTATAAGGCTCCTGTGGAGGATCAAGTTAGAGCAGAGTGTGTGATATGGAAATAGTATCTAACCTAGTATCGTGCTGTTCTGAATCATAATATGAACTTTACTGGATCCGTGTATATGTTGTGAGTATGTTCTTATGATTTTGATAATGCACATTCTGTTTCTCTTTCTAGGGAGTATGCTGACCAGTACAATCAATGCTTAAGTGATCTCCCACTCCACTTACTGGATATATATATATATTCACTGAAAAAAACATAGGTTATACACTATATATAGTTAGGAATTAGCCTTTAAAAAACCAATGAAATTCACTGAAAAAACCATAGGTTATACATTATATATAGTTAGGAATTAGCCTTTAAAAAAACAATGAAATATATATATATGTAAAACATATTTAAACTTTACAAAAACACACAGACACTGGATGATGTCATCAGTGATGTCATCAGTGATGTCACTGACCATGTCATGATAGATGTAATATGTGACATCATCAGCATTGGATTGCGGATGCGCGAAATATATAGTTAGTGGACCTAACTATATGTCGAATGTCATTGGTTTTATATCAATAAAATGTCCAGCTAACTATATAGGAGGAATTTCAATGGTTTTTATATGTTAATTCCTAACTATATAAGGCCTAAAACCTATGGTTTTTTTTAGTGAATTTCATTGGTTTTTTAAAGGCTAATTCCTAACTATATATAGTGTATAACCTTTGGTTTTTTCAGTGAATATATATATATATATATATATATATATATATATATATATATATATATATATATATATATATATATATACATATATACATATATATATATATACACACACACATATATAGATATAGATATATAGATATAGATAGATATATATAGTCTTTCTTAAGCCAGAGTGATCCTCAATATAACGATGAAAGGAAACAAGGTCACTTAAAAAGACAAAAGGTTTATGTCTAGTATTTTACATGCTCCCAGAATCACAACATCAAAAAACACATTAGGACACACATATAAGCGCATAAGCAGACAGAACAGACTTGCAGAAGTATTGACACACAAAGTGATATGCAAAATGATAGCCAGGTGCACACCACAGCAACACATCTCAGTTGCTACACTGCACCAGCTCTGCTCCGACGCCTTGACCTTTTGAGAGTTGTGGGCTGTTAAAATTGTGCTTCCCACTGGGGATTTTGACAAATATATATTTTTATATATTTCTGCTGAGTCATGTCAGACTGCGAGGTCTATGAAGAGGAGGTAGCTACATGTGATGCCCCTGATGAGCACGCATACTATTACGATGAATCGATGGAAGAAATTATAGATAAAAGGTTAGATGTCAAGCTGGATAAGGTGCTCTCCTCTGCCTTATTACCTGTCTCCCAGTGACTAGAACTCCTTGTGGCTAATAACCCTCCCCCTCCGGTGCTCCTTCAGCATCAGCACCCTCCCTTTCCCCGAACCTCCTGGACTTCCCTGGCCCCATGTGCATGCATATTCGCTCTATAAATCCAAAGAGCAGGCCCAAGATGGCGCCCCTGCCCCTCCCCTTACCCCCTCATCCCTATCCAAATCCCAGATACCACCACTGACACTGGCTCTGACACAGACACTTCCCTAGAGCCTAGACCACGCAAATGCGCTAAGAAGCGCAAACACTCTTTTTCCCCCGTCCACCCTTCTCCCTTTTCATTCGACACTTCAGACATTGTCCACCCTCGCTCCGCTGACTGGACCCCTCCCCCAGCTGTAGCAGAGTATATGCAAACTCATTTGAGGAAAAGTTTTGATAAGAAGGTTAGAGCTTGCCTGAAATCAGAAATGTCCACGCCATGATTTATCGCACAAGGTGGCTGTTACCCCAGATATTGACACTTCAATGACCACCTTTGAATAAATACAAAACAGATCCAAAAAAGGGTACCGATCGCGCCCTACGGGCGTGCCAGGATGAAGTGTTGGACATTGCCGGTCCTCTGGCCAAAATTCTTGAGCTAACCCTACAGGCGCAGGAGACTGGAGCCGCTATTCATCCCAAGGTCCTGCCTGGGTTGACACAGAGGGCGATCTGTCTCCTTGGAAACGCTGATTGCGCCCTGTCCTCTAAACATCACAAATAAGTACTCCTGAGAATTGACCCACAGCTTGTTGAGCTAGCTGTGGCCGAGCCGGTCCCACTATCCAAGGGACAACTTCTTGGTGAAAAGTTTGCTAAAGACATAGCCAAATTTGCCTCCCTGGACAAGTCCCAATCTTCTCTGAATAGAGTCTTCCACCAGGTCTCTGATAGGGCCGATCGTGGCAGGGGATGCTTGACCAGCCGCTACGTTAACCCTAGTCCTCAGAGAGAGTTCGCTCCCCGGCGGAGGGGCTACACCCAAGAGCCATACCAAGCGGGCTTCTACCCATCCAGGTCTCGCGGCTTCAGAGGCCACTTCAACAGAAGCGTTAACAGAGGCTACAAAAACTTCGACACCTAGTCCTCTGGTAAGTCTCTTATTGTTTCCAATGATTCCCCTCGGGGCAGACTGTTACATTTTGTAGCGAATTGGACACGTCTGACCACGGATGCGTGGATTCTCCACACGGTCCAAGGGTACCAGATAGAACTTCTAGATTCCCCTTGTCAGGTGCCCCTCCTCGTCCTCTCCTTTTTATCCCTTCGCAAACAGAATTTTATAGACTCCGAACTTCAAGATTTTTTGGCCAAGCAAGCTATTGCCGTAGGACCCTTCATTTACGGAGGGTTTTGCAGCAACGTTTTCCTGGAGCAAAATAAACGAGGAGGTCAGAGATAGGTTCTAAATTTCAGAGAATTCAACCCCTTTGTGATGTACAGGCATTTCAAGAGGGAGGGAATCCATCTTTTGAGAGATCTCCTGTTAGAACAGGACTCGCTGGTCCGAGACTGGATCTGAAGGATGCCTATCTCATGGTTCCGATTTGCCCTCCTCATCAGAAATTCCTTCAGTTCCAATGGAAAGGACAATGGTACCGCTATTGCACTCTGCCTTTCGGACTGTCATCGGCCCCATGGGTGTTCACCAAACTCTTAAAGCTGGTTGTAACCCGCCTTTCGGGAAACGGGAGAGTGCATGATTGTCTAGCTCGACGACATGCTAACTCCTGGCTCAGGACCAAAACCTACTCCTTACTCATTTAGAATGGACGATGTCCCTGTTACAGGAGGTAGCTTTCGTCATAAACTCCAAACAATCCATGGTCATACTGAGCCAGCAGGCAGACTTTCTAAGGTTTCAGATAAATTCAGTATCCGCTCAAATACTTCTTCTCTTGACCAAGCTCAGATCTATCAAACACGAGATCAGGAACACCTTGTCCAAACAGATGCTTTAATTGAGAGTCCTAGTGAGGATTGTGGGCCTCCTGGCGTCCTCTATCCAAGCTATTTTTTCAGATCCCCTACATTACTGGACCTTGCAACGTCTCAAGATTTAATACATACAAAAGAGGTTTTCTTACGACCACCTCATTCCCCTGTCTCCAAACGCTCTGGAGGAACTTCTCTGGTGGCTGGAGCAGATGGCAGTTTGGAACGGAAGAGCGATTTTTGGCACCTCTCCAGACGTCATTGTCGAGTCCGACACCAACCGCTGGGGCTCGATGTGGAGACTTTTGCCACCGGCGGACATTGTTCAGCCGACGAGCTAAGGTTGCACATCAACTGCCTCGAGTTACTAGCAGGCTTGTTTGCCATAAAATCAATATCTCCTCTGAAGAGCAATTGTTGCATCCTTCTCCGGATGGACAATGTGTCGGCGGTGAGATACATCAATCGCCTAGGAGGAACGAGATCTTGTATGTTGGCCAACATTGTGAAAGAGTTTTGGTATACTTCTGCCTAGACCACAAAATCAATGTCATAGCGGAATACCTGCTGGCCAAACTCAATCAGGTAGCGGATTGGAACTCCAGATTCCTGAGATTCCTGAGGGATTACTGTGACTGGAGGCTTCATCCTTCCCTGTTTGTGGAGATCATGGGTATGCGAGGTCCCTGCAAGATAGAACTCTTTGCCTCTCGACTCAATGCCCATCTCCTGCAATTCTTCAGCTGGAGACCGGACCCGATGGCTATGGGAACGGACGCGTTCCACCAGCATTGGAGGTCTCAGAGGAACTATGCCTTTCCTCCTTTTGCTCTGATCCCAAGAGTGGCGGCCCTGGTCCATCGACAGGTGGCTTCATTAGTGTTGGTGACACCTTTGTGGAAGACTCAGTCCTGTTTCCGACGCTATTGGAGTTGGCAGTGGATTTACCCTTTCAGCTTCCTGTATTCCAGATGCTTCTCCAGGACCCAGAGGGAGCGACCAATCCGCTGGTCCTGCAGAACCAACTGTCCCTCATGGTTTGGACGCTCTCAGGAGACACAAGAGCATTGAAGGAATTTCACCGGCGGCTGCCGGCTTTATACAACAGCTAAACAACAACTATGGTTCTGTCGGGGACACAAATAATTTGAACAACCTGTAATTAATACATATCCAAACAACATATCCTGTGAAGGATATAAGGAGACACACACTACCGAATATGGTTCTCAAGGTAAATCTTTTTAGTATACACCTTGTTGTGAATTAATTCACCATTTTTGAACAGCTGTCCAAAACAAAGAGACACATAGACTATGTATACATTTAGTGATCTGGTCGTGACTGGTGACAAGGTGCTGTTCAAAAGTAAAACAAATGACAAATAATCATACATATAGACAAAACATTAGATCATGGATGTCCACTTTTGAATACAATTGTCACAACTGGATGAATTATTCCCTTATTTTGTTGAGACTTTGTGTGGACGGATACACGTACAGAACGTCGACGTTTCGACCCTATATAATAGTGCAGATTTGTATGCATCTGTGTCGGGTCTTCATCAGGACTCAAAGGGGGAGGTAGGACAGCCTAAATAAACGTATATACTTCTTAGGAAGGTCCTTAAAGGGGGGGAGAATGTCAGCCGACAGACTCAATGATCATTTTTGGAGAAGTGGATTCTTATTCCTTTGTATTAATCAATTTTCTACACCAGCCGGTGCAACGATCAGGGGGGGTTGGGTGCTGCCGTAGTGATCATTTTGGGAAGAAGCCAAAACGTCCGGGTCCGTCTTAGCGTGGCGCTGAATGTATTAATTACAGGTTGTTCAAATTATTTGTGATCCCAGACAGAACCATTGTTGTGGTTTAGCTTCCATACCCAGGTTCTGAGCGTTACTGAGCTACCCCATTACTTCCAAGGGCTTTATACAACAAGCTTGGGCTCAATCCACCCGCAAAAGGTATTCAGCTTCCTGGAAGCGATGGGTGGGTTGGTGCTGTCAACGGCAGGTGGTTCCCGTGGGATCAGATGTAAAAGAAGTCTTACATTTTCTGTCAGAATGTGCTGAATCTGCTCTTTCATACAGGTTGGTTAACAATTTCAGATCAGAACTTTCGGCAGGACATAATCCCATTGAAGGTAAGCCTGTGGGGATGCATCCCCTAGTGTGTAAGTTGCTCAAAGGTATTAGGGTGACTAACCCACCACGTCCCAGGTATTTGACTTCATGGGACGTTTCTTAAGTTTTGTCCTTACTGGAATCTTGGCCGGATAATAAAGATTTATCATTGAAACAGTTATCGGCCAAACTCACAATGTTGTTATGTTTAATCTCATGCCGCAGAGTGTCTGATGTGCGTGCTTTGGATCTGGCGGGAAGAATGTTCTCCCCACATGGTGTCTCTTTCATCATTACGAGACAAACCAAAACTATGTAACGTTCGGTTGAGTATTCTGCTTTTCCACACAATGATAAATTATGTATTTTGAAATGTTTGAAAGTTTATGATCAGCGCACTCTTGCACATAGGTCTGAACTGTTGGGTCAATTATTGTTAGCGATACAGAAACCTTTTAGACCAGTCTCAGTTGCCACCTTTGCTAGGTGGGTAAGATGAGTAATGTCAGAAGAAGGCATTGATATTTCTGTGAATGGTGCTCATTCAGATAGAGGCGCCATGGCCTCTAAAGCATACCAGCTAGGTTCTCATTTAGAGGACATCCTGAAAGCTGCTGACTGGGTTTCAGATTTAATGTTTACGGTGTTTTATTACAAACCTATTTCGCATGTTTCATCGGTTGTTATTGATGAGCTCCGAACCAGCATAATCTGAAGCCTCCGGTCCTGACATATAAAACAAAATGTTCCAGCTATTGTGACAAGAATTTTAAATTCTATTAAGGACACTGAGGCGAGGATTATCCCACCCGTTGGGACAGTTAATATCAACTGTTATGTTGTATGATTTCTAGATTCATGTTTTGTTAATACCCACCCTGAGAAGTCAAATATTTTGGGTTCCCTATTTTCAAACTTGTTTCTGTTTTCAGGGAACGATTCTAAACATAATTAAGTTTCTGCTACTTCTGGACCACCTCGTTGTTGGAGGATGGATGTTGCTCCCAGGATTCAGAGATGATATTCACAGTTGAGAATTGGATGTGCTGTTATTTGCTCTCCGTTGAAAGTTGGAAGTGTTCTTCGTTTCGAACATTTATAGACTGGTTTGCAAAGAAAGAGGAAGCCAAGATGGAGCCTTTCTATTTTGCTCAATATGATGCGTTACTATTGGTTGTTTGAGGAGGCGTGGTTCAAAGCGTCATGGGAAATGATGTTTTTTGCTAATGCACTTCATTTTCAATGGCTGCTGTGGAGTCAGTAAAGAAATTGAGAAAGCATAATCATCACCTCTGTGTCCTTAATAGTATCTAAAATTCTTGTTGCAATAGCTGGAAAATGTTGTATTCACAAACTTATGGTTTGCCTTTGCAGGCTTCACTTTCAACTGCGTAAAATTAGCAAGATGTGCAGATTTTTCCTAGGCACCAACTTACAGATTTCCCTTCCTCAGACAATCCTATACATCTTAACATAAAATGTGATAGGAGGAATACTGGCAAACAGTCTAACCACTGGCAATGGATCAGGTTAGCATTCAACACACTGGTTTTCACTAACCAAGACAGAAACCTGCTTTATGCACTTCAGTTTTAACCCTGCTCCTCATATGTACAGCCCATCCAGAACTGTCAGGTGAAGCCCACTCCAGAAGCAAACATATCAACCTCAGACCAGTTTCGGCCTTAGTGGGCATACCCTTGGCTACTTAAGGCATTTCATTAAACACACAAAAGGTGGTTGAAGAGAGGCTATTCACTGGAAATAAACACAGTTAATAACTTGAGTTGTGTTTCAGCCTCAAATTCTTAAAACCATCGGAATTCAACAGTTATGTTTATGAACACAGAACACGTGACATAACTGCACTCACCCGCCATGTTGTTCGCCCATTGTTTTCGTGTATCTTTGCTGTTGGCAAATAGGCGTTTTGAGCATGTCGAATGACTGCAAATTATGTTGTGTATCATATGTCGTGTGGGTTCGTAAACATAACATAACAGGAGACATTCAGGGACTTTGCACAATTGAGCCAGAAATCTTAGCTCAGTTTTTAACTGCAGTTTTTTCAGTCAATTCAGTTTTCGTTCATGATGTACATATTTTTCAATCCCCACTTTGCAGGGCCTTCAGCTGTGCGCAGTGGAGGCTGAGTGCTATGCGCCCATCCTCCTATTGACATCAAAAACCCTGCAACACAACTTCTTTTGTCTTGTGTAGCAGTCGTTAAGCGCAGGCCGTGAGCCCAACCTGTGGTGTATGTCAAACACCCTCTAGGAGCAGCCTAAATCCATGCCATCCAAGCAAGGCCAGACAGTCATTATAGTGTTTTGCTGCGCCTGTGATTTTTTTACATTTTTTTTAATTGCCTTTAACTCACAAGTTAGGGACAACTCACGAGAGAGGCACAAAAATGTGGTCAACACAAGCGCCGCAAATGGCCAGTTTGTGGGACAACTCCAACTTGTCCGCTGTTTTGGGTGATTTTTTCCCAGAAGTGGCTTTTCCCCCAGGGGTCTTGGTACCCATGACCACAGCTCTGGGGGCGGACACTTCAGGGCTTGATCATCTATGGTTGTATTGTATTGTATTGTAGCATTTAAATAGTGCTTACTATCTTTAAGTGGGTTGTGGAAAAAAGTTTTTCACAGGACCAACCTTGCATGTTGGAGTTAGCTTGCAAGTTTCAAGAAGGCCAAAACATTTGGGGTGTAATCCAGCCAATCGTGTAAAACGTTTAAGACGTAAATAACATGATTCACAAGTTAAAAAGGCAAATATAAACCTTTAAAGCCCACTTGGGAACTTTTTAGGGCTTGCCTAGGCATCACATGCATTTCCTCTTCAAGACATGCTGCATCTAATCTGTGGGCTTCGAGCACGCCCATAGTTTGTCATTTGTTCTTTGGTGTGCTGTTCGGAAATCCTTGGTTTTCAGTGGTGCCTTGGCTTTATTTGTCCCTCCTTTAGCTGTATGGATCTCTCCCATAGCTACTGGCCCTATTACATGTAGTGGCTCCCTTCTGTCTATTTCTGTTACCTTCTGCGCACAACAGTTTTTTGGTCTCCGCTCATTTTTTTGTAGTTACCCCGCTTTCAGCTCCGTTGTTTTTTTTTTTATCAGTCCGTTCGAATTGCTGCGGTTACAGTATGCATTTAAAACATGGACACACTTTTTATTCTTTTTTTTTTAGTTGCTCTGCTTCAAGCTCCATTGTTTTATTTTAGTCACTCCGCTTCACTTCGGTATTTGTTGTGGCTGCGGTATATATTTTAAACATGCACACACTTTTTATTATTAATAGAAAAAAAATCTTTTTAAAACACTACAGGAAGCGTGTGTGCGCATTAGAAAAAGTAAATAAATAGGTTTCTGAAGCACGTATACATACTTTCCAAAACTTTTATTTAAAAGCTTTATTTCCACTCCTACTTTATACCACTGTGGTCTGCAGACATCACTTCACATGATGGCTGACAAGCAATGAGGATTCACGCCTCATTGTCTGCCACCACTGAATAGCACATCCTTATGTGGTCATCACTGGCAGTTGGGGACAGGAGCTGCAACTTGCTGTAAAAACTGCTCCCTGAAATGTTTGAAGCTACCATGTTTTGTGTCTATCGAAAACGGAAAAGTCTGGCCCGGAAGCTTTAACTAATTTGCAAAATGGAGACGTGCGCGCTTCTCTTCTGCAGAAAAGGCTGTGGACAAGGGGTGCCTTTTGAGAGATTCTGAGGTGTTGTTGTACGGTCATCAGCCAAGCACGATCTTGAGTTTAAAGAGCTGGTACCACGACAAGCAACATAGAGCGATAGCGTGTGAAAATAATTTTAAAATGCTTTTTTCTTATGTCTAAGGCAGTAAACAGGTAACTACGAGAAAATAATCTGTGGGAATGGGGGTGTAGTGTTGTGCATTCCCTACCCTCAAGACTGTAGTATTCTATGTATTTCATCTCTCTATAAATTGTATTTCTACTTATGTTTATCCCTTAAGTTCTGTTACCATGGATTCTTGGAATCCTGTTGTGTTCTCAGAGTGCATTCCACAGGCGGATCACTCTGGCCTGGACCACGACATGATCAGATGGTTGTACCTGTACTGCTTACTCAAATAAACCACTTTTGATCTACAACCTTGCCTCCCGTGGATTTCTACAAAGACAAACAACCCCACAGTGTTGTAGTTGTTCTTTCTCCTGTGATGTATTTATGTTGTTTCATTCAAACGCTCATGTGCCCACGCTGGTCACTTGGTGCACCTAAACAAAACCAGCATCACGTTCTCCATTTGCTTTGTGACACATGCTCTTGATCAGTAACACAGCCTGGGAGGAAAGGTACCGGCATTCAAAACTCCTTTTGTGCCTTTCGAACCACTAATGTGTGTTATTTAGCACAGTCAGTGAGCTATGACTGCTATTCCTGCTCTTACCCTACTTGAAATTGCTAGTACACAACCATTCCAAACAGCTTGTTTCTATTTGTTACTGGTGAGGTACTACTATACTGCATAATGCAATACTATTAACTTTACCGACTTTGGGTGGATGAAGGGTTGAACACAATCACATCCGGATTCTAACTGCGGACACACAACACACACCTACCTCTCTCCATTCTGGGATTTCCTGGTGAATGTGATGGTGCTGCCCTGAAACAGCACCCATACCGGTTATTTAGGCGGTTTAGATGTGCATGGGGTACATGGGTGTGTGATTGGCAGCACTGCTGTGTCGCAGCTGGTGTAATCAGCACAATCCCCTATTTTTTGTCCCAGGTTGTGTTAATCCTCGATCGCATTTCCTAGTATGTCATAATCTGCAGGTGAAGGCCAGCGTCTGTGCTAGGAACCGTTAAATAAGGGCTTGTAATATGTATGTGGTTTTCGGTTTCACTGCCATGTCTGGGTGTCTACGGTGTATTTGTTTCACCACCTGGAATTGCACTGCCTGTTTATATTAACATGTAAAAGTTCAGTGTTTGTGATTTTTATTAGTGAGGTGTGTTAGACTTTGCATGTTTGCACTTTGCATGTTGCTGCATGCGCCTCTCTGCTAGATCTTACCTGAAGGTGTGCCAGAGGTTATCAACTACACCCAGAAGTGATTGCGGCACCAGGAGACATACTCCCAAACTTGTACTAGTTTGAAGACCTTTCCTCATTCATTTAATTCAAATGTGTGTGATTATTGTATGTATCTTTATACAGACTTGTGGGCACCCTCAAGAGTGAGCCACAAGCAATTTAGGTTGGGCCGGAACTAATGCCTTTTGAAAACATTTGAAGGACGATAGGCTCACCAGGAGCATCCTGTAAGGCGTTTTGGTTGAGATCCTTTTTAGGTTTCGACCTGGCGAGGGGCAAAGCCCCTCCCAGATCGAAAACTATTGTCTACAGTAGGGATGTTTGGACCGCCTCTGTCTATCATTGGCTAGCTCCATAAATGGAGGCTAGCCATTGGGAGACAGAGGCTGTCAATCGCGCTTTCTCCAGAAAACGCGATTCGGGGGCGTTTCTGGTGCTTTTTTTAAGCCCCGCCCCTTTGTCCCGGGCCGCGCTGCGATTGGCTGCCGGCCCGGGACACCCCCGTGACGTCATTCCCGGGCCGCGCTGTGATTGGCTGCCGGCCCGGGACACCCCCGTGACGTCAGCCAATCACAGCGCGGCCCGGGACCGGACTGTTAGGTTTTGCCTCGGCAATGCGTACAAAGTACGCATGTGCCAGCAAAATCTAATGTTTTCCTCTGTGGAGGGGGGTTGTTTTTGTGTCATTTCATGCCGACCACGAGCCCAGGTGAGTGCTTGTTTTCTCTCTGATTGGCTGGCGGCATTAGGGCACTCTATTTTGCCTGACCTGTCCCTCTCGCATGTTCCCGCCCCCCTCTTGCCTTAGGCCGCAGCTCCATTGCCTGCGCGTGGAGAGATAGCGCCGGGCAGCCTTCCCAGTGCTTTCCAAGCTGTTTGAGAGCAAAGGCTTGCCGAACAATACACATTCAGGTGGGGGCCTGTGCGCGGAGACTGCAAGATACGCTTCCTCATTCTTCTCTCTTTCTGCAAGTCCGAGCAGCGGTTTATTGTACCCCCGTCCCTCCCCACTTGTCTCTCCGAGTCACCGTAGCACCATCAGACCCTGTGAGGTGCAAGCGGGTTGGGGGCGCTCTCAGGAGCTTTTTTTCTCCGCATCCTCTGGCCGCTCCGGTTCTCTGCTGTTGCTATTCAGTTCTTATCCGAACTTGTCTTCCGTCACTAACTCTCCCAGACATGAACTAACTCTGTGCTAGTTCCTCCTGCACGCACCACGAGTGCCTGCCGCCCACCAGCAAGCAGCCCCCAGCCGTCTACGAGCGGCTCCTTCCAACCCAATTTGTGAGGTCCTCTCTGGCACAGCATGGCAGGCAGCCCTGATAGCTTTGCTTTGAATTTTACAATTTGTTATATTGCGCGTTGCTCTTCCTTCTTAGGCATTTTCAGAATCGGGTATGTTTTGTTTCTGTGGTGCGCGCCCCTGCAGTGATCACGAGCATGTCTTTTAAGATTGTAGGAATTCATTTTCGTGGGCTCTCGCTCTCTGTTCCTTTTATCACAGCTCTGTAGTGCTACGCTCGTGTCTGGACACTCGCAATAAGAGTCCGTTTTCCAACAGTGTCTTCCAAATTCAAACACTTGGCACTACAGCTCTGCGACGCTGACTTTGTGTCTCTTTCCCTGCCTTTCTCTCTCTGTTCCTATCCTGCTCTCTCTGTTCCTGCATTTTTCTCTCTCTGTTCCTGCATTTCTCTCTCTCTCCCCCTCTCTCTCTCTGTTCCTGTCTCTCTCCCTATTCCTGTCCTTCTTTCTGTTCCTGTCTCTTTTTCCCTCTTCCTGTGTCTTTTCCGCGCTTTCTCTTTTTGCTGGCTGCCATATACCCCAGGGAGCTGTGGACAGAGGCACCAGTCGTCAACCTTCAAAAACTGGCCTCCAGTGACCCAGACTCCACCCCACTCACACCCTACCTCCCGGGAATTGCCTGCTGATATAAATGGCCAATCCATCCTCGGCGATTGTGCCTCATAAGTGCACTCAGATTTTTTGTCTGGAACTGGGCTCGGCCCACAATGTGAAAAGTGTTTTGGCCGTGAACAATTCAGTTTACTTACGTTGTTTCAGTAGTAATCACTAATGATGCAGCTGTGGGGAAAGTGGCACGTTGTGATCTATCAAATAAAAAGCAGAGCTTGCAAAAGAGAAGTTCGTAGTACAGGCACGGGTGCACAGGCCATGGTTTGGGGGAGGGGCAACAGAGGTGTTGGGAAGAAGAAAATAGGGTGTAGGTTCAAGCTAATCAGTTATTCCTCATTACTTTGCTTTGAATTTTGCAATTTGATATAATGACCACCTTTCTATATTGCACATATTAGGCCCACGCTATTGACTCTTCAATCTACCACTCTTGACTTTTCAATGGTTGGAACACTTCAAGCAGCATCTTTGCGGCATGCGATTAATGCATCAGCAGAAGCTCCCTGCGGGGTCCCAGTCACAGAGAGGAGATGACGAGACAGCCAAGGGCCAGGAAAGTGAGGCTCATGGAATGGAATGTGAGTGCTGCATCAACGAGACAAGAGCAGTGTGCGTGCCTGTGAGTGCTTTAGAACACAGAGTAGAGCGTGCCACCGAGCTAAACGGTTTTGAGACAGTGACCGTCACGGCACTGAGGCAGGAAAGCAAAGTCAGTATGTATCGGAGCATGAGACAGCCTTGAAGTAGCCTCTAGGAAGAGAGAGCGGAGGACCCTGTAACAATCTAACATGACAGCAAAGAGAGGTGCCTGTTGCTTGTTACTGTGAAGAAGGGGGCACCTCCATAGCAGGCTTAAGCTGAGTACACTAGGTATGGGCAAAGGAAGTAAGGGGGCAGCAGCACCTCAGAAAGAAAGTTCGGGGTTCAGAAAATGCTGGACAATGACAAGCATTTGAAATGCAATTGGTCTAGCATTTACACGACTTTAAGCTATTGACATTCTAAATAACAATACCTTTTATTTATGTTTTAGTTTTTAAAACATAAATAAAAGGCCTTGTCATTTACAACGCCAATAGCTCAAACTCTCACAAGGGCGAGACCTATTGCATTGCAAATGCTTGTTAATATTTGGAAAGCTAGTGATTTTTACTGCAACATTTTCACAGACCTCACTTTGACCCTCCAAGGTGGGATTTGGTCCCAGTTATCATCAGTAACCTGAAAACGATGATTGTGTACGATATGAAAAACGGCCACATTTGCACTTCTTGTGAAATGAGTCAATTTTCCCAAACTGCTCATACTTGATACTGTATGAAGCAGTGCATTAAGAAATTCACTTCAAGCACTTGGGAAGCTGCACTCTGTATTCTGTGCCTCTGCCTAGCCCCACAGCCCTCTTCCGGAACCAGATAAGTTGTGCATCCTTCTGTCTTCAATCCATGGTGTTTCACTTTAAGTGAAATCTAACATCCTGGTAACTCCTGGACATGATAAAGGGAAGGAGGGTGTAGTGGCTGTCTACTAGCTTACGTGTCTGCCACATAAAACCACTCTATGCCACATAGCAACAATCCACATAAATACACTCCACATCATGCCAAATAATTCCAATCAGCATTATTTTACTCAAAGTCACACAGTTAAACATTCACACAGTTCCACGCAACACAATTCAACTCAATATATTTTCATTCCACACCACATAATGCGAAAAAACCCAAAATTCAACTCAACAACTAATTTACATAAAACACCATTGTTAGAACTGGCTATTTCAGGTAGGCTAAGGCTGACGCCAAAGCCAGGCAGAAACCACCATTCTAGTCAGGGCAAGGAAGTCACACGCCAAGATAACCCCTGCTCACCCCCTTGGTAGCTTGGCACAAGCAGTAAGGCTAAACTCGGAGGCAATGTGTAAAGCATTTGCGCCAGCGCACAACAGCAACAACATACTAGGCACATCACAAAAGAGACTCCACACAAGGTTACTATAAAAATAACTTGTGTATTGTAAAAACACATCAGATAGTATCACACATGTACATTGTGCCAACTGGCACGGGCAATATTTACAAGGGATTATTCACAAGACAGGGCCACATGGGCCACTGTCATAATCAGATATAGCACCTTTAGAATAAGGAATAATAAACATAAAATAGTAATCAAAAAGATCACAACCAGTATCCACTGGTAACAGGAACCAGGACCTTACTAGGACCACCTGTACTAAAAAGAACAACCACATAAGAATAAAATACATTTAGAGGTATACACAAGAACACATTACCCATGATGCATGAAACACATTCAGAGGAGTAATAAAGAGAAACACATGATGCCTAAAACATTCAGAGGTGTTAAGAATAAAGCACATGATGCAATAAAATACATTCAGGGGTGCAGCGCAAGAAGACACATGATGCCTAAAACATTCAGAGGTGCAGCGCATGGAAAGAAAGACACATGATGCATAAACCTACACATTCAGAGGTGCCAGAACATAAGTCAATAGCGCAAAAACACACAGTAGGCAATTACTATTAAAAACATAGGAATCACATTGCGCATAACTTACATAAGCCACCACCTGTGGCAGTCCCTAGGCCAACTGGCCTTGTTGGGGCTCAGACGCCCTGTGTCCAAATGATAGGGCGCGCTGCCAAGAAGCGCCAGTCACCAGTGAAGGCCTAAACTTGGCAGCTGCCCACAAAGTGCTGTGCAGCTGTGATCAGAACTGCGGCAGGGCCCTCACTAGCCCTCAGGAGCAAACTGCGCCCACTGCGGCCGCGAAACATGCCCAACGTTGGAGCTCTCAGGCTCTAAAAACAATGGTGCCCCCATGAGCCTCACCGGACTCTTAGAACACTGTGGGGTCATTGGAGCCCCCTCTGGGGCTCGTCGTCATGAAGATGGCCCCCGAGCCTCTCTGGGCTCTCACACGTTGGGGCGACCCACTGCCAACCGGGGCCGCCCTTGGAGCCCTCATGGCTCCACACGCACAAGGAGCGCAAGCTCGCGTTACTGGGGAGGGGGGGGTGGAAACACACTGACAATGCGTCCCGGCGCCCCTCCCTTCCGTCTGCTCACTCACCGGTCGGCGGCTTGTTTACTCGGGGCTCTCCCTCCAGTCGGGGAGCCTCGCGGTGGGGGCAGGCACCGGCAATGTGCCTCGCGCCCCCTCCACTCGTACCTGCAGGCCGCTCCTCTCGCTCATTCGGGCGCAGGCCGATCTTCCAGTCGGCTCCTTCACTCACCGGGCGCAGGGTCAGATGCCTCGGAGCTCCAGCGACGGCTTCTCAGGAGCGGAGTCTTGATTCGGGGGCTGGGCCAATCCCAGCGCGGCCCTGCGGCAAGCCTCCGCTGACGTCAGCGCTTCCTGGGCCAATCAGGACGCAACTTCCTCGTCGAGCCCTCCGCTAAGGCACAATCCGTGCGCGACTTTCCTGGATCAGCCGCCAATCAGCAGGCAGTCCCTTCGGTGCAATCTCCGTGGCTTTGGAGCTGCGGCGGTGATTTCCCAGGCAGATGCAAGCCCCGGGTCGCGGCGGTGAACCAAGTGGCATAACGAGGGGTGAGCACCCTCGCTACTAAAATGAAATATACCAGCGAGGCAGGCACTCGCAGCAGGGGCATATAAACGGGAGAATACCCGTACCTAAAAAACAAAGTGCACACGCAGCACTCGGAAGGCGCACCAAGGGCAGGAGCGCTTCCCACACGGGATAGCCACAGCGCTCTGCCAGCAATCAGGGTAAAAGCGCCCAAGCCCAAAAATAAGGCGCAGGAAGGCTGTAATGAAGCCTTGGCAAAACCAAAGCCAACCAAAAAGGTTTCAGCAGACCTGGAGATCAAAGGATGGAGCAACAGAGCTCCCAGCAAGGAAAATGCAGCTTCTCCATGCTGCAGAAGGTCCCAGAGATTCCCAGGGGGCAAAGCCAAGTCCCCCCCATTAGCCCAAGCAAGGCAGAGGGGTCCCCCAGGAGTCCAGGAAAGTCCATCAGATGTCCAGGGGCTGGACAGAGCCCAGGGGTTCCCCTGAGCCCAAGCAGCAGCAGCCCCTGGCAGATTCAAGTTGAAAACAAGAACATTTTGGAAGGGGGCACAGCCCCTTCTTATACAGCCAAAAGTCTTTGAAGTCCTTTGAAGTCCTTTGAAGCAGGCAGTGTGAGAACCAGCTAGAACTGGTTATAGGGAAGTCCCTTCAGTATCAGGGACAGAGGTGACAGTCGCCCAGCGGGAGGTGGAGCCAGCTTTGTAGTTAGGCAGGCACAGCCCTTCACTATCAGGTGCCATCTCCTCCCACTTCCCTGGCAGCAGATGCTGCCTTTCATCCATGGGCTGACTTAAGACAACCTCCTGGGCTCTCCAGCCCCTGTCATCCTCAAACCAGACAGTCAATCCACAAGCAGGCCCAGGAACTCTGGGCCAGGCTCACCAGCCAATCACACGCCAGCAACAACTTACACAAATATGCCAACTTCCAAAAGTAGTACTTCTAGACTAGACACAGTCATGCCGCATATATCATTTTGCAGCATTCATTCTCACGAGTTCGTACATATCAAAATCGACCCTGCACTCCCCACACATCAGGAACTACCATGGGCATACATATTCCCCATTCATTCCTATGGGAGGGCAGGTCACTCACCACGCATACACAGAGAGCTCAAGCACTTTACACTGTACCACAGTGAAAAAGTGCGCAGAGGCCTAAAATCACCAACACCAGGTTCCAGAAACAGGCTAGGAAAAAGCAAAAAGTCTGGGGGTGAACCTGCCCAAAGGGCCAGGTCCAACACAACCCCCTTCCAGCCAAAACGCAGGGTAGACCAATCACTCCACTGATGGGCTTCCTTGCTTTGGGCGACAAACACGGACACGGACCTGCACGGCAGGGACACCCTCCGGTTTTATGCCACTCTGAACCCACCTGGTTACCTCCAAACAATAACTCTCTGACACAACTAGGATACCACACTGGTACTCCCTAGTCATCCACAGCCAGGACCATCAAAATATTACAGGTCCTAACCAATCCACAGAGTGGGGGGCAGTAACCCCTGGCACACAATAGCCATTCTCCACTCTTCCTCAGTGTAGCTACAACTACCACTGATGCAACAGCCTAGGGTCCACACCCCCAGGCTAACCAGAGGTCACGGGCAAGAATGCCCCACCCTACCTCTAATTCTGGGTTTACGCACCCTCACAGAAAAGCACTTCACCAGAACACAATTCTCCTACCAGATCAGGACCTCACTCCATCACTGGTCTACCACCTGGAAACTATTCCACTTCTGAGGTATAAAGCACACAGCACAGTCCCTCTTCAAGCAGGTGGGGGGACACAGCACACAGCAAAGCCCCCTTTCCTCTACCTTAGTGAAAACAACAAACTGCAGGTGAGCCCCACATCACACAGCAAGGGCAGCCCCCTCAGTCTTTTCAGCTGATCCACTTTGGCAGAGATTCCTTTTGACCTAGAAGTTTCTTAACCTCCCGACCTAAGATCTAAACCCTCAGGTTGCACCAGGGTCAGAAGTAAGGACACCGTCCCTCTGCACCCCCTTCCAGTTCCATGACTACAGGCCCAGTATGTCCAGGGATGTGGAATTTTCAAAATAATCTACTTGTCCAAGGGACAAAATGCCACTGAGATCTACAAGTCCCGTAAAATCCACTTGTCCCACCTTCTCCCGTCCATACATCAAACATAAGGGCTGACGGAGAAACAAGTGTATGCATCACCATAAATGCATTCACCTATGGAATGAGGGGCTAAATGTTTTGAAAATATTTATTTACTGATTAAAAATGAACACCCGTTGGCTTGCCTACAGACAGAAGCATGTTTCATGCCCTGCCAAGGAGAAAACGGAACCGTCATGATCGGTTTGCCTGCGCCATCAGTCTTGACATTCTTGAAGAATGGACGATGTACCGCACTGATGACAGTGCCATTAGTGAACCAAGAGGCACGGCAGAAGTGAACACTGTATGTGACCAGAATTTAGAGCAACATTGTAGTCCATATTAATTCAAAAACGGTTTTTTGTACAGCTCATATTCTGAACGCACGCATTTGAAAGTGGTTCCCTTGATTATTTAGTAAAAGTTAGTTTTGGTGAATTAAAATATTTGCCTAAGATCACACCATTTAAGCATGGAAGCCAAATTTCAACTAGCCAGGTTCTCTTTCACAAACTATGAGTATTTAAATGGAGGCGCCCTGGTTTCACACAAGCACTGTCCGAGTGTTCTAGTTGTTTTCATTGGCAGAGCTCTGCATATGTATAAACTAGCACATACCAACTGAACAAACCACCAGATTTTTGTACTGCTGCCAAGTGAAATCATCATGTTCTCTTCTTTAATGGCACCCTTCATACCTCACCACCATTTCACTAGTCAAGTCATTTTAAGACTTAACTAGTATACTGGACGGGGATAGGTTATTCTGATGAATAGAGCAGTTTTAATGATTATTTTTAATCAAACACAAGTCAAAGTTGTCTGAACAATGAGAATGCCTCAGGCAGCAAGTCAGGTCTCGGCTAGAGTGAGAAGTAGCAAACAGGTAGCACTGAGTTCCTGCTCCACTATGTAGTTCTGGTCTACCCTTAGAAGCTAACTTGGGCCCCCCATACATATCAGTTATTTGGGGCACACAAGCAACACTTATTACAGTGCTACACTTCACACACTGTAGAATTCATTGCTCTTTATTTTGAGGATGACAGGCTGAGTGGGGCCCAGTAGCAGCCCTCGCTCCCTCTTCCAGCTGACAGAGCGAGGGGGAGGCGGAGGTGGGAGGTTCACCACACCACTGAGTAACAGATAAGAAGGTGAGGAAAAAACAGCTTCAACCTTTTGAAATGGAAATAGAGCAATTGCGCTGCCTGTTCTCGCCCGGGTCAAGCTTTGCCTTTTCTGCTGCTGTGTGCAGGATATTTAGGAAATACCTGTGGGTGGTGAGGCTTGCAGAAATGTCCCTCATGCAGACCCCCTGTGCGATTGTCTCACCTTGGGGCACAATAAAGGAGGGAAAGAATGTCTTGCTTCTCAAGGGGGATCCAGGCTCCGAGCAGATGGCCTGTGCCCACAGCCACTTGCCCTGTAGGTAGTGCGCACGCACTTTAAAGTGGCGTTTGGTGCTTTAAAAAAAAGCTGGACATTCTTTTTCTACACGGTATGGATCGATGTGAATTTTAATGTGGCATGAATATGCTAGCATTTGACTTTCAGTGCTAATAAAAGAATGGCATTTTTTTTTTTGCTGTTTTATATACCGCAAACTCGACCTGAAGGTATTGGAGCGCTTTACAGGAGCGCCAGTTACATTTACAGAAGGACACATTCATTTTTTTCGCTGCATTATTACATTGGCGCAGTTGCACAGGAAATCAAATGTGTTATGCAGAGGGGACATTTAGGTTGTAGAGTCCCAAAATGCACCTTCTAATCCAAGCTCATGTCCTCACTTTACCAACGTGGTGTAATCTGGACAACCTCTTTACCTAATTATCCAGTGTCCTTTAGTTAGCAATTAAGCAAGCCTGGCAGCTCAAGAAAGAAACTGTAGCGCTGTGGCAGCTTAAAAGAAATGCTCACAACGGGCTGAATTATACCCACTAAAATACAAGGCACTGGCCAATTGAGCATTTTCTCACACGAATGGGAAAGATATCGCCCATTTGTGAAGGAAATTGCCCAATATACCAATTCTGTGTCACACATCTAGTGTGAAACGGAGTTCTAATCTGCTCTCTGCACAGCAATGGAAACGTGCGCAGTTGGCACGACTTAAAGCACGGCTCCAATAGCAGCGGTTGGTAACATCTGTTGGTACTTAAGGTGTGAAGTTAACTGAATTCTGGGGCACCCGGAGCTAGAGCACTTACACCGAACATCATGGGCAACAAAGACACTCGTTCCTGATATGTTGTCAACAGAACAAAACGGGGGGGGGGGTGAGGGCACAGTGAATTTGAAATGCAAGGCCCAAAGTGATATATATGAATATTCAAAACCCCACAAAGAGGCAGCGTAGTGCTGGGAGGATTTGGTAAAAGGTCACAAGCCGTAGTAAACGGGCAGTGACTGGGCCCCGATAATAAGGACTCAGTGGGTTCTTGATCAGGCCAGGCTTGAAACCCGGTAATCTTTTAATCTTTGAAGAGCAATATCCACCCTGCTACCTCGCCCTCTCCCTTACATTAACCAAACGCATCAGGTTCATTTAGCTTTAGGGTATACACAATCCCGCTCCCCCCCTCCCCGCTTGCTTTTAGTTGTTGCTCTATTTCAGTGACTTGCTCTTTAGAATGTAGGTGACGGCCCGACTTCACCTCCTGGCGTGCACACAACCATGGAGGTGTTAGCTAGCTGCAGTCTACATGTAGCTTTTGGACATGCTCGTGCACCCCATCATCATCATCTTACAGGTCGGCAGTGACGGTAAGGTAGGTGGAATGGGGACAGGGGGTAGGGCTACTGCCTCAAAGCACACAAATGGAACTGTCCTACTCGAACCAAAACAGAGGCAGCAGCATGAAGAGCTGATGGCTCGCTCGTAAGGCCGATCAGACTCCCCCACCTTACTGTGTTTGATGCAAATGCAGCAGTACCCGGATCCTTTGGCGGGCTTCTCTGGAAGTGGAAACCAGTGATCATGTTTCTAGTGTTCTGCTAGCGCCTCGCCCACCGCCCCTTTAAATGCAGCAGTACCCGGATCCTTTGGCGGGCTTCTCTGGAAGTGGAAACCAGTGATCATGTTTCTAGTGTTCTGCTAGCGCCTCGCCCACCGCCCCTTCAAAACCCGGCAGTCTGCTCTCGCTCACTCACCCCGAAGCAACGAGGATAGGAAGCCGGCAGCACTGATCTCTCGGTGCCCATGGGACAGCAGGACTAGGTAGTGGCGGCGGCAGGGTCCTGCTTCATAACGGGGCCTCGTGTAAAGAAGAGTGGGGGGAAGGCAGAATGTCTTCTGATTTTCGGATTCCCTTGGATGGTTACGGACGCTTGATAGTGCCACAGTGTGTGGAGTAAGTTGAAGTTCGTGTGGCTGTAGTAAAGCGACAGTGACTGCTCTCTTGGACAGTGGGATACAGCTCCCAGCTAATTCGGTCTGCAGCTTGTTTTCAATACTCTGTTGTCTCCGGCCCTATCGATCGGCATTCTCTCAGAGGCCCACAGACAGGTCCTTAATCAGGCCGGGTCAAGTTACCTCTTATTTCGGATCCCCCGTACTGCGGCGCAGCTTTACTGGGCCCTCTGCTTCAGGGACCCCACGTTTTATGCTGTCTCACGCTCCAATAACAGCGATGAGAGCCCGCGCTTTCTGGAACCATAAGGACACGCATTATACACAGTCTCTCACAGCAGGCCTGCGCACCAGTTCTATTCTAATTACAGAGCAATCTGCAAGCTGAGCACAATATAACCCTTTGAACACTCTACAAGTGCTATGGCGGGCATTATGGCAGTACTTATTTTACCTTAATGTATTGCCTCGCGGCGGCCACAAACTCCTGCTTGCTGAGACTGAGTGACGTTTTCACTCTAATCCAATCACTGTCTAGAGCCCAGCTGCTAGCCAATCAGAAGCCTCCAAAGGCTTCCGGCACGCTTATCTGATTGGCTGTGAGCCCCAGAGTGCTCCCAGCCCGTCTTATTTATGTGATTTAATGTCTACTTGTCCGTCGGACGAAATAGACATTAAATCTTCATGCCCACCGATAAAAACAACTTGGTTCGGGCGTCGGGCGATATGATTCCCCCACCCCTGATGTCTCAGGCTAGACAGAGCACACGCCAGCGGCGTATCAGCGACACACTCTCCTCCAGTACTCCCTATCACAGGGTAATTCTCAGTATGTCCCAGGCTAGATAGAGCACACGCCAGCGGCGTATCAGTGACACACTTTCCTCCAGTACTCCCTATCACAGGGTAATTCTCAGTATGTCCCAGGCTAGACAGAGCACACGCCAGCGGCGTATCAGTGACACACTTTCCCTCAGTACTCCTTCCAGGTCAGGCCACATTCCCAACCCGGCTTTCCCCCCTCCGGAGGCCCCACAAATGGTCAAGCACTCTAGACGGTCAAATGCTCAGCGAGCCAGGACTTCTGCACCCTCCACTTAGGAGCGGTACTGCCCAACACTAGGACCGCCGGAGTTCTGGTTACAGACACTCCCCGTCCTCTAGACACAGGAAGATCCTCCTCAAATGACCTATGTACAGCTTAGGCCCCTGACCTGGCGCTCCCTTAGGGAACCCTCCAGGCCCTGAGATAGGGTTTCAGGCCAACGTGGGACACACCGTCCCACACTCACTCCGCCTCCATTGAGACAAGGCGTGAGCCCCAACACCCCTACCATACTACTGGGACCTAGCTGGGTTACACAGTAACCTCTTCTCCTACACAGGATCATCAGATACTCAAGCCACTCCTTTTGGAACCACTCCCTAATGCCTCTGCAAGACATCTAGCACACCACCAGAGGTACACCTCTCATGCAAGCTTTTTAACAAAAAGAAAACTCACACCAACTCCTCCAGTTCAGCACATCACTCATTCGCACACTCCCCCCCCTCGGACTGGTAAGGCAGTTTCTACCACCCCTGATCACTCAACCTGACCACACGTGACACAGGTACCAAACTCTGGGAGCGGGGAATGGGAATTAACACACTGGATACATTAAAGCTGCCACCACTGGATCCTACCACACTGGGGAATCCAGACACACACACTACACTCAGGGAACAACCACCCTCCTGAGCTAGTCTTTTCTCCTCCACACCCCTTCTCTCTCCTGTCTACCCACACAGGGACAGGATTTGGGATTGGACACTGGACCCAGCAAGGGATTCCTAATCTATGGGAACCTCCCCCTCTAATGGCGTCCCGCCCTGTCACTTTCTCTCATCTGCCACTAAACATAAAGCGCAGAAACACATTTGAAAAGGACACTCTTGAGGAAAAAAATCAAAAACAATAATTCCAAACATGTGACTATCTGAAAAAAATTGCAGAGTTTTGTAATGTAGCCAGTTGTCGCTATGGCACTGCGCAAACACAAGTCCAAATCCGCACCGCTGACCACCAACGTTAGAACTGGCTATTTCAGGTAGGCTAAGGCTGACGCCAAAGCCAGGCAGAAACCACTATTCTAGTCAGGGCAAGGAAGTCACACGCCAAGATAACCCCTGCTCACCCCCTTGGTAGCTTGGCACAAGCAGTAAGGCTAAACTAGGAGGCAATGTGTAAAGCATTTGCGCCAGCGCACAACAGCAACAACATACTAGGCACACCACAAAAGAGACTCCACACAAGGTTATTATAAAAATAACTTTTGTATTGTAAAAACACATCAGATAGTATCACACATGTACATTGTGCCAACTGGCACGGGCAACATTTACAAGGGATTATTCACAAGACAGGGCCACATGGGCCACTGTCATAATCAGATATAGCACCTTTAGAATAAGGAATAATAAACATAAAATAGTAATCAAAAAGATCACAACCAGTATCCACTGGTAACAGGAACCAGGACCTTACTAGGACCACCTGTACTAAAAATAACAACCACCTAAGAATAAACACATTTAGGGGTATACACAAGAACACATTACCCATGATGCATGAAACACATTCAGAGGAGTAATAAAGAGAAACACATGATGCCTAAAACATTCAGAGGTGTTAAGAATAAAGCACATGATGCAATAAAATACATTCAGGGGTGCAGCGCAAGAAGACACATGATGCCTAAAACATTCAGAAGTGCAGCGCATGGAAAGAAAGACACATGATGCATAAACCTACACATTCAGAGGTGCCAGAACATAAGTCAATAGCGCAAAAACACACAGTAGACAATTAGTATTAAAAACATAGGAATCACATTGCGCATAACTTACATAAGCCACCACCTGTGGTAGCCCCAACTAGGCCAACTGGCCTTGTTGGGGCTCAGACGCACTGTGTCCAAATGTCAGGGTGCGCTGCCAAGCAGCGCCAGTCACCAGTGAAGGCCTAAACGTGGAAGCAGCCCACAAAGTGCTGGGCAGCTGTGATCAGAACTGCGGCAGGGCCATCACTAGCCCTCAGGAGCAAACTGCGCCCACTGCGGCCGCCAAACATGCCCAACGTTGGAGCTCTCAGGCTCTAAAAACAATGGTGCCCCCATGAGCCTCACAGGACTCTTAGAACACTGTGGGGTCGTTGGAGCCCCCTCTGGGGCTCGTCGTCATGAAGATGGCCCCCGAGCCTCTCTGGGCTCTCACACGTTGGGGCGACCCACTGCCAACCGGGGCCGCCCTTGGAGCCCTCATGGCTCCACACGCACAAACGCACAAGGAGCGCGAGCTCGCGCTACTGGGGGGGGGGGGGGTGGCGGACACCGACAATGTGTCCCGGCGCCCCTCCCTTCCGTCTGCTCACTCACCGGTCGGCGGCTTCTTTACTCTGGGCTCTCCCTCCAGTCGGGGAGCCTTGCGGTGGGGCAGGTACCGGCAATGTGCCTCGCGCCCCCTCCGCTTGTACCTGCAGGCCGCTCCTCTCGCTCATCCGGGCGCAGGCCTATCTTCCAGTCGGCTCCTTCACTCACCGGGCGCAGGGTCAGATCCCTCGGAGCTCCAGCGACGGCTTCTCAGGAGCGGAGTCTTGATTCGGGGGCTGGGCCAATCCCAGCGCGGCCCTGCGGCGAGCCTCCGCTGACGTCAGCGCTTCCTGGGCCAATCAGGACGCGACTTCCTCGTCGAGCCCTCCGCTAAGGCACAATCCGTGCGCGGCTTTCCTGGATCAGCCGCCAATCAGCAGGCAGTCCCTTCGGGGCAATCTTCTTGGCTTTGGAGCTGCGGCGGTGATTTCCCAGGCAGATGCAAGCCCCGGGTCGCGGCGGTGAACCAAGGGGCATAACGAGGGGTGAGCACCCTCGCTACTAAAATGAAATATACCAGTGAGGCGGGCACTCGCAGCAGGGGCATATAAACGGGAGAATACCCGTACCTAAAAAATAAAGTGCACACGCAGCACTCGAAAGGCGCACCAAGGGCAGGAGCGCTTCCCACACGGGATAGCCACAGCGCTCTGACAGCAATCAGGGTAAAAGCGCCCAAGCCCAAAAATAAGGTGCAGGAAGGCTGTAATGAAGCCTTGGCAAAACCAAAGCCAACCAAAAAGGTATCAGCAGACCTGGAGATCAAAGGATGGAGCAACAGAGCTCCCAGCAAGGAAAATGCAGCTTCTCCATGCTGCAGAAGGTCCCAGAGATTCCCAGGGGGCAAAGCCAAGTCCCCCCATCAGCCCAAGCAAGGCAGAGGGGTCCCCCAGGAAAGTCCATCAGATGTCCAGGGGCTGGGCAGAGCCCAGGGGTTCCCCTGAGCCCAAGCAGCAGCAGCCCCTGGCAGATTCAAGTTGAAAACAAGAACATTTTGGAAGGGGGCACATCCCCTTCTTATACAGCCAAAAGTCTTTGAAGTCCTTTGAAGTCCTTTGAAGCAGGCAGTGTGAGAACCAGCTAGAACTGGTTATAGGGAAGTCCCTTCAGTATCAGGGACAGAGGTGACAGTCGCCCAGCGGGAGGTGGAGCCAGCTTTGTAGTTAGGCAGGCACAGCCCTTCACTATCAGGTGCCATCTCCTCCCACTTCCCTGGCAGCAGATGCTGCCTTTCATCCATGGGCTGACTTAAGACAACCTCCTGGGCTCTCCAGCCCCTGTCATCCTCAAACCAGACAGTCAATCCACAAGCAGGCCCAGGAACTCTGGGCCAGGCTCACCAGCCAATCACACGCCAGCAACAACTTACACAAATATGCCAACTTCCAAAAGTAGTACTTCTAGACTAGACACAGTCATGCCGCATATATCATTTTGCAGCATTCATTCTCACGAGTTCGTACATATCAAACTCGACCCTGCACTCCCCACACATCAGGAACTACCATGGGCATACATATTTCCCATTCATTCCTATGGGAGGGCAGGTCACTAACCACGCATACACAGAGAGCTCAAGCACTTTACACTGTACCACAGTGAAAAAGTGCGCAGAGGCCTAAAATCACCAACACCAGGTTCCAGAAACAGGCTAGGAAAAAGCAAAAAGTCTGGGGGTGAACCTACCCAAAGGGCCGGGTCCAACAACCATAGACATCTAATCCGCACCACAGAATCCCACATCATGCCACAAAATTCAACAGCATATCACATTATTAAACTCCACTACATACCACTTCACAACACAAAATACCATTCCACATTATTACACTCCATGAAACACAATCCCACGCCACATAATTCCAGGACATTCCATATCAAATCATTACTATCCACATAATTCAATTGCACATCATACCACATAATTCCACTACACAAATCCATTCCATACCACACAACTCCATGCCACAAAATTTCACAACTAACAATTCCAATCCTACCCACATAATTCCACTCCACATCACATACATCCACTCCACTCCATAACACTTGGGTAAAAGACACTGTCATTTACATCACCAACAGCCTAACTCTCTCAAATTAGAGGCCTATTGGCTTTGTCAATGCTTTTTTAAATGCTTAGATCTCAAAAACTACAGAATGGATTTACACAAAACCCAAAAGGCATGCTTTCTAATTAATTTCTATTTTCTTGACAAATTTAGTGTAAATCCGTTCAGTGGTGTTTGATATATCTTTTGGCAAAATTTTGTTTGGGAGCTAAAATGGGAAATTAACTCTTAACTTTTTTTCTCTGTGGACGGGTCTTCACAAAGCTGCCCATAGAGTCAAAAGTTATAAGCAAATCAAAAATTACCTTCTGAAAGGAAATGATGTCTCAAACATAAATATACAGTGACTACTGCCACTGTTTTATATACATGTATATAATACTAAAACCCTAACGCCATCTACATAATCCCATACCCTGAACATTAATTAACCCCTTACCACTGCCCAACACTATCATACCAGAATGTATTTTCCACTAGACTTGCGCATTTGTGCAGGAAAAGAGATCTGAACAGTATTTCTATACAATTATAGGGGCTGAAAGAAACATTTTGGGACTTAGCCATCATCTCAAAATTAGAACTAAACCTTTGAAAGTTGATCCAATTCAACTTTCAATGGTGCACGGGCTACATACAAACCTAACTCTGTCTACAAAGGTAAAGGGTGTACAACTGCAGGCTTACACCACTAAAGCTACTTATTACGGTATTATGTGTATATTGATTGATTACATAGCACTTTTCTAGCCAAAGCTAAAGAAAACAAGAAACACAAAGAGCGAAACAGGATTTGTAGGATCATCATTTGCTTTGTATTTGGGGTTTTAAGTATCCCTGGGACTTCATTTAAATGTCTCCAACTCACTTTGTTTAATCAAAATACGAAATTAATGAAAGGAGTATTGCAGGAAGGTGGAAATCTGACTTTATGGTTACCCCCACTTTTGCCTGGTGTTTTCCTGGTTTTCGACTTAGTTGGACTGGGACCTTGCTATTCAGGGCCCCAGACTATCTGCTTTCACTATAAAATGGACTCCATGTACGTTGGGTACCTACCAGATTGGTTACTGGGTCACCCTTGTGAGCCCCTGTATATGGTACCTTAGGTACCCAGGGCATAGGTGCACCCTAGGCCTACCAGGGGCTGCAGCATGTATTTTGCCACCCCTGGTTAGCCTTCCAAAGTGACACCACAGGTCTGTACTTACAACCTGGGTAAGGTGGTGTAATCACCGCTTACTTAGATATAGTATATCTATATCTACCTTATATATAGACACATAGTAACCTATAAATCACTCCTATGGCAGGCCTTGACAATCCTGGAGGCAGAGTGCTTGGTTTTGTGTGAGAGGGTGCCCTAGCATGTGCTGAGCCTCTCTGCAGCTTTCGGAACCATCTACTTATAGCTGTTCTATGATACAGCCATACCATATACTCTTAAGTGCATTATAATCCTTGCGGTTAATGCTAACTTTGGTGTGGCTTTATCAAAACATGTCGTGTAAGGTGTCAAACACTTTGGAATACTACTCTCCCCCCCCCTGCCAATTTTGCAGGCGGGGGTAGCATTCCACCCTTCTAGAGGGAGAAGACATGTAGTTACTGTTAAACCCGGTTAAAGTTAAATAGAGCCCCAGCATCACAAAATGGATGCTGCAGCCACAGACATGAGTCTGCCCTCCTGCTGCTGGACGAAACTCCGGCAGGGGAGGTCTGGACAATAAGTTTCCTGTCCTGGGAGGTGCTGGCACCTCCCCAGACAGGCTTTAGTGTATTGGGGCAGGGAGGGTTGCATTCAGTGAATGCTTTTTAGACACTGCCTGGGGCACACAAGGTGCTCCATGCATTTCCCAGTTCAAACCGGTTGCTGGGGCGCTCAGCTTCAGCTCTGGCACGAAACTGGACAAAGGGGAAGGGGTGTAACCACCCCCTCCTCAGGTCCACCTATAGGAGGGAGCTTAGAGTTAGTCGAACCCCTAAACTTACTATAAGTAAAGAACACCAGTCCCTAGAGCTTCAGATTACCCTGGACGAAACTCTGCAACATATACCTTGGATCTTCGACATTCCATATCGACTGGCAGACGGAAGAAATCTCCCTTGTGGTCAAGGAGTGACCACCCTGTTCAAACAGGCACCAAATGCATCTTTGCGGCTCCCGACGGATCCCGAAGAATCTGCAACACAGGACACAGACTTCCAGACATCTCTGACACTGACCTGCGCTCCCAGCAAAGCTGAGACCTGTAGCGGACACGAGAGATGTGGGACCAGAACTCCTGGACATCCTGCATTTTGCAACCTGCCCCTACTTCCCGAGGTATCCCGAAGATGTGCATTGGGGTGCTTGAAGCCCCAGCCCGAGCACCTTTTGCACCGAAGCTCAGAGGCCCACACTCCACGAATGTCCTGTGGGCCCGCTTGGTGCATTTCAGCTTGACGCGTCTTCGCGGTTCCTAGTCCATTGGCAAATGAGCCCCTAAGAAGACCAATCCTTGATTTACTTTGCTTTCCTGGTTGCTCCAGGCTTGCTCCCACTCATCTCCAAAGGAGGAGTTCCGCAGACCTTGCTGGTCTGCACTGAAGCCAATCTTGACATCTTGCATGGATTGCAAAGGCTTGTTTGGTTCAATCCGGATACCGACACCGCAGTCAACTAGATCCTTCGTGGGACAGCTCGAATCCAGCTCCTGACCGTCGTCGACGCCTCCTGGTCCTCGTGCCTGAAGAGACAAGCTTCACCTTTTCACCTGAAATCACCCGACATGGGCTGGCATCTTCCTGTCGCCATCCTGGTCACTGGCTAGTGGCCCAGACTCTGTCTCCTCTGCTTTCTTCACATCTCCGATCCACCCTTGGATCCACCCGGACACTTTTCCTCTGGTCGCCTGCAGCCCTTCTTCGCAGCTCTCCATTGGAATCGACGACGAAACCAGACACCAAAAGGCACCTATGCACCCTGGTTCCCTGGGTGAGGTAGCACGAGTACTCCGGTGCTCCCGTGGGTCTTGACTCTCGAAGTAAAAGGGTTCTATCGTAGTTCACCTAGAAGTACCCTTAAACTGTAACTTTGTAACTTATTCGTTCTCTATGGAAAGTCAATGGTAACCCGCGGCTGTGTTGCGACACAGCACGCGTCTCCCTTGGGCCTCCTACATCCTAACCTTTAGTGGTTCTAGGCAGCCCCAGCGATTCCACAAGCCCTAGGCCTGCTTTCTAACTCTCACGTGGTTCTTATACCACTATTTTAGTATATGGTTTGTGAGGCCCCTACGGCATAAAGTATACTGTGCAACTTATTGTATGCTAATTGAGTTTCTTGTATTGTACTTTTACCTCTGACCTCATAAAGAGTGCAGAGGGGTTGTGTTTAGACTAAATACATATATATTTGATATATACCTTGGGTGGTGTGCTTTCATTTGATCATTCAAGAGATTATAATTGGTAAAACAACTTGCTTAACTCGTCTCCAAGTCTTAGCCTGAAGGTTGCTCTCCACGGCTACCACTAGGATAGTTTTCTATGAGGTTGACTTTATAACCTACCATCAATAAGGGTCGTTTAGACTGGTGCAAGGTGATAGTGGACATCATATACAAGGCCAACTTTTCACAAGTATGAACAGAGTGGGATCCTTAAACTTCCTTACTACTAACAATATAAAGTTGTCAGGAACAGACGCCCCCAACCCTTCATCCACCAAACCTGCTGCTGCTATGGACAACCAAATACCACCTAGCTAAGTCCAACACTAAGCAACTCCCTCAGCGCCTGGTGCTAATATACAAGAATATTTGTGTTTGTGTACAAAATATTCCTTTGTTAATGCTACATAATACATAGGCTATTTTTTATATAACCTTGTGTGGAGTTTCTTTTGTAGTGTGCCGAGTAAGTTGCTGCTGTGTGAGTGTGTTCGTAAACGCTTTACACATTGCCTCTGGGATAAGCCGGACTGCTCGTGCCAAGCTACAAAGGGGGTGACCAGGGGTTATCTACAGCGTGTAACTCCCTTGCCCTGACTGGAGTGGTGGTTTCTAGCCAAGCAGAAATCCAATTTCTAACATTGGTTAGAAACAATTTAACACTAATCCTTTATGGATTCCGGAGTAGTGTGCTACTCGCCAGAAAAGCGCTTCAACACCCATAAGGGGTAACAAGTGCTATATGAATGCAAACCTTTCTTCCCCTTCTATCCCTCCGCTATGCTTCTCACTCCAAATAACTGACTAATATCCATCACTCAAATGACTCCATATTTCCCCATACCTATTCATCACTAATCCTTTATGGGTTTCCGGAGTAGCGTGCTACTCGCCATAAAAAGCGCTTCAACACCTCATATGGGGTAACAAGCGCTATATAAAGACAAACCTTTTTTCCTCTTCTATCCTTCTGCTATCCTTCAGAATCCAAATAACTGACTAACCTATCCACCACTTAAATTACTTCACATGAAAGTAATTTAAGTGGTGGATAGGTTAGTCAGGTTAGTTCATGTGAGCATGCTACTCAACGAAAAAGCGCTTTGACGCCTCATCAGGGGTGGTAAGAGCTATATAAATGCAATTACAATACAATATCACAAGGGGAGGGTGTTGCCAGCCAGATAACATGGCGGACGTTATCCGATAACGCTCCGATGCACGACCCGTAATTATCCTGGCGTTCCATTGAAAGAGGGGCCTCCTGCGATCGCAACCAGTGCAAGAGGTGGAGGTAAGCAGTGGGGAGCCCGTGAAGCCCGGTGGTTATCGCCTGGAAGACGCAGGTGAGGAGGCAGGGGTCCGGCTGGAGCGCGGCGGCGCCGGTGACAAAAGGCGCGAAAGTGGCCCGGGACCTAACGGCTACCGGAGAAGCCCCCAGAGGTGCTGGAACCCCTGAAGGCACCGCAACCTACCCCTGTGCTGCCCTGAAGGTCTGTGACGCCCTGGAGACGGGGTGCATGCGGGGGTTGGCAGGCCTGTAATCACCAGACGCCTGTGAGGAAAAGCGCGGCCCGGGACAGAAGGCGGGCGTGCGCGGGCGGTGGGTCACCAACGAGGAGGCCCTGATCTGCGGCCCACAGACGGCGTTGAGGGACCCGGGTGCCTGAAAGCGGTGACAGAGCGGAGGCTGGCGGAGCGGGGCCGGGGCGGTGAGCCTGGTGCTTGCGGAGGAGGTTCCGCGGACCGGGCCCTGCGCTGCCTGAGCGTGGAGGTTCTGAAAAGAGCTGCGGGCCCCGCCACACCGGCCGAAGTGTTCAATAAGGTGAGGAGCGAGGACTGGGGCGGACGAGAAGCTGCAACAGTGCTGCGGTGTTAGGGGGGACGGCCCGGCCTGTGGCCCGTGTGGAAGTGACTTGGGGCTCGAGAGTGGTGCAGGTGGCGGCAAGCCGAGTGGGAGGCTCCCGGAGGGATCAGCTACCCCTGCACTCATGAAACATAAGGCCGGCGCAACTCGGTAGGGCCCGAGACACAAGGACTGCGGAGTTGAGGCCTCGGAGGAACTGCACAAAGGGAGGAGGAAGGGGGCCCTGAAGCTGGTGCTGTCCTGAGACACACTGTGCTGACTCGCTTGGCAAGCAGTGCTGCGGCACCCATGGCGTGAGGCCCAGCCGGTGCTCTGGGCTGAGACATTCCTACGCTGTGTTAGAGGGGTGAGGAGTGTGGCGCAAGAGGAGACCCCTATTGCCCGTGAGTAGGAGGGGAATCGCACTGCACCTGAGGACATTGCCGGGGTGCGAGCCTCCGGTGAGGGGCTTGGGCACCCACTGTGATTGGAAAATACCCGACGGTGCTGGTAGAGGCTGCACTGGCGGCGCTGGGATCTGGGCGCCATCTTGGGAGTGCAGCCATCTTGAACGGGGCTGAAACGGAGGCGGTGTGCCCTCGGGGTTGGAGTTACATGAGCGTGGGGAGGACCAGCGTGGCCAGAAGCGCCGTTGGAATGCTGCGCCTCTCCTGAGGCGGTGCTGCAACGGTCCTTGGCCGGAGGAGTCAGGTGGGTCTCAGCTGTGTCTGGCAGAGTGCAGAGAATGACAATGCGGCACCTGGCGCAATAGAGAGAGGAAGGCCCTAGAGTTGCGCAGTGAAGGTGTGCTGCACGCTGAACGAGTCTCAGAGCCGGTGGGCAACACCGCGCGGCTGGCTCCCTGACTGAGACGGAGGCCCTCCAGGTGGGGGTCCCTCATTGGCGGACGGCGCTGCTAAGGGACAGTCACGATAGATCCACTCCTCAGCACGGAAGATAAGGAGGGTCTGGGCTCTGGAGGATTGCAGCTGGCCAGGTTCACCCAACTCAACGACTGCGGATGCCAACGGCGCAGCAATTAGTCATTGGCAGGCTGCGGGACAAAGCACAAAATGGGCAGCCGAGGGCTGACAGCCTGGGACCTTCACTGGGACGCCAGAGTGGAAGCATGGAGCCCCCAACTGCGACTTTTGCGGCCAAAATGGACACAGTGCTGGCAGCGGTGGAAAGGATTGGCACCAACCTGGAGCAAACCAAGGTATCCTTAGAGTCAAGGATTGACAAAGTCACGTTGGACTTTAACCTCCTGCCATCTGATCATCGTAAGCTAGCGGAGTCGTTCGCCCTGCAGAACCAGACACTCCAGGAGATCCAGCCTGTGGTGCAAAATCACACCATAGCGCTCCAAGATATGATCGACCTGGTCCATGCGCTGGAAGACCACATTGAGGATGCAGAAGGACACTCTTCACGCAACAATGTCTGTGTGGAGGGCCTTTCGGAGGGTGAGGAGGGAAGAAATCCAGAGCAATACGTTGAGACTGGGCTGCGTAACCTCCTGCCCCGGGGGTGCTGTCGCCGCAGTTCGTGGTTGAAAGGACGCACAGATTGCCAGCGCAGAAACCCAAGCCGGGAGCCTGACCCCGCCCGTTCCTTTTCAAGCTCCTTAACTATCGAGACAGGGGCGTGGTGCTCCACGAAACCAGGAAGCTGGGAGACCTCACGGTGGGAAATGACAAGGTGATGTTCTTCCCGGACCACACAGCAGGGGTTCAGAAGCAGAGGAGCACCTACATGGCAGTGAAGCGCCAACTGAGGGAGTTGGAGTTGCCTTACTCCCTGTTGTTCCCGTCCCGCATCAGAGTGGTCTCGAAGGAGGGGACCAGCTTCTTCGATGCCCCGTCGGACGTCTGGGACTGGTTGGAAGAGACAGGGCAGTAGAAAGGACAGAGGCACTCAGGCTCGAAAGACGGCAGATGGCAGGAGAGGAGATCGGGGAGGCCCAGGCGGAGAGGGGCCCGACCCAACGCAGGGCCTGGACCAGTTGCACCCAGCCCGGAGAAAATGAGGCTGGAACGTCAGGAAGCTCTGCAGGCGGTGGCAACCATGAGAACAGCGAACAGCCACGGCCACATGGAGGCTCACGGACGCAGCGACCAGGGAATCAGTGGGTCGTCATTCCCATCTGCTGTGTTCTCTGAGGACCTGAGTATGCCAGCGGTGACGCCTCAGATGGCAGACCAGATCGTGTGATTGAACGATACTGGGTTGCACCTCTCCATGACTCACAAATATGCGTCTGCTGCACACTGCTCTTCATCCTTCTCACCACAAACACCTCCCCTGCCTGGATGTCCTCATGCATGCTACTGCAATATTCTATGTGCTAGCGGTGGTCATCTGTTGTAAACTGTGCGCGCGCATGCAAAAGGCCTTGCTAGTCAGGGGATAGGGCACGCTGCGCAGGGATCGTGGTTGCCAGTCTATATTGAGGGGTCCCACACCGTTCCTGCGAGACTGACTAGCCTACGACTCCTCGCACACTTCTTGCGCCGACGGGAAGCCCGAGAACGGGTCGTAGACCAGACTCAATGCTGACACACCACACACCCTACTAGCCAATCCACTGGACTAGCTCTTTAACCTAAATGTTCCACTCAAAGTTTGGACGTATGCCCTTTTGGGGATTCGTCCCCTCAGTTGCATCAGTTGCATTGTTTGAGATTGTTACTATGTTTAAGTTGCAGCACACCGACACAACCCCCCTGAAACACGACTCTGGCCCACCCGATGCAAACACAATGCTCTGCGCTGCGATGACTTACCCAGCCACATGACACACACTAATGTCGTGACCGGGAAAATTCTTGGCACGCACACGCCATCGAAACGCTACTCTGTCTTCTCCTACTTGCAGAGACACGCTGTGGGGATCGCCCTTCTGCAAGAGACCCACATGACCCCGACAGAGCTTGACAAATTGCGTAGGCGCTGAAGGGGGCGCATTTATGGCACAGTCTTCTCGGCTAACGCGCTAGGAACCCTGGTCTGGGTGAGGGTGGGCACTCCTTTTCATATGTGAAGAGCCAAAGGTGGATTGAGAGGGTAGGTACTCTCTAGTGTGGGGGAAACTGAACGGTCAGGAGATATTATTAGGATCCCTATATGCCCCGAATGTAGATCAGCCATCCTTTCTAGCGCAGATGTCCCAGGGCCTTCACCCCTAAGCTGGGCTCCCTTGGCTGCTTGGTGGGGATTTTAACATGGTATTAGACGTGCCCCTGGACAGGTCATTCCCCCCACTGCTGCGGTAGTAGCATCCACTGCGCAGGAGTTCAGGGACTGGCTCTCACACTGGGCTTTGCAAGAATTGTGGCGCACATTGCACCGAGAAGACAGACTCTACTCTTATTACTCCACAGTTCACGACTTACATGTCCGGTTGGACAGGATAGTGGGTTCCCAGTCCCTGCTCTCACTCATTACACAATCAGAATACTTGGGGAGAACACACTCCGATCCTAATCCCCTGTGGATCCAAATCAGCTGGGAGATGCAACGCCCACCCATCCCTACGTGGAAGTTGCAGCCTACTGCGCTAGAGAACTCAGAGTTCCGCTTGTCTCTGGGCATGGACATCCTCGCGTACTCTGATGCTAATGAAGGGACAGCGAGCAATGCCATGGTGGAATAGGATGCACACAAGGTGGCTGGCCGGGGTACTGCATGGGAGCCACATGGAACATAGGCAAGACGCTCTCTGCCTCCCTGGCGCGTCTGGAGGCTGAACTCCTGCGTCCAGCGCTATGAGCGGGAGGGAGATTGGGGAGGTAGGCACCCATGCAAGCTAGGAGACCTTCGCACTCAGCACGCAGAGCTCCTGGAGAAGCTGCGGTGCCACAACTATGCGGCGCACACGGCCAGAACGCAAGCTAGGGCAGACATAGCGGGCCGATTGTTGGCCTGGTTAATTAAGCAAGAAGGGCGGGGCATCTCGATAGGAGCTCTCCGCACAGCGGAGGGGGAGATGGTGTACACACAGAGTGAAATACATTGTGCCCTCACAGACCACTATGCGTAGCTATACAGGGCTCAGGGTATAGGCTCAGAGCACACCTTAGAGGGGGTTATTGGATTCTGTTCAACTGCCCACAGCTTCTGAGGGGCAGAAGGAGACGCTTAATGCGCCACTCTCTCGCTGGAGGAGGTAGGGGGAGGCAATCCAGTCCATGACCACTGGGAAAACTCCAGGGCCAGACGGCCTGCCTACCAAATATTATGACGCATACCGGGAAACTCTGCGCCACTGCTGCATGAGTTGTATACCACCAAAAACAACACACCTGCCAGTACTGGAAGTTACTAATTTCTATTTGGACTGACCTTTATGAATAGAACATACCGGTCCGTTTTTACTTTCCGTGTTTCGTGTCCTGTGTCTTCACAGTCCTTTCTCAACAAAAGGACTATGCTCCATGCAAATAAGAGATTGTTGGTCCTGAAGAGAACCCCGCAATAGGGGGTTCGAAACGCGTCGACCTGGTTTGGTGCCTATTGTCTTTTTTCAATTGGAATACAAAGGGAGTCTTGGACTTTGAGGATTTGGCTTTGTTTCTAAAGGATTGTTCTATCAAAATAAGAACTGTGAATTCAGAAATCTTAAATACCACCTGTATGGTTAGATAATGGACAGTTGACAATAGGACCAAAAGTGTTTGTTTTGATGTATGAGAGTAGTATGAATGTGTTGGCTAGAATGTAAGTTGGATGTATTGAAAATTTGTAACTGTATTGTTTATTGATATTCTGTAATGATAAATTGTAATGTTTTATATGTACAGTTGTTTGTATATACACAAAATGTTGAATTATTGATGAACTAATAATGTTCTACTAGTGACAAAATGAAATATTAAATTAGTGACGGAAATTAAAAAACAGACCGATATGTTCTATTCATAAAGGTCAGTCCAAATAGAAATTAGTAACTTCCAGTACTGGCAGGTGTGTTGTTTTTTGTTGGTTACTTTAGGCTCAGCCTTACTGTGTCAGAGCCACGACCCTGTGTCGTTTTTCTAAGTTGTATACCACAGCGGTGGAGGAAGGGTCGCTGCCACCCTCTATGCTAGAGACGTTCCTGGTCTCCCTCCCTAAGCCGGACAGGGAGCCCACTGCCCTGGGTTCATATAGGCCTCTGGCGATGCTCAATGTGGACTATAAGGTCCTCGCTAAGGTGCTAGCGGAAAGATTGGCGCAGGTGGTCCCCCATTTAATCCACACAGACCAGAACGGGTTTGTCCAAGCGAGGTCCACGTCATTGAACCTCCGGAGATATTTTAGATTGGCGGCGGAGGCCGCACGGGAGTGGCCCAGGGCAGGCTGCCTTATGTTAGATCTGGAGAAGGCGTTTGATTGCCTAGAATGGGGATACTTATTGGCGGTGTTAGTGAGATATGGGCTAGACATGGGATTCCTACACATGGTCGGCTTGCTATACAAGAACCCCGTGGTTCGGGTGCGATTGGGCCCCCACATTTTAGAACCGGTGGCGGTGAGCCGGGGCACCCGACAGGGGTGTTCTCTATCCCAGTTACTATTCGCGCTAGCAATCGAGCCCCTGGCAGTAGCGATTCGCGAGACACTGGGCAATGGTATCTCGATGGGAGATGCAACTCACCAGGTGTCACTCTATGCTGACGACTTGTTGGTGTTTGTGCTGGACGTGAGTCGCTTACCCATGCAGCTGGCACAGCTACTGCGCACCTTTGCTGGCGTCGCGGGTAAATCCTGCCTTTATGCTTTCAGGGAAGGAACTGAAGACCCGGGATACCATCTGGAGAGTACAAGGGTCCAATGAAAAGAGGATACCTTTCGTTATCTGGGGATACAAATTTACCGTAGCCCAGCTGACCTGTTCGACGGGAACCTTGGGAGGGCAGTTGCGGCCATTAGATCGCAGGTACGCTTCTGGAGTACGTTCCCGCTGACCACCACTGGTAGAGTGGCACTTGTTAAGATGGTCATGCTTCCCGTCTCCTGTACTACTTTGTCAACCTACCATTATTTATTCTGGCTTCCTTCTTTGCCATGCTTGACAAGTTACTGCAGGACTTTGTCTGGGGCACCTCTAGGCACCGACTGGCGCTGGCGAAGTTGTTCTTGCCGACGGATCGGGGGGTTTGGCTGCCCCTTGTTTTGAGCACTATTATCTGGCCGCGCAGTTGCAATGGGTTGCTCGCTGGCTGGCGGATAGAGGTAGAGAGGACACGGCCACGGCAATGCAGCCATATTCCCTAGAGCGCATCACCAAGGTCTTCCACCCCATGGTAAAGGTTGAATGCCAGGCCCGCTCCTCTTGGAAGTGGCGTGCAGGTGCTATCGAAGAGCCTTATACCTTACCTGTGGCACGGTCCCTTATATGCCCGCCATACCCTTGGAGGGCTCGCCAAGTGGTGAGGGGGTGCTCACGTCCTCCATGCTAGCGGAGTGGTGGGAGGCCGACATCCACACGCTTGGCGACTTATATAGGGACGGGGAGCTCATGGCATATGAGACATTGGTGATCGAGGAAGGGCTTCCCCCTGGGGGGTTCTTGATGCATAGATCCCTGATAGCACGACTGTCGGCTAGATGGGGTGATTTAGCCACGGAGCCCCGGCAGCATTTAACAATGCAGTACCTCCAGGTCATGGGGAGGGGCAGACATCTGGTCTGATGGTTTACGGCGTCACTACGGGAAAATGCGGCACTTAGTCTGGACCCCCTCAGAGGCAAATAGGAGCTAGATCTAGGGCGGTCACTAACGGATAAGGAATGGGAAAGGGTGCTTAAAAGCCCGGTCCGAATCCCAAGAAACATGTGATTTCACCAGATTCAGCTCTTCATTGTCTATAGAGCCTATTTCACGCCTGAGTTGATCAACAAGTACTTCTGTCATGCAGACGCACTCTGCCCCAGGTGTGGTGAGCAGGGGGAGGGATTCTTACACATGGTCTGGAGTGGCCCGGGGCTGGGTACCTATTGGCGAGCAGTCAGCGAGATGTTGCGGAGCTGCACGGGTAGAACCATACCCTTTAAATGGCCAGAGTACATCCTCCATCACTTCAAGAGGTCCCCCAAAGACAAAGTAGCATCCCGCTTTATGGACCTGGGGCTGGTAGTGGCAAAGTGCCTGCTCACAAGGAGGTGGAAAGCACACGATCCACCATGCGCACAGGCATGGACTTCCTCATTCCAGGTGTGGGCAAGGGCAGAGTGGACCGCCATATACAGGGAGGAAACGATGGGGCTCAGGAAGGAACCCATAGCGGCACATTGGGAGCGCATGCTTGGTGCATTACAACACACTGATAGGGAAGGGAACACAAGGGGATGTGGAAGGGATGGAAAACGCACATGAGGGCGGGTGCATGCCACAAGTAGTTCTCCTACCGAGATAGTCTGCCATGTTCAATACCTGCTCCTCAGAGACATAAAGATAGGCACACCAGGGTAGCAGTAGTCGAGGAGCGTTCGCAAAAATGGGCGGGGTAGAGGGTCGGGCCGGGGAAGAGGGAGGGGACAGATAGGGAATTGGAGTCTTTGTGAGGTTTCTGCTGCCAAGTTAATGTTTACTGTTTCATATATATGACATCTGTTTCCAAGCTTATGCCCGACAGGCCAGCCCTGAACTGTACGGACCATTGAGCGGCCTACATTCCAATCCTCGAAAGGACTCAGCGTCTACACACCGGTAGGCGAGCTGTAGTTCAGACTATTCTAAACGAACTTCTGATGCATCATCTAGTACAAAGCTGGTATACTTGTTTCACAATATGTAAAATGCTAATGTACATATGTCAGTTGTATGTCTGCCATCCAATTTCTATGATTGAAGTTGATGATGTAATCCGTGACTCTTAAATAATAATAAAAACAGATTTGACAAAAAAAAACACAATACAATATCACAAGATTTAAAGTCTAATAATTACAGGGTATCAATCCCTCATAAAGACGCGATTACAGGGTATCAATCACTCATTAAGATGCGTACATTTCTGCTCCATGTCTCAAATTAAATGTACATTCTTCAGTACATGTACTATAGCAGCATGTTATAAGAGTTGATAGCTTACAGGCGGATTATGCCCAAGGGGCTACATGCCTGCTAATATGACTGAAACATCATTGTATGAAACAACAATACATGCAGATGCGGTCAACAGCTAAGAACTATCAGTCCGGGTACTTCTTTGAAGAGACATGCATCACGGCCCTAGAACGCAACCCATTTCTGAAGGTTATAGTTGGGAACAGGTCGTTAGGAGGACCCTGCAGAGAAGTTTACACCAGACTTATCTTCTCCTGATAGCATGTGCACAAGCGGGACGGCAAATAGAAAAAAGATTTCCTGTTCGACAGCTGTATCAAACAAACGAAACAGTCAGCCTAGCTGATGACCTGGGACTTATTTGGATTTCAATAATGATCGACTGTAAATATTTCTTTGTTTACAAACATTCTAAAATGTCACCGAGACGTACAGCTCTTCATAAAAACAGCCAACTGCCTAATATTCTTCTAATGTCCAAGAATAGCAAACTCTGTTATATCAGACTAAAGTATCAATGACTGAACTTCACAAGCATTATTGGGGAAGGGGGAAAATGATGAGCCATTAGCAGACTCGGGGGCTCAGGGTAGCCGGGCCCACTGTCGGGCATTAGTGCATACCTTTTAACGTGTTGGATGAAGCCGATATTTAATGGGGTGGTTCTATGTAAGTAAATGAAGGATACGAATTTTAATAGGGCGATACATGATGGCAAAGAGGATGACCCTCCCAAACTCTATGGAACCACGTTGCTATAAGATGGGCGAGTTTTATTAAAAAGACGTGCCCTTTAAACGAATGTGTGATGACAGGTATGAAAAGTGAACCCTGGCTATGATAAGATAACTCTCTGCATGTTCTGTTTACTGTCCCTAGATGGCAGTGTCGTGTACACACTGAACAGCTGCAAATTAGCATTACCTGAGGACGCTCTGAGTGGTTGTAAGCGAAGCCCCCATGTACACAGAGCAACTCTCTCCATGGACAGCGGCTAGATCCTGCCACAGGAAACGACTTTTCAATGACCTAGGGACAAGCGTGCAATGCATTGGTTAGCGCATGCGCGTAGCTGCCCAGCTCAGGTCAAGTGTATTAGAAAACTACAGCTATGTCCATCCGTGATGACGCAATAGGAAGTTGCATTCGGTGCTAGTTGGGAAAGTGAAAACAAAAGAGCTAGAACGCCACTTGCGAGACAGTGACACCTGCAGTCCGCGACAAGTACTGCATCGTACAGCTCGTAGTGAAACTTCAACACAAACCGCCTAAGTATCGACATTACGCATTCTCGCCCTCCTTAAAATCTCGGGAACGATGGTGAATGTATTAAGTAGAAAATATAAATCAAGCTGGACCGTGTGTGACTGTGGCAAAACTTCGAAAATGAGGCAAACAGTTTGCATTGAATTCTGGGCAACAACACTGCCCTTGACTATAAAATGAATCAATTAATGAGAGAGTGAATTACTTTGCGTAATGTAACTGGTGGTTGTTCATGTAAAGCGCTATATGACAGTTCGGACCGAGATCGCGGTACATAAAACTGCCCCCCCCCCCCCCCCAAAAAAAAACCAGACCGGTGCGATGGGGGCCGAATGGAAATGGTGATGCGCAGGCAGGGTGAAGAGAGGAAACACCTATAGCTGACATGATGCATTGATTAGTGGAGAGGATGAATAGCAGCCAATCGAATCTGCATCCCTTTAAAATGTGAGGTTGGTGCAGACGTCACTGAATTTACAAATTTCCTAATTCTGGCCAGGTTGAGTTACTTGAGCATGCTCCAGGGGAACATGGGAACTCAGAGGTCAAGTTGTTTTCTTTGCCACACCCAATACCTGGACCCAGTGCTTTTATCTTTTCTAATTCATATTTGTATTGTTTTCAGTGTATGTCATAACCAGTGCTTTATATGGAAAAACATCAGTGCAGGTACTCGCCAAACTGATTTGTGCACTGGGGTGAGTTTGGGGGTGGGGCTATGGGTGGTGCTAAGGGGCGTGTCCAGGAGCACATATTTAATTTTATTGAGATTTTCTTGGTGTGCAAATGTGCAGAATGATACAGAAGCCTTCATGTTTTCTTCATTATCAAATATGATTGTATATTCAAATAAAGAAATATAAAAGGTACCCGGCTGTTCCTGTTCCAGGTGGACGTTTAGTGTTGGTGACACCCGTGCGTAGTGATAGAACGCTAGGGTATCCAATTTGTTGGATATAGTGGCCTCACACACCCTTGCAGGTGTCATGCTTCATCATCGGCAATGCTCCTCGTTGGGTCGGCGGTGCAATACCCAACGGGCAACACCTCAAAGAGGGGCTCTTTGGCGGAGATCTTTTTCCAACTGCCGTATTGGTGAAGTGCGGGTGAGGGGCCAGTGTTATGTAGACGTTAATTGGGGTTAAAATTGGGGTAAAGGGTGTAGGAAGGTGGATATCTGACTATGGTTACCTCCAAACTTTTTGCCTGGTGTTTAGCTGGTTTTTGACATAGTTGGCCTGGGATCCTGCTATTCAGGGCCCCAGGCTGATTGCTCTCTCCTTAAAATGGACTCCATGTACCTTAGGTGCATACACAATTGGAACTGGTTCACCTTATAGGCCCCTGTAACAGTGTACCATAGGTACCCAGGGCATAGGTGTCACCAAGGCCTACCAGGGGCTGCAGCATGTATTGTGCCACCCCTGGCCTGGCCTCCATATTTGACACAACTGGCTGATCACTCAGCTGGGGTAAGTTGGTGTAATCACCTCTTGCTTAGATATAGTATCCCTATATCTACCCTTCAACTGGACACATATGTTCCTATCAGCCACTCCTATGGAAGGCCTCATCAATCCTGGAGGCAGAGTGCTTGGAAATATGTGAGATGGTGCTCTAGCATGAGCTGAGCCTGTCTGCAGCTGTCGGGAACCACTCCCTAATCTGTTCCGGGATATTGCCATACCATATACTCTTAAGTGCATTATAATCCTCGCGGTTATATGCTATCTTTGGTTTGGCTTTATCAAAACATGTCGAGTAAGGTGTCATACGAATTGGAATACTATCCCCTCGACAGTTCTGTCGACGGGGATAGCATTCCACCCTTCTAGAGGGACACGACATGTGTGTAGCCTTAACCCCGGTTAAAGTTAACCAGAGCCTCAGCATGACAAAATGGATGCTGCCACCACAGACACAAGTCTGACCTCCTGCTGCTGGGAGTCCTTCCAGCGAGGGAGGCTTGGACAAAGGGTTTCCTGCCTTGGGAGGTGCGAGCACCACCCCAGACAGGGTTTTGTGTATTGGGTAGGACAGGGCTGAATAGATTGAGACATGCCCGGGGCACACAAGGTGTCCCCGTGCATAAGCCAGTCCAAACCAGTCCTGGGACTTTCCAGACCCAGGCCTGGCGAGAAGCTGGACAAAGGAAAGGGGGTGTAACCGCCCCCCCCCCCCTTCCTGGTTCCTCCCAGAGGAGGGACCTAGTAGGTGATCCACCCCTCAGATTGGGAATAAGAGTGGGAGCTGTGCCATTGCACGGGAGATCATCCTGAATCAACTTGAAATAAAGAAGAAGACTGGACTTCGACATTCTGCTGCTCAGAAGACTGAAGAGAATCTCCCTTGTGGCCTAGGAGTGGCCACCCTGTGAACACAGGCACCAACCAGCAACTCGACTTCTGCTTTGCCGCCGCCTCCCGCCGGAGCCTGAGCCCAGAGCCTGACAAGACCCAGACTCCCAGACCTCTCACAGCCCGATCCACAGTCCCTGCAAAGAAGGGACCCATGGAGGCACCGAGTGACGTGGGACCGGACCTCTTGGAAGACACTCGAAAAGCTGACTGCGCAGCAACCGAGGCATCCTCGACGCTGTGTTTTGGGGACTGAGAACCCCCACCACCGAGCAGCCCTTGCACTGAAGATCAGCCCCCCAGCATCTCCACGATCGGCGTGGGGCCCTTTTGCATTGTGCCACTCGACGCGCCATCCCGGCCACTAGCCACGTGGTCAGCGGCCATCTTGGTGACGAAACCGACGAACTACACTGCGGGTCTGGTTGCTCCAGACTTGCCCTAGCTCCTGCAGAAAGGAGCACCCACTCTGACCTTGCTGGTCCGAGTGATAAGCATCTTTCGATTCCTGCGTGGCTTGCATTACCCAAGGCCTGTTTGCTCCGATCAGGTCGCCGACACCGCCAACAGCGAGAAGCCTGCGTGGGACAGCTCGTGACCGACTCCTGGACGTCCTCGACCCCCGGTGTCCACGTGGCTGCAGAGAGAAGCTACACCTCAACGCCTGTTTGCACCAGACATCGCCTGGTTCCAATCTGGTTCCACGGTAGTCACTGGCTAGTGACTTTGAACATTGTCCCCTCTGCTTTCAGGTCTTCACATCTTCAGATCCACCCTTGGATCCACCGGAACTCTTCACATCGAGCCGCCTGCAGCATCTTCAGCTCCAAGCACCATCGACCAGCGTGACGAAACCCGACACTACTTCGACCCTGTGCACCCGCTTCCTGTGGGTGAGGTAACTCAGCTCCGCCGGTGTTCCTACACTGGTACACATCTCAAGGGCCTGTGTCTTAAGTTTCAGCGTTCTAGGTCACTCGGAAGGTTCCGAACTAACTAACTTTGTACTTTTTACGCACCATAGACTTTACATTGAAAAGTGCGTGCACTTTAGACACTGCACCCGAGTCCCGCGGGCCTTTCCCGACTTAATCATTGATAGTCTCGAATAGCTCCAGCGATTCCCAAGGCCCTAGGCCTGTTTCCTTTCCAATTGGTATCTCTTATACCACTTTCTTAGTATATGGTTTAGGTGGCCCCTAGGGCTCATCCATATTGTGCAACTTTTGTGTATTTTAAACTGTCTTGTGATTTAACGCTTGTGCTTCTGTGCTCATAAAGAGTCCAGGGGATTTTATAGTTAATAAATCAATATATATTTTCAATATATATCTGTGTGGTGTCCTTTCATTTGGTATTCAAGGGGGTTGTGTATGGTAATACAGCTGGCTTCACATGCCTTTCAGAGTTTAGCCTAAGACTGCTTTACCACTAGGATAACTGGTCTACAAGGTTGAATTACAACCAATCATCATAAGGGTTGCTTGGCATGGTACAAGGTGATCACTAGAATTAGTGAGCATTATATACCAGGCCAACTTCTCACATTGGTGAGCAGCGGATTGGGATCTGAGCTTGCTGTTGTTTTACTATTACAATCTTTGAGATTATCATTTGAAAGATCATACAGGTACCTGCTAGGTACATATAAAACAAGACTAGTATACTTAAGTTCTACTACACTTAGTTGTTGTAGAGCAAAGGGAATAGCACACCCTGACTACAACTACTAGATAGGTTTAGTAGGTAAACACCACTGTAGGTAGATTGCAACATATCCACCCACACTAGAGCAATGTCTGGAGCAGAGGGTTCCACTGGGAACATCCCTGTTGAGAGTGACCCTCCAAGGGCACCATCCAAATTTGCAATTTTTTCCTTTAAGGAATTAAGACAGCTTTGTGTCTTAAGAGGTCTGAGGACAGGGCCTTCCCCTACCACAGACCACCTTAGAGAGATCTTGGACCAGTCTGAGACTCTAAAGACCTCTAAGGCAGACCCCACAGGGGATGCTGATGGAGGCCATCCTTCTGAGGATGACACTGTAGACACCCCTGTCCCTATCATCCTGGTAGATGAGGAAGCCCCCATCACTGGAGCTCCTCGGGTAGATCCAGAGGAGGAAGAGGAAGAGGAAGAGGAGACAGAAGGGGGGAGCAGTGAGTCAGATGCTGACAGGAATAGTCAGGTGCTGGTCAGTAGACTGAACCAGGCTAACTTAAGCCTATTTGGGACTGAATCAGGTAACAACCAATTCAGACCCACAGGTGGACTTAACCAGAAGCTTAGGAGGAGAAGGACTCACTCAGGTGACTCTAACAACTCCCATGCTTCTAGAGGCTCTCATGGTCACTCCAGAAGGGAGATGACTAGCCCTCAGAGAAGGGAACATGAGGCCAAAATGAGAGAGGCTGAATTGAGGATCCAGAGACAAGAGTTAGAGGTTGCCCTGGCCCAAGAGAAACTTGCTAGAGCAAGACAGCCTAGAGAGAGTGGATTAGGATCCACTGGTGGCAGCACTATCCAGAAGGATAAAGACAGGTCCTTTGATACAAGAAACCTGAGTAAGATTGTGCCCCCCTACAAAGCTGGGGATGATATCCACAAATGGATGACTGCACTTGAGAGAGCCTGCATGGTACAGCAGATCCCTCAGGAGCAGTGGGCAGCAATCTTGTGGCTCTCCTTTGAAGGTAGAGGCCGAGACAGACTCCTCACAGTTAGTGATGGGGATTCTAGAAACTACCTGGTCCTGAAGAGTGATCTGATTGATGGGTTAGGCTTAACCACTGAACAGTACAGGTTAATGTTCAGAGATACCCAGAAGACACAGACTCAGGACTGGTCTGAATTTGTTGAATGTGCCACTAAGGCTCTGGAGGGCTGGTTGCTGGGAAGTAAGGTTACTGACTATACAGGATTGTATAATTTAATTATGAGAGAGCAAATCTTAAATAATTGTCAAAATCAGCTTCTACATCAGCACCTGGTTTACTCTGATCTGACCTCCCCACAAGAATTGGGTAGGAGGGCAGACAAATGGGTCACAACCAGGATCAGGCCTAAGAACCAGGGTGGTGACCAAAAGAAAGAGACTACCAAGCCTCAAGAGAAGGGTGGGGATAAAAGTAAGGAAAAGACTTCCCCAGGGCCCCAAAACTCCAAGAATGGGGGTGGGTCCCAAGACACTTCTACAACCCAGAAAAAGCCTTATTGTCATACCTGTAAACAGGTTGGGCATTACAAAACAGACAGCTGTTGTCCCAAGAATGGCAATAAAGAGAATATACCTCCAGGTAAGGCTCCAACACCTCCTGTCACTGTTAGCAGTGGTCCCCCAGGTGGTGGGAGCACCCCCAAGAATTTGGGTGGGTTTACTTTTGGAGGACAGGTGGACTCTGGCCTATCCAGGTCCCCTAACTCAGATACTCTTGTCTATGAGACTGGCATGGGGTTTGCCAATTTCACTGCTTGCCCAAACACTTTGAGCAAGTATAGACAGGAGCCCCTCATCAATGGCTTGAAAGTTGAGGCCTTCAGAGACACAGGGGCTAGCATCACCATGGTGGCTGAATGTCTAGTCCCCTCAAGGCAACTTTTACCTGATGCCAAATATCAGGTGACAAACATTGATGGCATAGAAACCAATCATCCCATGGCAATCTTAGCTGGGGAGATGTCACTGGCCCAAAGAGAGTGGCAGTGTCAGCAAACTTGCCTGTAGATTGCCTACTGGGTAATGATTTGGAAATCTCAGCCTGGGCTGAGGTTGAACAGCAGACCCATTCTAGAATGGTAAATCTCCATGGAAAGGTTAGTGGGGCTGTGATGGCTACAGCCCCAATCCAAGATGTCCTTCCTGAAAAGGTTGGGAGGGCTGAGCAAACCTCAGCCCCATCTTTAGATAACTTCCCTCCTGAAAAGAGTAGCAGGGCTGTACTAGTAACAGCCCATACCCAAACTGAGTCTCCTCCTGAAAAGGTTGGTGGGGCTGTGATGGCCACAGCCCAAACTCAAACTGATACATGGGTAGTGAAGCCTGAAATGATGGATCACTCCACCCAAACAGAGAGCATTGAGGAGGAAGAGAAATCTCCCTCCCACCAGACTTTAGGAAAGGATCAGCCTCCTCAGGGAACTGATCTTACCCCTGATGAAGGAACTGTCCCAGGGGTTGTTAGGCCTGGCCTAACAGAGCCTCTGATGGCAGTGGACCCTTCTCAGGTGGGACCCAGTCTGGAGTAGGTAACCTGCCCCTCTCTACCTTGCCTTACTCAGCCCAGGGCTGCAGAGGACAAGAAGGACAGTGAGACCCAAAGGGCCCCCTGTCAAATAAAGCACCCTCATCAACAGATTAGGGGCACCGAAACTAGTAGCCCTAGTGAGGTGCAAACTTTAAAAACTCCTGAGGGATCCCCCTTAAAAGTAGTTAGGGACCTCCCCCAGATGGATATTGTTGGGCACAGCCAAACCTGGGACCCTCAGGGCCCAAACCTGAACTGTCCCTCCAGTAAACCAAACAGAGGGACCCAGCCTCCAGCTTTAGGTAGCCAGAGGTTGACCCTGAGAGCACAGTGCAACTCAGTCAAAGAAAGAAAGGCACACATGGTGGAGAGTGATTGGAGGAGGCTGAGCCCTACAGAGGAAACTCACTTCAGTACTCCATCTCAACACCAGCCTTTGACTTTGCAAAGACACACCACAGGTAGAGATTCCCTATGGTGGAGACCCTCAGATACCCCTAGGGCAGAGGTCTTCAAACTTTTTGATGCCGAGACCCCCTTGTAAAACCTTTTTAGGCTTAAGGACCCCCTTCCAACAAAAGTTTCTAGAAACTGGTACTCCTCCTCAACAACAACTATCGACAACCATAAATGCGCCTGTTAGACCTCATCACATCCATCCATCCATCCATCCATCATTCATCCACCCACACTTTCACACATCCAACCATCCATCCTTCATTCATCCACCCTTTCATCCTTCCATCCATACATCCATCCTTCATCCATCCACCCTTTCATCCTTGCATCCATACATCACCCATCCATCCATCATTCATCCACCCACCTTTTCACCCATCCATCCATCCATCATTCATCCATGCAACCTTTTATCCATCCATACATCCATCCTTCATCCATCCACCCTTTCATCCTTCATCCATCCACCCTTTCATCCATCCTTCATCCATCCACCTTTTCATCCATCCATACATTCATCCACTCTTTCATCCTTCCATCCATGCATCCAGCCTTCATCCATCCACCCTTTCATCCATACATCCATCCTTCATCCATCTACCATTTCATCCTTCCTTCCATCCATACATACATCCTTCATGTATCCATCCTTACATCCATACATTCACCCATCATTCATCCACCCACCTTTTCACACATCCATCCATCATTCATCCATGAAACCTTTTATCCATCCATCCATCCATCCATCCTTACATCCATACATTCATCCTTCATCCATCCACCCTTTCATCCATACATTCACCCATCCATTCACCCATCATTCATCCACCCACCTTTTCACACATCCATCCATCATGATCCATGCAACCTTTTATCCATCCATCCATCCATCCATCCATCCATCCATCCATCCATCCACCCTTTCATCCATGCATCCACCCACCTTTTCTGTGCCTCTCTCATGGGGGGGACCGGGGGTTGTCAGTATCTCTCTGCGTCTTCTTCCTTCTTCTTCCTCTCTCATGGGAGGGCATCTCTGTGCCTCCCTGCTGAGGGCGGGGGTTGGGGGGGAGGGGGGCAGACAGGCTGTAACAACATCTCACCTGAAGAACAGACTCTCAGGCACATTTCTCCCGCACAGGCGCCAGGTATGAGGGTTCATGCTTTACAGGCGGGGCCCACAGCTCCAGGCGCGCAACGTCCATGGAACTCAAAGGGCTATAGCCTCCTCCCCCAGCCACCCTCCCCTGCCCCCCAGCTCTCCCCCCCTCGTGTATGTGAGCCGGGCTGAAACACCTTCAGGGACACACACAAAGCCACTGCACCAGAGTACTTCACAGGTTTTTAAAAGACCTTTTACTTGTTAATGAGGCTTTGTTGTTTTTCAACCCTCGGTGTGAATTAGTCCTCCGCCGTGAGCATCCTCAATCAGCCCGACGCCACTAAGGCAAAATGACAATCTGCGACCCCTTCCCAGGACTCGACGACCCCCCTGGGGGTCGCGCCCCACAGATCGAAGACTCCTGCCTTAGGGTGAGGGATTGCTTAGTGGACCATGAGACAGGGGGTTACCAAGCCAGAGCTGGTACTTCCTTATATGGCCACTTAGGCAATATAGGCTTACCTGGTCAAGGATAGCCTTATCTCCTTTCGTTTGGGGGGGGGGGTTATGTAGGAAGGTGGATATCTGACTATGGTTACCCCCAAACTTTTTGCCTGGTATTTAGCTGGTTTTTGACATAGTTGGCCTGGGATCCTGCTATTCAGGGCCCCAGGCTGATTGCTCTCTCCTTAAAATGGACTCCATGTACCTTAGGTGCATACACAATTGGAACTGGTTCACCTTATAGGCCCCTGTAACAATGTACCCTAGGTACCCAGGGCATAGGTGTTTCCAAGGCCTACCAGGGGCTGCAGCATGTATTGTGCCACCCCTGGCCTGGCCTCCATATTTGACACAACTGGCTGATCACTCAGCTGGGGTAAGTTGGTGTAATCACCTCTTGCTTAGATATAGTATCCCTATATCTACCCTTCAACTGGACACATATGTTCCTATCAGCCACTCCTATGGAAGGCCTCATCAATCCTGGAGGCAGAGTGCTTGGAAATATGTGAGATGGTGCTCTAGCATGAGCTGAGCCTGTCTGCAGCTGTCGGGAACCACTCCCTAAGCTGTTCCGGGATATTGCCATACCATATACTCTTAAGTGCATTATAATCCTCGCGGTTATATGCTATCTTTGGTTTGGCTTTATCAAAACATGTCGAGTAAGGTGTCATACGAATTGGAATACTATCCCCTCAACAGTTCTGTCGACGGGGATAGCATTCCACCCTTCTAGAGGGACACAACATGTGTGTAGCCTTAACCCCGGTTAAAGTTAACCAGAGCCTCAGCATCACAAAATGGATGCTGCCACCACAGACACGAGTCTGACCTCCTGCTGCTGGGAGTCCTTCCAGCGAGGGAGGCTTGGACAAAGGGTTTCCTGCCTTGGGAGGTGCGAGCACCACCCCAGACAGGGTTTTGTGTATTGGGTAGGACAGGGCTGAATAGAATCAGACATGCCCGGGGCACACAAGGTGTCCCCGTGAATAAGCCAGTCCAAACCGGTCCTGGGACTTTCCAGACCCAGGCCTGGCGAGGAGCTGGACAAAGGAAAGGGGGTGTAACCGCCCCCCCTTCCTGGTTCCTCCCAGAGGAGGGACCTAGTAGGCGATCCACCCCTCAGATTGGGAATAAGAGTGGGAGCAGTGCCATTGCACGGGAGATCATCCTGAATCAACTTGAAATAAAGAAGAAGACTGGACTTCGACATTCTGCTGCTGCTGGAACTGACACCCTCTGAGGCGGAAGCCGGAGGATAGCGCTCGCACCTTTTTAACAAAAAGCTAATGATTTGTTTGTCACATACTTTTTAAATTGCACGTGTTCCCTGACATCCAGGCTTGCTTTTCACCTACAGCGGACCTAGCGCTGTCAGGTGTTCAAGTCTCCTCACGAACGCTAATTGACACTCGTGACACGAGGCCACGCCCCCTGGCAGGACACGCCCACCTCCCTCGTCCATAAGACTGCGCCGACCAATAGCGCGTCTTACTGGAACTGACACCCTCTGAGGCGGAAGCCGGAGGATAGCGCTCGCACCTTTTTAACAAAAAGCTAATGATTTGTTTGTCACATACTTTTTAAATTGCACGTGTTCCCTGACATCCAGGCTTGCTTTTCACCTACAGCGGACCTAGCGCTGTCAGGTGTTCAAGTCTCCTCACGAACGCTAATTGACACTCGTGACACGAGGCCACGCCCCCTGGCAGGACACGCCCACCTCCCTCGTCCATAAGACTGCGCCGACCAATAGCGCGTCTTACTGGAACTGACACCCTCTGAGGCGGAAGCCGGAGGATAGCGCTCGCACCTTTTTAACAAAAAGCTAATGATTGGTTTGTCACATACTTTTTAAATTGCACGTGTTCCCTGACATCCAGGCTTGCTTTTCACCTACAGCGGACCTAGCGCTGTCAGGTGTTCAAGTCTCCTCACGAACGCTAATTGACACTCGTGACACGAGGCCACGCCCCCTGGCAGGACACGCCCACCTCCCTCGTCCATAAGACTGCGCCGACCAATAGCGCGTCTTACTGGAACTGACACCCTCTGAGGCGGAAGCCGGAGGATAGCGCTCGCACCTTTTTAACAAAAAGCTAATGATTTGTTTGTCACATACTTTTTAAATTGCACGTGTTCCCTGACATCCAGGCTTGCTTTTCACCTACAGCGGACCTAGCGCTGTCAGGTGTTCAAGTCTCCTCACGAACGCTAATTGACACTCGTGACACGAGGCCACGCCCCCTGGCAGGACACGCCCACAACCCCTCTCCTCAAATGTGCCTCCAGCGCAAGCGCAGCGGACGAGCGCAGCGGGAGCGCCGTTTGCGCGCCGAAGGCGCTCCTAAGGCAAGCCCGTCTGCGCCCGTCCGCGCCAAGACTGCGCCAGGCGCAGGACACTCTGCCCCGGGTCCCCCCACTAGGTGTTACAATGCTAATTCGCTAAAAATGCTACGCATCAATACACCCTGTACCTGTAAAGTCGACATATACACCATCAAGGGGTATATTAGCTGCAGGCAATGCCGATGGACCTCCTCCCCAGCCTCGACCTCAGCCCCACAGGCTAACCTCAGGGAAGAAAACCCACCCTTTACCGGAGGGCTGATCAATGCAAGATCCGTGACTTGCCACAGCCAAGACATAGCTGACCTCATTCAGGAATCAAACATCGACTGCCTTTTTATAACAGAGACCTGGCTTACGAACAACAGTAACCCTGATCTAGCCACCGCCCTCCCACAAGGCTACTCCATATACAGGCAAGACAGACCTAAGGGGCGAGGAGGAGGTGTAGCCCTCCTACTACGAAACTCCTTTAAATGCCACACCTTCACCCTCGACTCACTAAATGGCGCAGAATCCCTAGGATTCTCCATTAAACTCAATGAGTCCACCTCATTCTCAGGAGGCCTTATCTATCGTCCACCAGGCACCGCTACCAAATTCTTAGACTCCCTTAGTGACACCCTTGGGCAACTCCTAATCAGATACCCGCATGTCACCCTGCTGGGGGACTTGAACCTGCACCTCGACTCCACAGAGGACCCGCAAACACGTAATTTCCACCAAACAAACACGTAATTTCCACCAAACACTGGAAATTTTCAACCTCCATCAAAATGTCAAGGAACCCACCCACCGAGCGGGACACACCCTAGACGGGATCTGTACCAATCTCCCTTCTTTAGAAACCCACACCCCTGTCCCACAAATCTGGACCGATCACAATCTCATCCCATTCCTCATCAGAACCCCGCAGCATATAAACACAACCAAACCTTGCTCTCCCCCAGAGAACCAGGTCAACTGGAAAAAGGTAGAAGAAACCTTCAAGCTCAATCCCATCTTTGAGACCCAAAACCCCATCATGTCGGGCGACGTAGAACAAGACTCACAATCCTTCCACAACTGGATATCCCACGAAATTAAAATCCGTGCCCCACCCAAACGCACCAAGAGAAATGGTACTAAATCTAAAACCAAAACAAACGCTCCTTGGTTCACACCAGAAGTAGCCAAGGCACACCTGCTCTGCAAAAAAGGAGAACGCAATTGGCGAAAAACCTATGACAACGCAGACAGAAACTCCTACATCCTACTAAGGAATAGCTATCACTCGATTATAAAAAATGCCAAAAAAGACTTCTACACCAGAACTATAAATGACGCAAAACAAAAGCAAAAAACTTTGTTTGCAATAGTGAGATCCTTTACCCATCCCGCAGCCCTACAGTCTGAAATACCCCCCTCTCAAGATCTCTGCGACAAAATTGCAGATTTCTTTGAAGAGAAAATCAAATTGATCCAGAAGGACTTCCCCACCTACCAACGATCCCAGCCACCAGCTAGACAGGAACCAAAAGATAATACTTCAGCTCATCTAAGGGCCTTTTCTCAGGTCACTCTTGCCCAATCCAAGGAAGTCATTTTAGCTTGCAAATCAGGCTCTCCCACGGATTCCTGTCCTCCGAGCATCCTACATCAGCTGATTGATACTGTCAATCCCGTTATCAATGAAATAGTCAATACTTCCCTCAGTACTGGTATCGTCCCTAGTGCATGGAAACACGGCACCGTTAAACCTCTGACGAAAAAACCTAACAAACCCCCTTCCGATCTGACCAACCTCCGCCCTATTTCCCTCCTCCCAGTCCTGGGCAAGATCACAGAACAAATAGTCTACAGGGAACTCAAAGCCCACCTGGAAGCAAACAATATCCTCCACCCCCAACAATCTGGATTCCGTCCCCAGCACTCCACAGAAACAGCCCTGATCGAGTTGACCGACTCCATAAAAACCCTCCAAGACCAAAGGAAAAACGCCGTACTGATTTTGTTGGACCTCACGGCAGCGTTCGACACAATCTCCCACCAAATACTCCTAGACAGACTTAAGGACATTGGCATAGCCGACCGGGCATTGGACTGGATAATATCCTTCCTTTCCGAAAGAGCACAATCTGTGAAACTAGGACCCTTCAACTCCACAAAGAAAAAGATTGGATCAGGAGTCCCACAGGGCTCTATCCTAAGCCCTTTGCTTTTTAACGTCTACCTCATACCCCTCATCTCCCTGATCGAATCATACGGTATCACTGTTACATCCTACGCCGACGATACCCAACTCATAGTCCCGCTAGAAGAGAACACCACGACTGCTGAACAAAATTTAACCAACTGCCTGAAAGATGTCTTCCTGTGGATGGAAACCAACCACCTCAAATGTAACACAGGGAAGACAGAAATCCTCCCCATAGGGAGAAACGTCAACTTCCATCCCCACCTCTGGTGGCCAAAGGACTCCACAGCCCCCCCACAGACCGTAACCACTGCAAGAAACCTAGGAGTCACCTTTGACACTGACTTGTCCTTTGACCATCATGTCAGGACTGTCGCAGAATGCTGCTTCGGAATCATCAAGTCCCTCAAAAAATTTTTTGATTTCCTTCCAATTGAGCAAGAAAGACGGTCACAGTGGCACTAATCCTTTCGCGTATAGACTACTGCAATGGCCTCCTGGCAGGTGTGAAGAAAACCACACTCAAAAAACTCCAGAGTGTCCAGCACTCGGCGGCAAGGCTGGTGCTCAAACTCCCCAGAAGATCTTCAGCCTCCTCCGCCCTGAGAACCCTCCACTGGTTACCTTTGCACAAAAGGATCCTTTTCAAGATCCTAACTGTGGCTTTCCGGGCTTTCAACCATATTGGTCCCAAGTACCTAGTTAAACGCTATCCCCACTATAACCCACACAGGTCCCTGAGATCCTCCAACAACAACCTTCTTACAATAGGAAAGTTCAACCTAAAAACCAAAGGGGGAAAAACTCTCACCCACCTATCCTCCAAAGCATGGAACGCCATGCCCCAGCATCTGAGATTCCTGACAAAGGAATATACATTCAGGAAACAACTGAAAACATGGATCTTTAGCTTATCAGATGAGTATGTGCGCGATACCATCTAGTCCCGCCCTAATCCTTCCCCTCCACTCACCTTCCAGTCAGCGCCAGGATGCTTCTTCCGAAGCGACAGTCGCGCTTTATAAATACCGCTTCCATTCCATTCCATTCCAGAAGACTGAAGAGAATCTCCCTTGTGGCCTAGGAGTGGCCACCCTGTGAACACAGGCACCAACCAGCAACTCGACGTCTGCTTTGCCGCCGCCTCCCGCCGGAGCCCGAGCCCAGAGCCTGACAAGACCCAGACTCCCAGACCTCTCACAGCCCGATCCACAGTCCCTGCAAAGAAGGGACCCGTGGAGGCACCGAGTGACGTGGGACCGGACCTCTTGGAAGACACTCGAAAAGCTGACTGCGCAGCAACCGAGGCATCCTCGACACTGTGCTTTGGGGACTGAGAACCCCCACCACCGAGCAGCCCTTGCACTGAAGATCAGCCCCCCAGCATCTCCACGATCTGCGTGGGGCCCTTTTGCATTGTGCCACTCGACGCGCCATCCCGGCCACTAGCCACGTGGTCAGTGGCCATCTTGGCGACGAAACCGACAAACTACACTGCGGGTCTGGTTGCTCCAGACTTGCCCTAGCTCCTGCAGAAAGGAGCACCCACTCTGACCTTGCTGGTCCGAGTGATAAGCATCTTTCGATTCCTGCGTGGCTTGCATTAGCCAAGGCCTGTTTGCTCCGATCAGGTCGCCGACACCGCCAACAGCGAGAAGCCTGCGTGGGACAGCTCGTGACCGACTCCTGGACGTCCTCGACCCCCGGTGTCCACGTGGCTGCAGAGAGAAGCTACACCTCAACGCCTGTTTGCACCCGACAGCGCCTGGTTCCAATCTGGTTCCACGGTAGTCACTGGCTAGTGACTTTGAACATTGTCCCCTCTGCTTTCAGGTCTTCACATCTTCAGATCCACCCTTGGATCCACCGGAACTCTTCACATCGAGCCGCCTGCAGCATCTTCAGCTCCAAGCACCATCGACCAGCGTGACGAAACCCGACACTACTTCGACCCTGTGCACCCGCTTCCTGTGGGTGAGGTAACTCAGCTCCGCCGGTGTTCCTACACTGGTACACATCTCAAGGGCCTGTGTCTTAAGTTTCAGCGTTCTAGGTCACTCGGAAGGTTCCAAACTAACTAACTTTGTACTTTTTACGCACCATAGACTTTACATTGAAAAGTGCGTGCACTTTAGACACTGCACCCGAGTCCCACGGGCCTTTCCCGACTTAATCATTGATAGTCTCGAATAGCTCCAGCGATTCCCAAGGCCCTAGGCCTGTTTCCTTTCCAATTGGTATCTCTTATACCACTTTCTTAGTATATGGTTTAGGTGGCCCCTAGGGCTCATCCATATTGTGCAACTTTTGTGTATTTTAAACTGTCTTGTGATTTAACGCTTGTGCTTCTGTGCTCATAAAGAGTCCAGGGGATTTTGTAGTTAATAAATCAATATATATTTTCAATATATATCTGTGTGGTGTCCTTTCATTTGGTATTCAAGGGGGTTGTGTATGGTAATACAGCTGGCTTCACATGCCTTTCAGAGTTTAGCCTAAGACTGCTTTGTCCACGTTACCACTAGGATAACTGGTCTACAAGGTTGAATTACAACCAATCATCATAAGGGTTGCTTGGCATGGTACAAAGTGATCACTAGAATTAGTGAGCATTATGTACCAGGCCAACTTCTCACAAAGGGTACCAGGATCAAGTTTATTCCAGCGGTCACCTACTCCAAGTTAAAAGAAAGGTAGAATGGACTCGAAGGAAAATAATGCTCCCTGGTGCGAGTCTAAACTAGTGGAAATAGGTCGACATGTTTCTCGCTAAGTGTCTATTGACTAGCGATTATTCAGGACCATGTATAAAAGGCTAGTCTGTGCTCTTACAAACTGTCTACAAGGAACCTTCAATTGTCTAAGGTGAATCTTGCAATGTGTGTGAAGGTTCAAAAGTACCTGTGTTGTGCTCTCTCTGGTAGACCTACCCCTCTCTGCCAGGTCCGGGTCCGGGAGAGAGGGGTAGGTCTACCGTTGGAGACCATGGCAATACAACCTGCAAAACAAGCGGTTTTTCCCGGAACTTGATCTGCCGGGTACAGATGTTGTAGCTTACACCCATATTGATAGGCAGAGAGAGCACAACACAGATACTTTTTAACCTTCACACACATTGAAAGATTCACCTTAGACAATTGAAGGTTCCTTGTAGACAGTTTTTAAGAGCACAGACTAGCTTTTATACATGGTCCTGAAGAATCGCTAGTCAATAGACACTTAGCGAGAAACATGTCGACCTATTTCCACTAGTTTAGACTCGCACCAGGGAGCATTATTTTCCTTCGAGTCAATTCTACCTTTCTTTTAACTTGGAGTAGGGGACCGCTAGAATGAACTTGATTCTTGGACCCTTTACCCCAATTTTATCCCCCAATTAACGTCTACATAACACTGGCCCTTCACCCGCACTTCACCAATACGGCAGTTGGAAAAAGATCTCCGCCAAGAGCCCCTCTTTGAGGTGTTGCCCGTTGGGTAATGCACCGCCGACCCAACGAGGAGCATTGCCGATGATGAAGCATGACACCTGCAAGGGTGTGTGAGGCCACTATATCCAACAAATTGGATACCCTAGCGTTCTATCACTACGCACGGGTGTCACCAACACCAAACGTCCACCTGGAACAGGAACAGCCGGGTACCTTTTGTATTTCACTACAATTGGGGCGAACACCTAGCTGGACCTACCACTCCTCCTGAGAGTGGAAAACCCGCCCCCTCACTGTCTTCCTTTTTTGATAACACGTATATTTAAATACAAAAGTTCAGGATGTATGCTGTACAGATTTAATGCACTATAAAGTTCCTTCATTCATAAAACACAAAAGGCTAAATATATAATGCACATATGAGAACTGACTTGCTTCTTAGGTCACTAGTGGCATTGTGGTCACGGTGGGAGCTGAAAAGTTTCTAACTTCACTATCACTTTTAATAAACTCCTCTCAATGCTATGATATAATCTTATGTACCTAGGTAAAATGCTTCCACATGTTGAAGAATGCACTTTTTATTTCAATTTTAATGTTTTCAAGGCTCGATTTATGTGAAAGCTCTTCAAGCCAAGCCGGATTCTTGATTCGACTCTGACTAGCTATCCTTGTTTATTTGTTGGTTTGCGCACCTCTGCCTCTCCCAGAGCCACTCCATTAACCCTAGAGTTGTGTTGAGACACTACAGAAAAAGCATATCTGCACTGCGGAAAAAAAAGTGTGGCCTAGTACTTGCTATAAGCGAACCCTTTTACATGCGCTTCATGCCGGACTGTGGTAATACAAGTCTTTTCGGGATGGAAGCTATACATTTGCTGTGCTGAACACTGCAGACAACACTAATGCATGCAGAATCACGCACAGTGACACACGAGCACTTATGCACAACGAAGCTTAAGAAAATATTCTTGCTTTAAAATAGTGGACCTGATTATCATTTTCATCATTTGATAATGGAGGAAAAGGCTTCATTGATTGCTTATTCACCTTTACACTCAGAATCCAGTCTTCTACTGGCACAACCCATTTCAACAGTCAACTGCATTCAAAACTTTTGTTTTTGTAAATGGTTACATTCGCTGGCCTTGCCTTACAAAACCTTGATTCCCACCCTCTGTGCCTCAGTGTGTCTGTCTCCACTTCTTCCCAGCAACCTTGCTCCAGACAAGTGTTGGCATATTCTGATGTACTAGCACGTCACTTCGATTCCCCTCAAGTCACAAGATATAGCTGTTAGCAGGCCCTTCTCACACACCTACAGTGCTATTGACTCCACTGAGCCTGATTGGACACTCTGTCAATGATCACAGTGTGATTCCGGGCCCTCCGAAACTCCTTGCAGCTCCGAATTAATGCATAGGTCAGCTCAGAAGTGCAACTAGAGTGATATTTGGGGGGGGGGGGGGCTATTCATTTAGGGGGGGCTGATTCTTACAGCTATCAGCAGAGTAAAGATGCAGCGGTGAAAGAACAACAAAGCCTCATTAACAGGTAAACAGTCTTTTAAAGACCTGTGAAGTATTGGGTGCGGCTGTGTGTGTGCCTGGGAAGCTGTCCCTGCCCAGGCTGACACACACGACGCGGAAGGGGGGCTGAAGCCCTTTGAGCCCAATGGGCGTTTCGTGCCTGCGTCAGCTGCCGAATTAGCACAGCGCAAGTTTTCACTCGATTATTAGAGTGCTGCACGAAAACAGGCCGACTGGTTGTCAGCTGTGTTGCTCTCCTTTCAGCACATACCCATTTCCTTTTTGCATAGCTGCCCCGTGAGTTCCGGTACTCTGTTTGCCCAAGGAGAAGCTTTGGTATTCAAGGGCAGAAAATTCAGTAGTGCTGGTTTTTAGTACCGGTGAGTACCAGCCCATTTAAAGCACTGGTCATAACAATGTAAACATTTCAGCAAGTTCTCCCAATCCCGTCCCACAAAGATGCCAAGTTTTCAGACTACATATGTGAGGCATTTCCATGGCTTCAGTATATAGAGCATGAGTGACATTCCATGGCCAAATGCTTGACACTTTGAGAGACACTTCAATGCAAGTAAACCAAGCTATGAAGTCTTTGTAAACAGAGTCTGCTCCATTCTGCTTCCGGGTGACCCTCTTCTTACCTTCTGGCTGCCTTCTATTTCTGAGAATAGTCTTCTCTCAGTCTCAGGCCTGGCTGCCTTAATCTTCCCTATTGTAATTCTGTAATTGTCGGCTAGCTCATTTCATAGATCACAACCTTTGCTCTTTAAAACCCTAACCCTATCATCTAACAGTACGTAATCTCTACCAGCCTATTTATCTCACTAACAATTCACTTGAAACCCCAAAGCCTCCACTAATGGCCATGCCTACCTGTATTAATATAGGCAAAGTAACTGGAATAAATGCATGCATTATTGTTTGAGATCACATGACTAATCACAATAACCACTGGATTAACCACTTACCCTGAGTTCCACAGTAGTGTGCTACTCCATAGAGCGCTACAATACTCTGTCAGGGGTAGGAAGCGCTATACACATACAATTACAAAATTACAAAGTGACCATAAAACTATACAATTCAATTAAAGGGTGGTGTGGCTGGTGCAGCCGCTGCTGGTGCTGAGGTGGGAAGGGGGGGGGGGTACTATTTAGAAATAACATGTTTAAAATAATTTGCTGTGAGTTCCTTGTGTGGACAGCATTTTTCAGGCAACAATAAAAATAACAAGATAACTCTAGTGATTAATGCTCTTGCTGGAGAATGATGAAGTTTTATCTAGTGGCAGTTTTGACTCATCATAAAGTAGAGCAAAGGTTTAAAAGGCCTGCTGCAAATAACGTGTACTATGCAGGTCACAGAATTGTGTTTTCTATGGGTATCTCACTGGGTTATTCCGTGTGCCACAGAGATCCTTTTGTTTCTTACAGTTCATAAAATACAATCCTAATTTATCACAGTGATCTATGAACTGTCATCAAATAGTTCCATGTAAACTGCATAGGATAGGCTCAAACATGTTTTTTCTCCAGTCTTTCATTTTTCTAATGTTGCTAAAAAGGGCTTGTTTGGGTAGAAATGCATTCTTAATTCTAAAGCCAGCCCCAACTACTGTGGTATGTTTTAAATCCTGAAGTTTTGCTTCTCCAAACCAAACACTCTTAAAATATACTTCATACTAGTATGGGTGAGGGGATTTCTACATTTCATTTTGTAATCCTCATTGTTTTATGTAACATTTCCTATAGACTGATTTACACATGTATGATTCATTGTATCTGTATATTGTATGTGTGATGTAAAGAGTATTGTCAAAAGAAAGAAGGAGGACTGGAAGTTGATAAAGGCCCAGTGTCCGTGCGCCAAAGCTATAATCAAATCAATGAAGGGGGTTACTGTTCCTGAGAGATAAAGATGCAAGGAAAGTATTTAAGTTCTGGACAGACCATTAGAGACAGTCAACAAGATTGTTTCTTGTTGCCCTCACATATCCCTAGGGATGTCATGCTTCAACTTCGGGCAGGTGGTCCTTGTTGGCCTGACACTGTAATGCCCTATGGGTCCCCCGAAAGGTCACTTTAGCAGTGATCTTTTGGTTTCCTTGCCATTTAATGAGTGCAAGGCTGTCCAAGTGAGGTGGTTGTGATGTGCGTGACATAGTTAGCTAAAACTGACCTGGAGGTATAAGATTAATCTTTAATATTTGGACTCCCCTGCCATGTTAAAAAGCCAGGATGTCTGTTGCTACCTTTAGTGGGTATAATGTGCCCAAGTAGCTCTGTGTAACTTTAGTGAGATAAAATACGTGATCAACATGTTTTGCACCTCTGTGATCTCTAAATTATCTGTGGTGCTTCTTTTGGACCAGAAAGGGGTAATCAGCCTTTCTACCTTTCTTGCATGGTATGCCCCCATTTTTTGCTGAATTGCTGACGTGCTAAGACTGAGTGTGCCCTGGGCTCCTGCCAATCAGGTGCCCAGGGCCTGTGTTCCTTCCCTAAAATTGTATTGAAACCTAAACCCAATTGGCATCTCTGGCCACATGTCAGCCCCTGGTAAACGGTACCCTAGGTACCCAGGGCACTGTGGCCAGAGAAGGCCCCTAAGGACTGCAGCACTTATTGTGCCGCCCTTAGGGGCCCTGTACCCTGACACGCACACCCTGCAGGCTGAGTGTCTGGGTGCGGAAGAAAACAAAAAGTCGACATGGCACACATCCGTGTGTGCCATGCCCACAGCACAACACACTGCCCTGGCATACCTCAGTCACCCCTCTTGCTGGGTGCCCTATGCCAGTGGTGTTGGTACAGGTGCATGAGCCCTGTACCCCTACAGTACCCAGGTCCATTCCTGGGCACTGTAAGTGCAGTGCTACCATTAAGAGTATATGGTCCTGGGAGGTCGTAATCATAAACTCCACAGCACCATGATGGCTGCACTGAAGACTGAGAAGTTTGGTATCAAACTTCTCAGCACATTAAATCCACACTGATGCCAGTGTGGGATTTAATGTACAATGCACAACAGAGGGCAACTTAGAGCTTCCCCTGAAACTAACCCACAACCCATGTCGTGACTGAGAGGCTGCCTAGGCTGCCACCCAGCAGACATGTTGCTGGACCCCTGGGTAGAAAGCCATCCACTCTTGTGGGCCTGCAACAATGGAAATCCTGGGATGAGGTGCCGCCTTTGTGAGCTCCTCCAGGTCACTTGCTGTACTCAGCAACTGGCCCCCACTGGTTCTGACCCCCAGTGTGGCGGGAAGACAGACGGGAAAACCTAAGTGAGGAAAGGGGGTGTGCCAGCCTCTGCCAATCCCACCCCTCAGGTGGGGGTAGGCGAGGTGAAGCACAACTCCGGGCTTTCGCCATCTTGAGGAAGGGGAGCCCTACCCAATCAGAGACAGGCTCCTGCCCCCTTCCAATTGAGAATGGCAGGATAGGGGTTGTACTTCCCATACCTGTAACACCCCTAAATGTAGTTTTATGGGGCACCCTGAACCTTCCTTCCTCAGATCCCAATTCGTAAACAAGAAGAAGATCAAGAAGAAAGAAGACCTGCTGTGCAGCTGCTAACAAGAGGACAACACCAACGGACTTGGCCCCAGCCCTACAGGCCTGTCGACCCTTAAACCTGCTCCTGCTAAATCCCGGCGCCTCCTGTGGTCAGCAACCTCGAAAACACCGGAGGACCTGACTGTCTTGCTCATCTAAAGACTGGGATTCCCACGAGCAGTGGTTCTGCTCAAACAGCAACAACCCCTGGTGCAAGCCAGGAACCGCAAATCCAGCACACTCTGCACCCGCCAAGCCCAGCCTATGCCTGAGTGAACAAAGACCACAAGGACGTCCCCCCGGTGACTGTGACCACAAATCCAGCCCCCAAGGACCCGCCTTGACGCTCCTGACGACGCCTGCAGCCTCACAACCAGGGTCCCCTCCAACCGCGACCAGCTGACGGTACGATTTCCCAACACCAAAAGACACCCCTGCACCCGGTGCCCCATGGCTCCCTGTGCCCAACTTCTGGGTGGCTACCTAACCTACAGCTTCCCAACTTACCTCTCGAAGTGGTGGTTGCACCTGAAGAATCTCCGTCCCCGAGCATGCAGCCTTTGTTCGTTTTGCAGCTTTCCCATTGAAATACATTGGGAATGGGCACTTGAAGGCCCAAAAGCACCCTTCACCCAGCCGCCCGAGTGCCACTGGAAGTGCAGCATCTGTCCTATCCTACTTCCCCACTTGCCCTGTGTAAGTGACCAGGAGCTCAGCTCCCCCAGCCACGTGGTCTGCCTGCTAGCAGCCACCAACCGAAGGCCCCCTATCCTTGATAGGATAACATTGGGCCTACTCTCTCTGCACCCGGCTGCCCCTGTGCCACTGAGAGCGTAACAACTGTACCTACCTGACCCTGACAGATCGCTTGCCCCAGAACCTTAACTCTGCCAGTCGAGTACTTACCCTAAGACCGATAACTTGATTTTCTTCATAGGGTAACATTGGCTGGGTTTCACTTGGAAAGTCTTCTAAGTGTCGAGTTTTGCAACTTTTAAATATTCCTTAAAAATCATCCGATCAACAAAAACGAAAGTACTCACCTTTTTATCAGGCGAGATCCTAGTGCTGGATCTTTGTGCCTTGCACTGACTGTAGGAAGGTGGATATCTGACTATGGTTACCCCCAAACTTTTTGCCTGGTGTTTAGCTGGTTTTTGACATAGTTGGCCTGGGATCCTGCTATTCAGGGCCCCAGGCTGATTGCTCTCTCCTTAAAATGGATGCTGCCACCACAGACACAAGTCTGACCTCCTGCTGCTGGGAGTCCTTCCAGCGAGGGAGGCTTGGACAAAGGGTTTCCTGCCTTGGGAGGTCCGAGCACCACCCCAGACAGGATTTTGTGTATTGGGTAAGACAGGGCTGAATAGAATCAGACATGCCCGGGGCACACAAGGTGTCCCCGTACATAAGCCAGTCCAAACCGGTCCTGGGACTTTCCAGACCCAGGCCTGGCGAGGAGCTGGACAAAGGAAAGGGGGTGTAACCGCCCCCTTTTCTGGTCCCACCCAGAGGAGGGACCTAGCAGGTGATCCACCCCTCAGATTGGGAATAGGAGTGGGAGCAGTGCCATAGGACCTCAGATCATCCTGAAATGAACTTAAAACTAAGAAGACGCCGGACTTCGACATTCTGCTGCACAGAAGACTGAAGAGCATCTCCCTTGTGACCTAGGAGTGGCCACCCTGTGAACACAGGCACCATCCAGCAACTCGACGTCTGCTTTGCTGCCGCCTCCTGCCGGAGCCCGAGCCCAGAGCCTGACGAGACCCAGACTCCCAAACTTCTCACCGCCCGATCCACAGTCCCTGCAAAGAAGGGACCCATGGAGGCACCGAGAGACGTGGGACCGGACATCTCGGAAGACCCCCGAAAAGCTGACTGCGCAGTACCCGAGGTACCCTCAATGCTGTGCTTTGGGGATTGAGAAGCCCCACAACCGAGCAGCCCTTGCACCGAAGATCAGCCCCCAGCATCTCCACGATCTGCGTGGGGCCCTTTTGCATCGTGCCACTCGACGCGCCATCCCGGCCACTTGCCACGTGGTAGCGGCCATCTTGGAGACGAAACCTACAATCTACACTGCGTGTCTGGTTGCTCCAGATGTGCCCTCGCTCCTGTAAAAGGGAGCACCCGCTCTGACCTTGCTGGTACGAGTGATAAGCCTTTTTCACTTCCTGCGTGGCTTGCATTAGCCAAGACCTGTTTCCTCCGATCAAGTTGCCGACACGGCCATCAGCTAGAGCCTTCGTGGGACAGCTCGTGACCGACGCCTGGACGTCCTCGACCTCTTCGTGTCCACGTGGCTGCAGAGAGAAGCTACACCTCATCGCCTGTTTGCATCCGACATCGCCTGGTTCCAACCTGGTTCCACTGTAGTCACTGGCTAGTGACTTTGAACATTGTCCTCTCTGCTTTCAGGCCTTCACCACTTCAGATCCACCCTTGGGTCCACCGGAACTCTTCACATCGAGCCGCCTGCAGCATCTTCAGCTCCAAGCACCATCGACCTGCGTGACGAAACCCGACACTACTTCGCACCTGTGCACCCGCTTCCTGTGGGTGAGGTAACTCAGCAACGCCGGTGTTCCTACACTGGTACACACCTCTAGAGTCTGTGTCTAAAGTTTCATTCTTCTAGGTCACTCGGAAGGTTCCTTAATAACTAACTTTGTAACTTTTATGCACCATTGACTTAACATTGGTATATGCGTGCACGTTCGGCACTGCACCCGAGTCCCGCGGGCCTTTCCCGACTTCAGAACTGTTAGTCCCGAACAGCTCCAGCGATTCCCCAGGCCCTAGGCCTACCTCCTTTCAGCTAGGTGGTTCTTATACCACTATTTTAGTATATGGTGTAGGTGGCCCCTAGGGCTCATCCATATTGTGCAACTTTTGTATATTTAAACTGTGTTTTGTTTTAACGCTTGTGCTCCTGTGCTCATAAAGAGTATAGGGGATATTTGTAGTTAATAAATATATATACATTTTCAATATATATCAGTGTGGTGTCCTTTCATTTGGTATTCAAGGGGATTGTGTATGGTAAAACAGCTTGCATGCCTTTCAGAGTTTAGCCTAAGACTGCTTTGTCCAGGCTACCACTAGGATAGCTGGTCTATAAGGTTGACTTACAACCAATCATCTTAAGGGTTGCTTGGCATGGTACAAGATGATCACTAGAACTAGTGAGCATCATATACCAGGCCAACTTCTCACACTGACCTTCAAAAGTAATTACAGTTGTGATTTTCCCATAACCTGATTTCCTCCCATAGGATAACATTGCTTGTTTTTGACCAAAATTTCTTCTAAGTATCGATTTTCAAAACATACAAATATTCCTTAAAAATCGCCTGTGTAACAAAAACAATTTCTTTCAACTGTTTACATGAGATGCACCAGGGCTGAATCCAGGATCCAGGATCCAGCCCTGAGTAAGAAAAACATACTTAAAGTAGTTGATAGTGCATTTTACTTAAAACTCTCAATGAGCTCAATGGTAAAAATGTGTTTAACTTGTGTTGCCTATTGCAACAACTGTATCTATTGCATTTAAAAGTCAACTGCTATTTGAAAGTATTCAATTGCAACATCTCATTCTGAGAAAGTATTTTTATACCTACTTGTAGTTCCAAAATAAAACAACAATATATTTTTATATACAAAACAAGTGGCCTAGAGTTCAGTTCTTGAGTGTGTGAGACCATTTGCTGACTGAGTGTGTACAACAAATGCTTTACACTGAATGAATGAATATCACGCAACTTAGCCCAAGGGCATCAAGGCGCCTAAGCTGGTCAAGTAATGTATAGACACCAATGAAGACTTTTACAGATACACTTCAGAAAAAAGCCAGGTTTTCAATGCTTTGTGGAACAAAGCGAGTGAGGGTTGCCCTCGGAGTTCAGGGGAGAGGGAGTTCCATAGCCTGGGTACAACCGTAAAGAATGCTCTACCTCCCCATTTGGCTCATACAAACCTAGGGACCTCAAGAAGATTTTTGTCAGAGGAGCAAAGGGATCGACTAGGAGAGTACAGATGGATAAGTGACCTAAGACCCTCAGCACCTGTACGGTGGAGGGCCCCATGGGCAAGACAAAGAATCTTAAAAGCAATCCTGGACTCAATGGGAAGCCAGTGTAGGCTTCTCCGAGCTGCTGTGGCTGAGGCCAGTCTAGGTAGATTTAGGACCATCTTTGCCGCCATGTTCTGGACCATCTGGAGACGGTGTATAAGGCTTTTATTAATGCCCACATAAAGGGCATTGCAGTAGTCCAGTCTTGAGGAAACTAATGCAACAGTGGCCTGTTTCTGAGCATCAGGGGAGAGATAGTGGGCAATTTTTCTAGGAACCCTAATAATACCACAGCAGGTGGAGACAGTCCTACTGACCTGACGGTTGAAGGAAAGAGTAGTATCCATCAACACCCCTAGGTTCTTAGCAAACTGACAGGGAGGAGGACAGTCTCCAAGAGAGGCAGGCCACCAATCGTTTGACCAGATAGCCTGTCTACCCCCAAATATCAGCACCTCCGTTTTCTCCCCTTTTAGCTTCAGGAAGTTCTGTACCATCCACTGCAACACAGTCTCCATGCAGTTCCTGAAGTTCAGAGCTGATTCCTTCACGGGCTGCGTAAGGGAAACCATTATTTGGGTGTCATCAGCGTACTACAGTATTTCCAGCCCAAAGGATCTAACTACCCTGGCAAGGGAGGTCACATAGATGTTGAATAATAAAGGACTCAATGAAGAGCCCTGAGGGACCCCATAATGCACAGGCTTGGGGGCAGAAAGGAACTGACCCAGCTTTACTCTCTGTTCCCTTTCATTAAGAAAGGAAGCCAGGAGACTCAGTGTAGGACCTCCGACCCCTATATCCCTAAGGCGAGTAACCAAAATAGATGGGGATAGGGTGTCAAAAGCCGCCGTCAGGTCTAACAGGACCAAAAGAGTGGTATGGCCCTTATCGACCTGAAAGCGGATGTTATTGACAACTGCCGTGAGGGCGGTCTCAGTACTATGAGAACTCCTAAAGCCATGCTGGGAAATATCCAAGAGGGCGGAATCCTGGAGTTAAGAACTAAGGTGCCGATTAAGATGAGATTCCAACATCTTTGCAGGAGCAGGAAGGAATGAGAGAGGGCGGAAGTTTTTCAAAACCCCTGGGTCCAATGTAGAATTTTTAAGAAGGAGTTTAACAACCACCATCTTCCATGGAGAAGGGAACACTCCCTCCGAAATTGCGCGATTCATGACATTCATGAGAGGGGGGATAACAACCTCCCGACAGGCCTTCAGAACTTTAAGCGGGCAGGAGTCTAAAGGAGAGCCCGATTTGATGTTATCCAGGAGCTGATTCGTCAGCTCAGGAGTAAGAAGGGGGAAGGACAGGAAACTCGGGGGGTGTGCACCAGACAAGCTCCGACCTCTGACAGGGGCAGCATTAGTGGGAGGGGCCATACCAAGATTAAGGGATTCAAGGGAGCGGTAGATGTCCACGATCTTTGAATGGAAAAAGATCGAGATGTTATCGCACAACTCCTGAGATTCCACTATAGGATCAGCTGCCTGGGGAGAGGATAGGGAGTCAATGATTTTAAAAAGATCTCGGGGAGAGGTAAGGGAGGCAGTGATTTTTGAAAAATAGGCCCTCTTTTCCTCCACAATAGCTAGCTTATACTCCTTTAACCACATGCATGCTGTCCATTTTCCCGCTGTGTGTTGAAGAATGCAGGATTGCATTGTTTCATGACGAACTCAGCTCGTCATGAGCACACGACCAGTGTACTGCATGACGAGCTGAGCTCGTCATGAGCAGCGAAGGGGTTAAACAGAGTTTATGTTGTTCCTTCTCTGAGGGATCCAGCTGAGCCCTCCAGAATCTCTCCTGTTTACGACATCCTTGTCTCAGAAGCCTAAGTCTATCCGAGAACCAGGGAGCAGAAGGACTCTTTCTTGCGGAGTAGTGCTGTTTAAAGGAGGCCAGAAAATCCAATGCTCTTGAAATGGTACTTGCAAGTTCAAGGGCAGCAGATTTGGCGTCCTGCAATTCAGCAGGCGTCAATTTATTCAAGTACGGAGAAAGAACCTCATTATTAATGGCTTTAAGGTTCCTTCTAAGTTCCCACTTCTTAGCATCCAGAGAAAAAGAGGATACATCCTGAAATGACAGCTCTAGCGGAACGGCCGAGTGGTCGGACCAATCCAACGGGACCGGAGGCCCCACCTTCGACCTGGGATCATTGGAGAAGACTCCATCAAGTGTATGCCCAGCCAGGTGGGTAGGACCCACCACCAACTGGGTCAGACCACAGGAGTCCAACATATCCACAAGGATCTGAGTGTCTCTAGATCCCATGTTTTCCAAATGGAAATTAAAATCGCCCAGGAGAGTAATGTTGGGCCTCTCAATAAATGGCTCTAGCAGTTTGATCAAATCCTGGCTAAAGGATGACCTAGGGTCTGGCTTTCTGTAAAACAGGAGACCGGAAAAGGAAACAGAGGGGGTGGGATTGATGGAGAAATACAAGGACTGAAAGGAGTCAGAGGGAGTGGAAAGGAATTCAGTACGGCATGTGAGAGAATCCTTGTAGAGAATTCCTATTCCTCCTCCTCGCCGGCGAATTCGATCCATCCTGGCCATGGCATACCCAGTGGGGATAGCATCTATCAGATCAGGTCCCGAGGCATCGGAAGCCCATGTCTCAGTGATAAAAACCCACGTAGGTTTCCTGTCAGATACAAAGTCCCTGAAAGCAACGTTATTTTTTATCAAAGACCTAGCGTTAATAAGAAACCCCTTATCCGTCTTTATGTTGGAGGCAGACTCAGGAGCACCACTACTAGGCTGTATCTTCCGGGAAGTAGCGTTTCCAGCACAACTGCTCAAGCATTCACAACCTGTTCTAACTAGAAAGCCTTCAGGGGTAAAGGTGTGGTGGCAAGGCCTAACTAAAGGCTTCAAGGCAAGCAAAGATTGTCTGGAATAACCGAAACCTACTTGCAGATCAGCGGTGGCCAGCCCAGCCTCCCAGGCCCCAGGCGCGATCTCAGCGTGGACGGGCGCAGACGGGCTAGACTTAGGCGTGACTTTGGCGCGCGCCCGCTGCGCGTGTCCGCTGAGCGCGGAAGAAGACATGGAGACTAAAGAGGGCGGTGCCTGTAGGAGAGGCTAGCGCGTGACCCTGGGTCTCCAATCAACAAGAGAGCAGCAATCTGTGCCGCGCCCTCCACAACAAGCGGGAAGCGGACGACTGTAGGCGGAGCCCTGAGGGAGGAGTCGGTGAGGAGGAGTGCCCGGAACCCGCCCAACGCTGGAGCAGGAGCGGCTCCGTAGAGCGTCTGCCGGTCTGCGGGAGTGCCGAGTGATCCATTCAGAAGGGCGCCTGCTCTCCTGACAGGAGAGAGAGCAGGGAAGCCCTTACCTTAACGGAGAACACGCTCGAAGAGGAAGTGGGGGCGGCCGTTAACCAGGACATTAGTACTACACCGCCAAGTAAGCTGGGAAGGTGAGGGGAGGGAGAAGCAGGACAAACCCAACGTCTGCCAGTAAAGGAGGACTGGGCAGCACTACACCCTGCCTAAGCTATTAGCAAAGAAACAGTGCAGCACTGGCTGGTTCCCGCGTTCATAAGGGAATAGGGGGCCTGCTGGGTAGTAGTTTCTTGATAAGCCAGCTGAGTTAACTTAGTTGCACCTGTGGTGGCTAGGGCACTGATGGGGATCTTTACCCGAGTGGGTTTCCCCAAAGAAGTTGTGTCCGACAGGGGGACCAACTTTATGTCAGCATACATGCGGGCAAAGTGGAAGGAGTGTGGAGTGACCTATCGGTTCACCACTCCTTATCACCCCCAGTCAAATGGACTGGTAGAAAGGTTCAACAAGACCTTGAAGGGCATGATCAGAAGTCTGCCTGAAAGCCTGCGGAGGAAGTGGGACGTCCTCCTACCCTGTTTGCTATTTTCTTACAGGGAAGTGCCGCAGAAGGGAGTGGGCTTCAGCCCCTTTGAGCTTCTGTATGGGCACCCTGTACTTGGTCCTCTCAGCCTGGTGAAGGATGGATGGGAAAAGTCTCCCAGGAAACCTCCCCAGGATGTGGTGAGCTACATGCTGGCCTTCAGGAGCCAAATGGCGAAGTTGTGGAAGCAAGCTTCTGACAACTTGGAGGCCAGCCAGGCAGTAATGAAGGAGTGGTATGACCACAACGCTCACCCGGTGGAGTTGGAGCCTGGCCAGAAAGTGTGGGTGATGGAGCCTGGAGAGCTAAGTGCCCTCCAGGATCGCTGGACAGGCCCCTTTGAGGTATTAGAAAAGAAGGGTAAGGCCACATACCTGGTGGACCTTAAGACACATCGACAGCCCCTACGGGTGCTACATGCTAACTGACTCAAACCCCACCATGAGAGGCCCGAGGTCATCTTAATGATGGTGACTGATGGAGGAGAGGAAGCGGAAAGCGAACCTCTCCCAGACTTGTTCTCGTCTCAGGAAAAGGATGGGTCAGTGGAGGGAGTGATTCTCTCCCCATCCCTAACTCCTGAACAGCGAGAGGACTGTCGCCAGATATTGGAACAGTACTCTATGTTGTTCTCCCTTGTCCCGGGAAGGACCCACCTGTGTATCCATGATGTGGACACAGGAGACAGCCCACCAGTGAAGTCAAAGACTTACCGGCTGTCCGACAAGGTGAAGGCTAGCATCCATGGAGAGGTTACCAAGATGCTGGAGCTAGGAGTTATAGAGCCTTCCAGTAGCCCCTGGTCCAGTCCGGTGGTTTTAGTGCCAAAAGCAGCTCCACCAGGCACCACTCCAGAACTGAGGTTCTGTGTGGATTACCGGGGACTGAACTCAGTTACCAAAACTGATGCTCATCCGATCCCTAGGGCGGATGAATTAATTGACCGGCTGGGAGCTGCCCAATATTTAAGTACCTTTGACCTCACTTCTGGGTACTGGCAGATCTCCCTGACAGATGGAGCAAAGGAAAGGTCAGCCTTCTCCACGCCTGAGGGACACTTCCAATTTTGTGTGATGCCCTTTGGGCTCAAGAATGCCCCTGCCACTTTTCAGCGGCTGGTGAATCAGGTCCTCTCCGGAATGGAGGGTTTCTCCGCTGCTTACCTGGATGACATTGCTGTCTTCAGCAGCAGTTGGGAGGACCATTTGCAACATTTGCAAGCAGTTCTCCAGGCCCTGAAACAAGCTGGCTTGACAATCAAAGCCAGCAAATGTCAGATTGGGCAGGGGTCAGTTGTGTACCTAGGCCACTTGGTGGGTAGGGGAACAGTGCAGCCCCTCCAGGCGAAGATTGAGGCAATCATGGCCTGGGAACCCCCCAAGACCCAGACTGAGGTCCAAGCTTTCCTGGGCCTCAAAGGTTACTACCGTTGCTTTGTGAAGGGGTATGGCACTATTGTAGCGCCCCTCACAGAGCTTACCTCTAAGAAACAACCTCGACGTGTAGTTTGGACAGAGGCTTGTCAGCAAGCTTTTGAAAAACTGAAGCAGGCAATGTGTGCAGCACCGGTCCTGAGGGCCCCAGACTTCTCCAAGGAGTTCATTGTCCAGACAGATGCATCAGAACATGGCATTGGGGCAGTGTTATCACAACTCAATGAAGAGGGTCTGGGTCAGCCTGTAGTCTTCCTATCCAGGAGACTGCTTCCCTGGGAACAGAAGTGGAGTGCTATTGAGCGGGAGGCTTTTGCGGTAGTGTGGGCTCTAAAGAAGTTGCGGCCATACCTGTTTGGCTCGCACTTCCTGGTTCAGACTGACCACCGCCCCCTTCGTTGGCTGATGCAGATGAAGGGGGAAAATCCCAAGTTGTTGAGATGGTCCATCTCCCTACAGGGAATGGACTTCCGGGTGGAACATCGGCCTGGAGTGAACCACGCCAATGCAGACAGTCTCTCCAGGTATTTCCGCCTTAGTGATGAGGACTCCCAAGGGGTTGGGTAGCTCTCCCCACTTTCAGCTGGGGGGGGACGCGTGTTAGACCTGTCTGGCCTTTTGCGTGGCCCCTCCTATTAATTATTTATTTTGTCCCCTTTTTGCCCCTCATATCCTTTTTATGTTTTTGTGTCCACTAGATTTTTAAGGTGTTGGCCTGGGGGATAGATGCTCTTTTGCCCCCATAGTCTTTTACCTCAGTCCCAGATGCCTTTTCCTGACTAGAATCCACCCAGACCTACAAAATGGTGGCCATTAACTGCCATAACTGCCATTCCTGTGACTGGACCCATAGGGAAGAATAGGAACCCTCTAGAACCTTCTGGTCCCTTCTGGACTTCCTAGGGTCAACATATAAAAGGCCAGAACCAGGGCGGCCATTTTAGAGCTGGTCAGAGAAGGGTGGAGTGGGTCTGGTCAGGAGTGAGGAGGCTTGTGAGGAGGAGCACGCACTGAGAGGGGAGAGACTGACCTATAGGCGGACTATTCTTCCAGGCTGACGTGTCCCCTTGCCTGTCTACTAAGCCCTGTCTCTATGGAAAACCCCCCTGCCCCCAGCTCGTAATTCTACCTGCCCCGGGGTATCCAACCAGAAGTGGGGTGAAGCTAAGCCTGGCGTGTCACCGCCTCGAGGTATCGACTGGACCTCTCTGTCATGTGGAGGGAAGCTTCATGACTAAGCGGTGAGGTCATCTCCCACCCAAGGGAGGCGCTGTGAGAAGTCGCGACCATCGTTTTGCTGTTATCACCCAGAGAGACGCTCACCGCTCAGCTGTTCTGTCCCGCAGTCGGAGCGACTCTTGGGGAGGACCCTCGTGACGCTGGGAGAAGCCGTGAAGTGCCGGAGGAGGTCGGCTGCCGGAGGTTCCCAGTGACGCGGGTGAGGAGATCAGCTGCAGGGCGACCCCAGGGACGCGTTGGAGAGCGTGGAAGTGCCGGAAGCGGACGACTGTAGGCGGAGCCCTGAGGGAGGAGTCGGCGAGGAGGAGTGCCCGGATACCGCCCAACGCTGGAGCAGGAGCGGCTCCGTAGAGCGTCTGCCGGTCTGCGGGAGTGCCGAGTGATCCATTCAGAAGGGCGCCTGCTCTCCTGACAGGAGAGAGAGCAGGGAAGCCCTTACCTTAACGGAGAACACGCTCGAAGAGGAAGTGGGGGCGGCCGTTAACCAGGACATTAGTACTACACCGCCAAGTAAGCTGGGAAGGTGAGGGGAGGGAGAAGCAGGACAAACCCAACGTCTGCCAGTAAAGGAGGACTGGGCAGCACTACACCCTGCCTAAGCTATTAGCAAAGAAACAGTGCAGCACTGGCTGGTTCCCGCGTTCATAAGGGAATAGGGGGCCTGCTGGGTAGTAGTTTCTTGATAAGCCAGCTGAGTTAACTTAGTTGCTGGGGGGGAATCTTCTGGGCAAGGTTTCACCTGTGGAAAACTTAGATTCTCCTTCTGCTTAGGGGGATTGGTGGTAACAGAAGCCTATGTGAGTTAAATTGCCCATTCTCTCTCAGCCACTGGTGTATGGAACCATCCTCAGCTAGTACTGGAGAGGGGGTTTTCTAGAAAGTCAATAACCTGAGATCAACTGGGGAATGGTTATGCCAAGCTGTTTTCCCTGGAATGAAATGTTTGTGGGAAGGATGTAATTATCTGGCAAGAGCATAATTTCAAAAGGAAGTTTTAAAAGTGTTTATTGGAGAACTGTACTATTGCACATGATCTGTTGGAGAATGTAAATGTTTACCTGTAATGTGTAGAGAAGAAATGAGATATTGAGAACTTGATTACATTTGATAGTGGGAATTGGAAACCAAGAAAAGAAGAGAACTTTTATAAAACAGTTCGTATTTTTCCACAAAAATTGGTGTAGTGTCGTTTTTGAGTGGAATTGCCTTGAGTTACTGCTGGGTGGTGTGCACCCTTTACACTTGTGTTTCTGGAATCTGACTGTCTTACCCTAGGCCAGGCTACCCTAGGTGGCTTAGCAATTCTAAGTCTAACAGAGGTATTTTAAAATATGCTCAGAAAAAAACAGTCAGGATTAAAAAGAAACAAAGTAGAGTAAAGGTAAAGTGCAATCAGCAGCGTAATACAGCATCAGTGAACACTAGCATTGGGCAGGACATGGAGGCTAAATAGGGCGGCGTCTGTAGGAGAGGCTAGCGCGTAACCCTGGGTCTCCAATCAACAAGAGAACAGCAATCTGTGCCGGTGCCCTCCATAATAAGCGGGAAAACCCGTGGTGGAACGGGCGCTGCCGATCAAAGTGACGAGGGCAGCGACACGTTTCTCACGAAAGTACCTGAATGCTTAACACAAAACAAACAACAGGTTCGCAGGGAGGAGGATGTGTTGGTTCCTTGCTTTGGGGGAGGTGATGCGTTGCTCCTCAATGCTTGCGCAGAGTAAGGGATGCATCTTGTTCCTTACAGGAGAGGAGGTGATGCGTTGATTTTTGTACTGCGTTCCAGTTACGATGCGGCAAGATGGCTCCTCAATGCAATGCTACAATCCGGTGCGATGTGATAAGATGGCGCCCTTGATGCAATGCGACAATGTGAAGACCATGTATGCACGCCCGGCGGCCATACGGCCAACTCTGTAACTTTGGAGCCGCGACAGGCCCTGCGACACGCTTCTCCAGTGATGCAACGGCAACACTCAATGGCGACACGCTTCTTCAGTGATGAGTCAGTAAACAGCTGTGAAAAAGGGACGCTTCTCTGGCGATGCGACGGCAATAGCTGCGATTGCGACGAGCTTCTTCTCGTTGAGTCTCGCTTCTAGCTCCCAGCGACATGCAGGCTTCTGCAGACAGAATTCCCAGCATGGAAATTCAGAGGGGAGCTGGTGATTAAGTCTTTTGTCCCTGAGACTTCAGCAGGAGGCAAGCAAGAGTTCAAGCCCTCGAGAAATATTCTGCAAGAAGATGAACGTTCTTTGAAAGTTTCTTCTTCTTTCCTTGGCCCAGGTGCTACTACTCCCACCACTCTACATGCAGATAGGTCTACTGAGCCTTGTGCTGACCCACCCTGTCTCCTGGAACCACCCCAGCCCCTGTCACTCACAAACCAGACATACAATACACAAGCCAGCAGAGTCAGGCTGGATGGTTAGGCAAGAAAAAACCTATTTTCTAAAAGTGGTATTTTCAAACACAGAATGTTAAAACCAACTTCACTAAAAGATGTATTTTATCATTCTGAGTTCAGGCATACTAAACTCGAATTTCTACCATGTTCCCTGGTTCAGTAAGGATTATAAGATGTTATAATCAAGCTGCCCATTCTGGCCAATGGGGACAGTTCACCTTTCAATAGTGAAAAGCAAAAATGGCTGTAATTCACTATTAGGACATGCCACACACATCAGGGAATGACCTACCTTTTACATACAATGCACCCTGCCCTAGGGCCTACCTTAGGGGTGTGTGATATGTAGAAAAGGGAAGGTTTAGGGACTAGCAAATTGATGCATTTGCCAAGTCGACATGGCAGACACAGACTGCACACAGGCTCTGCAATGGCAGGCCTGAGACACACTTTAAAAGCTGCTTCTGTGGGTGACACAATCAGTGCTGCAAGCCCACCAGCAGCATTTGATTTACAGGCCCTGGGCAAACGTGCACTGTACTAGGGTCTGGCAAGGAAATCAAATAAGCCAATCATGGAGTCACTAATCAATACATGAATTTACAATAGGGAGCACTTGCACTGTAGCACTAAATAGCAGTGGCACAGTGCCCAAAGCATCTAAACCAGCAAAACATATCAAAAACAGAGGAGGCAATCAGTGAAAAATGGAAGGTAGACTCACGCCAGTGGAACCAGGTCTAACACCTACCCTCCTCCTCTACTCACCCAGGTCCCAGGCGAGCGGAGGAGAAGGGTAGGTGTAGTAAAAGTAACGCATAGCTGAACGTCTGATTAAGTTGGACGATCATTTTAACCATATAACAAGTAGGTATGACCCTTTTAGATGGGGACCACTAGAATTAATTTAGATGTGGAGTAGCCGGTTTACCTCTTTTTCGTCCTGAAGAAGTACCACAGATCATTTAGAGACCACAGAGGGGCAAAAGATGTTGACCCATGATTTATCTCACTAAAGTTGCACAGGGCTACTTGGGCACAACATACACTCTAAAAGTTGCACCAACCATCCTGTGTTTTTTAACCTGGCAGGGGAGTCTATATATTAAAGATTAATCTGACATCCACTAGTCAGTTTTAGCTCACTACACCACACACATCACAACTACCCCACTTGGGCCCCCTTGCTCTCATCAGAAAGCAAGAAAACCAAAACAATCTCAGCTAAAGTCACCCTTAGGGGAACCTGTAGGGCATTGCAGCGCCGGCACAGCGAGGAGCACCCTCCTGGTGATGAAGCAGGACATCCCTAGGGATGTGTGAGGGCACCAAGAAACAACCTTGTTGACTGTCCACGATGGTCTGTCCAAAACCTAGATACTCTCTGTGCATCTTTATCTCTCAGGAACAGTGACCCCCTTTATTGATGTGATGTAAAGTGCTCTGATACTCTACACAGGTATGAGTAGCACAATAACACAAATGAAATGCATGGGAGAAAGGGACTATAGAGAGATATGGGGCACTGTTGAAGGGTGGTTGTGAGGGAATCCGTGGAGAAGGATGTCATGGGGGGCCACCAAACGAATATCGCACCAGGCCTCACCAGCGCTAAAGCCGGTCCCATTAAAATGCATACATTAAATTTCAATCCCTGCAATCACACTATGCTGAAAACATGCCCTTTTCATTTTAACCAGGAGCTTCACACACTGGGATCCAGACAGCCGAGTTGCAAAAACAGAATTGCCTCTGCACAAACATTAACCAACACTGATGATAAATTAAGTATTATGATCTTTAAAGTATGGGGATGTATTCTCCCTAGCACCCCCCCCCCCTGTAATTTGCCAAGTGCATCATATGTATGATGCTACAGCAAGTATAGTAAAGATGCATATATTCTATAGCAATGTGCAAGTGCTTCAGTTGAAATTTTTATAACAAGAGTTTTAAATAATGGTGGTAGCCATTTTCTACTGGCAGCTAGAGACTAAAAAAGCATAAAATGGGAAACAGAGTACAAGCATTCGCAGAGGTCATGTTCAGTGTTCTGTCCTACTATTGCTATGTCTGTCCCACTAACGCACTATAAGCTCTGGTTGGAAGAATTCCTAGCTTAAATTTTAAACCTATAGAACGACATGACTTGGGTTGTATCCATTCTAAGTATGGTTCCCAACTGATGTTTTCTTTTAAAGAATACTAATTGCATGTCAGTGACCCAAGCTTGGCTAAGCTAACTGCTTTTCTGAATGCCTGAAGCCACTATTCCTCCTTAATTCTGTCAATTTTACCAGACTCAATCAAAACAGGATTTTTTCGTAGTTGGCCACATCCCAGATACACGAGGGAGTTTTTAACATGTGACATAAGATTTGCAGCATCTTCGTCATATGATGCCACTTACAACAACGTTCTAAGAAATGAGCCACCAAATCAATTCCATTATAATCAACCCCAATATAAGATAGGACAAAGGGCAATGGTATTGGACTTATGCTTTAACATCTAACTCCAGATGCAAGAGACACGGGTTGTGCTGGGTTCCAGGTGAACCAGATATCTCAAGGAAATATTTTCAGCTGCTTGTAACCCTTTGGATTCAATACAGCTCCAGAGTTCAGCAGCATAGATCATAGATGCAACTGCCTTTTGTCTATATGCTTGAAGGATCATGCTGAGTAACTGACCGCTGAGCCTCTTTTTATAACTTAAAACAGTATTAGCAGTTTGTTTCAGGATGTTACTCGTTTTTACTCATGCTTTAAGTGTGACAAGACAAGGTCTGGTGCTGAGGGCAGAGTAAGGCATCAAGATTCTTCATGCTTGTGCTCTCTGTTTAGCGGTACAAAAAGGGGTGGTAATGGACGGAGCATCTGAACCAATCAAACCCTCACACCCAGTCCAAAGATCTGGGTTTAATTCATCACCATTCTTTAGCCCACTCTGCCACTCCAGTTCAGACATGGCTATATGCAAATCAGTCTGACCCTGTGCCTCATGGGAACAGTCCAGCCCAAACCGCCAAGCCATGCCTTCCCTGGACCGGAAAAAAGCTTCCGAGGACCGGTTTCTGGCATTTCAGCCGTCTTCAGCCCGGCTTGCTTGAATCCAGTGGCAAAGTGAGCAAGGGACTCACGTCTGAGCATACCCTGCCACACTTATTGCGGCCAAAAGTGGTACAAAAAGGGGTGGTAATGGATGGAGCATCTGAACCAATCAAACACTCACACCCAGTCCAAAGATCTGGGTTTAATCCATCACCATTCTTTAGCCCACTCTGTCACCCCAGTTCAGATATGGCTATATGCAAATCAGTCCTACCCTGTGCCTCATGGGAACAGTCCAGCCCAAACCGCCAAGCCATGCCTTCCCTGGACCGGTTTCTGTGCTCTCTGTTTAGGACTTGGCTCCTGTTTTCCAGCCTCTCCCCGTCCCAATTTATTTAGTTAGCGACAACCCCCCATGTCATCACAGCCAATGCATACTTGTCTGAGTGGGTGGGATACTACATTACTCCTCAGCTGATTGTAGGAGAACATAACCAACAGGATCTTCAACAATGAAACTAACAACTACTCTACCATACATAGCCTTTCATTCATTGTGAAGGTTGGGGATGAGGTCTCAATGTATGCCTTGACCCTCCTCTTCTGGAGGTGCTTCTGACTGTCTTGTGTTGTCTCTAGGGTGTTAGAGGCCTCCACTGCCAAGCCTGTAGTCTTCTCGGACTAGGGATTGGAACTCACTGGCAGACAGTTCCACTGTTCCTATTGTGGGTCATAAGCAGCAGTGATCCACTGAGATTCAGCTTCCAATGCATCACTGTACAGAGTTTCTGTCTCCACTCAAACACACTTAAACTTAAACATTTCATAATCACCGGCTCATACCCACATGTAGCAGTTACTCTCTGCCTTTGACAGTAGTCAGTGTCCATGAGACATACTCCAATGGCGTTTGAAATTTACCTTCTGGGAGTCTGACTCACACCAGTGCCCCTTGGTGTGGCTCTTCAATTTTGTCCTGCCATCTCACTATTTCTTTGCCTCCTCAGAGGACTAGCTTTGTTGTTGAAAGGTTGGGACACCAAAGTGGGAGCGACAGGATTAGTGTATTAGCAGTCTGTTTTAAACAATATCAATACAGATGAGCTGCCTATGATGCAATGAGATCCTTTATACTTTAAATAGTTGTGAATTGTTCACTCCAGGTTTTCTCCTCAATCTGCAACTAGTCAAACCACTATATCAGTGTCCTCATAAAGTACTCAACTTTACCATTCAAATAGGGCCACCGTTGCATAAACGTAGTGCTATTAGATACTCTTGAAACTCGGTTCCCTTGACTGGAGGACCATTGCCTCTTTAAGTGATTGTGGATTGTCCATAAGCTGCCAACATATTTTCCTACTTAGGCTTCACTTATTCAAATGTTATCGATGGGATAACCTCTACTGGATATTTTGATCAGGAGTCTGTGACTATTTGTAGGTATTTGCCATCTGATGACCTACCAAAGTCCTAGCTGATTTTAGCTCATGATACATATGTACTGCTTTTTCTTAATGAGTCGGGCTGGCCTGACTCTTGTCTCTGTCCCCTGACATAGTTGGTATCTATTAACTGCTTCAATTGTTTCTAAAAAAACATATTTTATTAAAAGTTAACATCATACACAGTACATCCGTAAGTACAGATTCCCAACTGTACAGCAGTTTTCCACAGATTGGGTGGGTTCACAAGAACCGCGACCCGCCATGTCCAACCCAAGCTGTCTGTCCAGCCAGCTCTGGAAATCACACAATACTAACATGGTGACTATGCTAATAACGAACCAAAGTAATGAACAATACTTAACAGTCCTGCCAAAGGGAGAGGGGGAATGACAAAGTATATAATGGGGTGTCATAGAGGGGGGGGTAGTATGGGGGGACGTGGTCATGGGACCGTCAAGTGAGTACGGTGTGCTGACGAGCATGTGTAGGTCAGACCGTGTGAGGTGCCCATCTATCAGCACCCAGCTGGCACCACACCACCAGTTGCTAGATGTTACACAACCCTCTAGGTCTAAAGAGTGGGGATGTCAGACAACATAAGGTTCTAGGCCTCAGTCCATCTCCGGGTTTGCAGTCCCCTGTTTGCCTCTCGTTGCAATGCAGCCCCCTCAAAGCCTGCCCATCAGTGACATTCCTTCACCCAGGAATGCACAATGTGGCTGCCAGCCGACTTCCAGAAAAGCGTTATCTGGCATTTTGCAAGTATGAGCTCCAAGTCTATAAACCTGTTTGTGACTGTCTCTGCCTTTTGGCGGCTGAACCATCCCAGTAGGAATGCCCCCGAGGAACCTGTAAACTGCCTCCTCGATGATGTTGATATTACCGTTCCCAACCCTGTCCAGAAGGATTGGATTGCCAGGGAATCCCATACCATATGCAAGACTGCAGCATCATATTCGCCAGACCTAGGGAAATTGGCTCCAACTTTGTGGGGGCATGAGATTTACTCTTTTTGATGTGATATATGCTCTGTTGACATTTCAATATTGGATCAATCTCAAATGTGTATCGTGGGACACTAGGGGCGTGTGAACCAGTATCCTTCTCCAGTCCATATCTGTGATGAGTGTCCCCATTGTTTGCTCCAAACTGTCTCTCAGGGCACCCAGCCCCGAGTTAGCCATGTCCTGCAGAGCCCTATGGAGAAGCAACATCACATGGCATCTTCCAGAAGTTTCACAAATGCACTGCAAGCCCCTGTGCATCTGGGTCTTCGGCAGTCCCGCCTGTCGCCTTTGTTTGATGGTCTTTGTGAGTGCCCCATGAAACAAAAAATCACTAGTCCCAATGTTATATTGATCTCGGAGGCACCCAAAATCTGCTATCACACCATTAACATCAAGGTCACCCACTGTCGACAACCCCAACTACAGCCAGTGTCTAAGTCTGCTCCATCTGTCACTGTGTGGTATGGTGAGCAGAGCCTGCAGTGGGATTTCTCTGAACTGCTACTTTCACGTGCCAATCCTCTCCTGGGAACAACACTTTCTCTTCACCTTGCCCTAATGGGCTTCGTGTGCCATATTATTCGCATGGGTTTGTAGATTAGGGGGAATCTTAATCATGTAACCATGTAGAACCAACTCATCTTCTGATGTGCTGATTTCATGACAAACTCTCTGCAGTGCTGTGAGGGGGTCTGAACTGTGTTAGTGCATTGTTTTGGTGTCTGAACAAAAATGTTTAACATGAATTTGCTCTTGACCTGACCAGGCGGTGATCTCTAGACATGGCAGGGATTCTTCTCAAAGAAGTAAAATGCTATGGCATTAGCTGACATATTTTTATATACTTCTTTGTTACATTTGTTTTATTTCAATTTTGCATCAGTACGTAGTCCGAAGCCCAGAAGAAAAAACTGCCAAATTGCTATGTACCCTTCTCCATTCCAGTCAACCTTGGGCAATTATATAAATGGGCTTTACGGTAAAACTTCCTCTCTTTTATGGTTATATTACCTTATTGGTTGTGCTAGACTATTTTCCACGTTAAGTCAATTTATTTATTTGAAAAGAATCCCCACTGCTATGACATTAACTGATAAATTCTTGCCACAGGTATTTAGAATACTTGGCATCCCCAAGGTTATAGTTCTAAATAGAGTTTCCCGTGCATATTTGTTCAGGCCTGATGAAGGGCATTGGCTCACTACTCTTCAAATTAACTAGTAATTACTCCAGACAGATGGACAACCAGAATGGTGAAATCCATCCATTAAACAGTAAACATATGCTTTCTAATGACACATCAGACAGAATGGAATAGAGTGCTTTGGCTGAATGTGCCTATAATAACTCACTACATCACTTCTGTTGCACCTTGGAATTCATCCCCAGGTGATACCATCTACTAGGTCTGAGGCATCACCCCAGTCTCTATCAAATGTATTGTCAAGAATACTTTTCTTCCCAATAGAGGTTGTATATTATCTTGCCCAAACTCAAGTGCTGCATAAACATTTTGCAGATGGACTTCATCAAGCCACTCCAGCTTAAATTGTTGATCCACCAAGTTTTTAAATTACTACCGGGTCTGATCCAAACTTTACACCTAGATTTGTGGGACCATTTTGCATGGAAGAGTTAGCAGGAACCTATCTTGTGTGCCCGACATGACCTATCATTTGTCAAACCCATCATGTATCTTGACTCAAAGAGCATATGGTTACTCCCTCTCATGCTTTTCCTCAGAAATGTAAAAAAAGACAGGCTAAAAGAAGCAAAACCCCCTCCTCTGCACCAACAGGAATGTTCTGGATCCAGGAAAAAGCAGTGAGCAAATAGGAAGATTACCCTATGTAAGCAACCAGGGCTGAAATGGCCCACAGCAAAATACCACTGGTAGACTCAAAGCTGAAACGACACATAAAATTATCATTTGTTATCAGTGTCTGCCAAATAGTACCTGTTACCTAAAATGACTTTGAAATAGGACAATAAGTCTGAGAACTCAAAAAAGTCCAGGGAGAATAAACAGTAAAAACAAAATCTAAGGAAACTAATATGTTTCTAAACAATCCCTTTACTATGTACCTTAGGAGGCTACGCTTCACACAAAGTATGCCTAACTCAAAAAGAAGATTCAGAAGGAAAAACTAAAATAGTTAGTTGTAGGAAAGTAGGATCTGCTTCTTATGGTTTCCCCCAGTTTTTGCTTCATGTGATACTGTTTTTTGCTAGTCTGACTGGGATCCTGCTAATTAGGACCCCAGTTTGTGTGCTTTGTCCCTAAACTGTTATGCCATGTACTTAGGTACACTCCAGATTGGATACTGGTTCAGTTCCTAGTATATGGTACCCATGTACCAAGGGCATAGGTACCCCAGAGGCCTTCCATGGGCCGAAGCATGTATTATGCCCCCAATGAGAGGCCTTTCAAAATGGACCTACTGGCCTTCCATTGCAGCCTGTGTAAGATGGTGCACGCACCTCTTACTTTAGATATAGGTTTCCTATATCTAAGGGTCACTGAACTTAAAACCTATGGCACCCCTATGGAAGGCCTTATCAATCCTGAAAGCAGGGTACTTGGTTCTAAGTGAGAGGGTGCCCCTGCATGAGCTGGACACCCCTGCAGCCTACGGAGTCCATTCTCCCGGTCAGTGTATCAGCCATTACGACATATAGAATGGCATTATGCGACCAGGTAATGACCAACTCAAATGGCTGAAAGTAACCCTATCGTGTTTGGTATCAAACATTGTGGAATCATACCACCACACCGGTAGCCGGTGTCGGAGGTATGATTCCACCCCTCAGACACAAGCTTTCTGAGGTCCTGGTGTTCCTGGTACCTGCCTTCTAGTGCAGAGCAGCCTAAAAGGGTTGCTGCTGATCAGAGATACATTTCTGCCCTCCTGCTGCTGAGCCAAGCTTGAGCAGGGGAAGGCGGAACAATAGGCACCCTGTCACAGGGAGGTGTGACCACCTCGCAGACAGGATTTAGCGTATTAGGTCTAGGTGGGTGAGCTTTCCAGCGACCTTAAGTCTGCATGAGGGGCACATTTGGTGTCCCTGTGCATAGTCCAGTTCAAACCAGTCCTGGGAGTCGTTGGCTCCTGATCTGGCGCGAAACTGGACAAAGGACATGGGAGTAACCTCCCCACTGTCCTTACCCTCCCCTGGGAGGGTCCCCTGAATCTGTCCAACCCTCTCCCCTGGGTTCAAGAGGGCTTACCTTGTGGTAGGACCCTAGATTCGACGTGGACAAGATTCTGAACCAGAAACCACTGAACTTTGACTGTCAGGACACTGGACTTCGTTTGGGCCTGACGTCTCCCTCTCAGTCTGAAGCATTATCTTTTCCTGTGTACCATGCAGGCTCTGTACAGGACCTGTGAAGCATCAAGGACAACTGAAGACATCTCCCTTGGAGTGAAGGAGTCACTCCCCTGCAACCGCAGGCACCACATTACGAATGACCGGTCGCAAAGAGCCCAAAACTTCAGGATTTCAACTTTCTTCTTAGGAGGAGCTCAACTGATACCAGTCAAGGGCCTGGTGAGGCACCTCTTGGGGATCAGGCTCTCAATCGAGCAGTGGCCAGAAGGGCTCAGACAGGTCCAGGCAGGTCCAGTGCTGCAGGTCAGTTGGGCCGTTTCATTGAGGCCTTCAGAGTTTTGTTCCTGTCGCACAGGTTAGCCTGGGATGAAGGGAGCAAGTCCAGTCTTCCTTCTCAGACAGCAAGGCAGTCCTCAAGCAGCAGGACATTCCTCTGGTAGCAGTAGGGCAGACCTCTATTTATACCTGGTGCAAGCCTTTGTGTGTGGGTGGAACTTCCTGTCCTGCCCCCACATCTGGTTCTGGAATGTTCTTCCCTTCCCTTGTCAAGCCTCCAATAATTCTGTCATGACAAAGGGGAAGTGGCAGGTTTCTTTTTGTTTGCTGGAGGCAAGCCCTTTGAAGTGTATGTGGGGAAATACACAACACCACCCTCAGCCATCCTGGCAGGATGGCCCATCCGGGCCACACATAGTTCCCTTTGTGTCACTGTCTGGTAAGCATACACAAACCCCAAAAGCAGAACCATTCACAGTCATGTGACCCAGGACACTGGCAGACGTTGGGACAAGAAAATGCCAACTTTTTAAAAGTGTCATTTTCAGAATTGTGACTTAAAATCTGACTTTACCTTTAAAGAGGATTTTAAATTACAAATCATTTGAGGGCAAACAACATCTCTCAAACTGCTCCAAATCCAAAGTTAGCTCTTATTAAATGTAATAAGGTAACCCAGTATTAACCTATGGTAGATTTTTTATTTTTTTTATTTTATTTATTTATTTTTGGAGTTTTCTATAGCGCTGGCAAGACCCGAGGGTATTGGAGCGCTTTACAATCGATCTGGAGGGAACAAGTGTGGAACAGTACAGCAAAAAAGATTCATACAAGTTCAGGGGGTTAACAAAGTTATTTGGCGCATGAGAGGCGTGTTTGAGGTAGTGTCTTTGAGGTAGTCAGAGTTACAGGGTGAGCAGCTGAGGTAGAGTTTTTTTAGGCGGCTCTTGAAATCTGGAAAGGAAGGGGCAGTTCTGATGTCCACTGGGATGGAGTTCCAGATTTTTGGGGCATTGCCCGCAAAAGAGCGAGTTGCGGTTTTTTGTTTCCGGGTTTTCAGGGGGATGAGTAGTAGGGAGTTTGAGCTTCTGAGGTTTCTGGATTGACCTGCTTTCTTGAGCTTGGAGGCTAAGTATTCCGGTTTCCCTGTGTGCAAAGCTTTGTGTGTAAGACAGGCCGATCTGAAGCTGGCACGCATTTCCACTGGGAGCCATTTTAAGTCTTTGAGTGCGGGGGATATGTGGTCAAATTTCTTTGCACCTGAGACCATTCTGGCAGCTGCGTTGAGAGTGGTTTTCAGTGGCGCTAGGTGGGATAGGGCTGTGCCAGATAGGGTTGCGATCCCATAGTCCAGTCAGCACCAGAGCTTGGGTGGCTTGTTGGAGATCCCTCTGTGGGATGTGTGGTTTGATTTTGTTGAAGAGCTTCAGATTGAGGAAGGCGCTCTTTGCGGAATTCTTGATGTGGCTCGTCATTGATAGTTTGTGGTCAAGGGTGATTCCAAGAGCTTTTACTGAATTAGTCAGGGTGAGATTTCCTTTGAGAGCGTCAATAGCTTTCACCCATTCGGTGATTTGGGGGTTGTGGTCCTTGTTGGAGATAAGGAGGATCTCGGTTTTTCCTTGATTGAGTTTGAGGTGGTTCGTCCCTAGCCAGTCTTGGATTTCTTTGAGAGTGTTGTTGAGCTTTAGAATGTCGTTAAAGGAGGTGGTTTCTATGTAGATCTATCTGTGTGTCGTCTGCGTAGAGATGGAAGGGGATGTTGGCTATCTTCAGTATGATGGTGAGGGGAACCATATATATGTTAAACAGTTGAGGGGAAAGAACGGATCCTTGGGGGACCCCTCTGGTCACGGGGAGAGGTTCGGAGGTAAAGGATTTTATTTTGACTCTTTGGAAGCGGTTCTGAAAGAAGGAGTCGAACCATTGCAGGACCACATCATTTGCACCTACTCGTTCCTTGAGGGCCTTGATGAGGAGCTTGTGGTCAACCGTGTCAAAGGCCGCTGACAGGTCTAGGAGGATGAGTAAGCAACACTGATCCGAATCAAGGGAGTTGCGTATGTCATCTACTATGTTTAGGATTGCGGTTTCGGTGCTGTAGCCTTTTCTGAAGCCTGATTGGTTGTGGTCAAGAAGATTGATGTTGTCGAGTTGGTTGTTGAGTTGGCGTAATACACATTTTTCTCGGATTTTGGCTAGGAAGGGCAGACTTGAGACTGGTCTGGAGTTGTTAAGGTCGTTGGAGTCTAAGCCTGGTTTCTTCAGGAGGGGAGTAACCTGGCCGACTTTGAGGCAGTCCGGGATGATGCCAGTTTTTAGGGAGCTGTTGATGATTTCACACCAGAGTGGAGCAAGGGTGAGTTTGAGGTTTTTGGACATTTGGGAGGAGATGGGGTCAAGGATGTGGGAGGAGGGTTTGGAGGATGAGATTAGATTGAGGATCTCGGCTTCATGGTCGAGGTCGAAGGAGGACCAGACGATGGAGGTGGGGTCCGTAGAGGTGGTTTCTGTTACTGTTGGGTCGATGTTGACAGTCGTGGTAGGGCTGATGTCTAGACACATATAGTTTTGGAGGGTTGGGCAAGGGCAAGGGCAGTGGATGGCTTGGATGTTTGTTTTTTGATGATGTCGAAGAGTTCTCTAGGCCTGTTTTTTGCCTTGTCAAGCGCATTGCAGAAGAAGTTTGTTTTTTCGCTGTTGATATGGTTTTTGTACCTTCTTCTAATTGCTCTGAGTTCCTTGCGACGGGAAGCGGAAGGGTTCTTTCTCCAATGGCGTTCTGTGGCTCTGAGAAGTCTCCTTTCCTCGTTGATGTCCTTGTTAAACCAGGTTCTCGATGGGATGTTCCTAGGTTTTTTTTGTTTTAGGGGTGCTAATTGGTTTAGGATGTCGGACGTGGTTGTGTTGTAGTGTGAGGTGAGTTCAGTAGCTGAGAGTCCTTCTGTGGAGATTGGCAGGGAGGAGGCTATTCTTTCTGCTAGTTCAGTTGTGTTGATTTGAGATAAGTTCCTGGACCATGTGGGGGGGGGGCTGCAAGATAGGGCTTACAGTAGTAAAATACAGCCTCAAGAGTTTTTCAATAGCAGGACATGTAAAGCTTAAGCACACATGTCCTACTTTTAAATACAATGCACCGAATCCTATGGGTCTTTATACCTACCTGAGGGGTGACATACGTGCTAAAAAGGAAGGTTTAGGCCTGTCAAAAAGTTTATTTTTCCAGGTTGAAGTGGCAGTTTAAAACTGCACCACACACCGCAATGGTAGGCCAGATACATGTTTAAAGGGCTACTTAAGTGGGTGACACAATGAGGTCAAAAGGCCACATTTTATTTACAGACCCTGGGTACAGAGAGTACCACCTTACTAGGGACTTATTAGTCAATTAAATGTTCCAATAAGGTATAGTCCATTTTCACCATGTTTGAAGGAGTGGGCACAAGCACTTAGCACTAGTTAGAAGCGGTAAAGTGTGCCATCCTAAAGCCAACAAAAATGAATTCAGCAAAGCAAGAGGAGTGAAGGGAAAAAGTTTGGAGAAATACCACACCAAGGATGTCAGGTCTACTTGTTCCTAAGGAGAATCCTCTGGGCCATAGCCTTTTCAAGCAACTAGATATTGCAAGATCCTCTTATCCATGTGAAATCTAAAATTGTCTGAACTTCATTTTGCCTTCAATTTCAATTTCGAGAGATAGGGGATGGATAGGCAAGAAGACCAGTATCTGGGACCATTAGTTTCAGAAATGTATGTAATACATGTGAATTAGTGATTTGCCTGGGAGGACAAGTCAAGTGACTTTGGGGTTTATTAATTTATCAACAAGACACAGGTGTTGCAGAAAAACCACAGAACTAACAGACTCTTGAGTGCGGCGAATTGACACACACCTTTTGCATCTCTTCGCACCTGGTTCACTTGTTCCCCTAAATATGAGAGGCGATATTGGGCACTCCATTAAAGCGTAGCCAGTTATGGCATTTATTCGCTTGGGAGCATTATGCCCCCTCTTGGTTTAGGGAACCAGTCTCTTCCATTTGTGTTCCTAAGCTGGTGTGAAAAAAGGTCCTTCTGATACCCTAGCCAGCCACTGTTTCCAAGTGGGATTGGTGTAGGGTGGCTTCTCAGAGAGGAGCACTGTTATACCTCCATGTCAGGATGGCTACAGATGCAAGGATCTACTAATACCACAATGGTAAAAGTATTGCAGAACGTTACTCTGCACTTTCTGTCCATTTCATACTGAATCACTCAAGCACCATCTAGATATTACAGAGAACAGAGGAATGGGGACTATGGACAAATTAACCTGCGGTGGTTGGCTCATTTGAGACAGTAGGGTATGGATCTCCCTGGTAAAGCTAGGGCATAAAGGGTAAACAAAATATATCCTAAGCTGGACAAAAGTACATCAATACAGGTAAACAAATTCCAAAAGATGATTGATCTTCATATCTTCCTTTATTACTGCTGTTTTTCTTCATAAAACACACTAGCCGCCAACACGTGTTTCGTCTTGGTGAAGTTTAACCATAGACTTCTTTAGGGCTACAGCTAGAATAAAGTTGAGCTCTCCGTAATTCATGAGAAAATTTAAAAAGTAATTCCTTTTTCGGAGGCTCCTAATTCAACGTGAATAACGAAATTCCAAAATTGCATTCCTCTGTAATCCGCCCCCGGTATCCTTAAGTATCAAGAAAAGTCGTGCAGAGTAAGTGTGCCGTGGCGTGTAGGGCATAAAGGGTAGTTGAACATTACTCCTTTGCTTTGGCTTCTTAAGTTTCCCTAGCTTCTTTCTTCTATTACAGGTTGTTACCGACTTTCCTTTCCCTCAAATTTGTTGTTGGCTTTCTTCTCCTGGCTCCCTTCAAGTAGTAAGTTCCTGTCAAGTGAATTACTTTCCTATTGTTTTGACTTCTTGCTTTTAACCACTTGTTTACAATTTCTTCATCTCCTGCTTTGTGGTCCTCCTGGGGTTCAAGCCAGTATCCTGGCCTGTGTGGCTCTTACTAAAGCTTTTTGTGCTTTATGTACCAGGAATGCATTAGGTAAAACTGTTTGGGATTTGCGCACTGACTTTTACCGTATGCATTCCTAGTTTGCGAACTGACCAATGTATTAGTAGGTCGGTGGAAAAAAAGTAGAATCGTAGTGGGTCGCAATTCAACCTACCTCATGGATAATAATGAGTTGTGTTACACTGAAATCAACTACAATCACAGGCATGGTGGCCTGCTGAGGTCAGCAGCCCTCCATGCTGTTACTACTTTTAAATAAAGCAATAGTTTCTTTTTATTTCAGATTTAGCTCGTTTTCTCAAAAGGAAAAGGAAGTGTTTATAAAAAAATGAAAAATGTTCGAACTTTTTTAAGATTAGGCAGTACTTCATGGGAAACGCGGCCTGCTTATAAAAATGTTTTTTTCACATTTACAAAGGGAAAGGGTCCCTTTGGGACACTGTCCCGCTGCGAATGGGTTACCACCTCCTTTGAGTTGATCACTATAATGTTTTGCAACCGGAATTCAGTTGCAACACAATAATACATGCCTTAAAAAATCGGTATTTGGAAGGAACGCCCTTAAAATATCCCTTCCACAGAGCGATTACTTAATCTTTACTAAACAATTTTTAAGGATTGGAAAAATGTTTCCAAATCTAAATGGGTTTAGTATATTTTTAAAAAGTGTTTGAGTTCTTGCAAACCCTCAATAACCCTTGATAAATGTGACGTTTTCAACCGTAAAACACTTTATAGAAGAGACCCTATATCTCCTGAAGTCCGATTCCTCATCCCAGTAAACTTACCAGCTAAACATCATGGGCCATATGTATGAAGCACAAATGCGTTCGCAAATGCCGAAATTCGCAGAATTTCGACGTTTGCGAACGCATTTGTGCTAAATGGTATGTATCACACAAATCTGCATGCAAAATAAGGAATCGCAAAATTTGCGATTCCTTATTTTGCGATTGCATTTAAGGAATCGCACATTTTCCGATTCCTTAAATGCAATGTAAGAAGCATTAAAAAATGCAAATTGGCCTTAAGGAATCGCAAATTACCACCAACTTCAAGTTGGTGGTAATTTGCGAATTCCTTGAAAAATGCAACTTTTTGCATTTTTGAAAGTGCAATGTGAAGCACATACATGCTGTATGTGCGCCACATGTGCACCCATGCTAATTTCAGGGGTGCAACAGGGTGTCCTTTGGACACCTCTGTACCCTTGAAGTTATTCTCAATTTGCGATTCTATGGGCCTCCTGGCCCATAGAAATGAATGGGAAAGTATTCCTTAATTGCGATTCGCAATTTGGTAATCGCAATTAAGGATTACTAAGAAATCGCTAAAAAATTGCGATTTTGTACATACATCCCTATTTGCGATTCTCAAATAGCGATTTCTTAAAAAAAGCTATTTAAGAATCGCAAATCAGGTTGTTGATTCATATGGCCCCATGTTCTTACTTGCTCTCTATATGTACTACGTTCCTAATTACAGGTGTCTCAATAGTTCCATTGGACTCAGTTACTACAGTTACTGTGCCTATAATAATTGTGCATTTTGCAGGAACACATTAGATGAGTGTTATTGCACTCGCATGTTTCTCCTCCTGCAGGTGGATGAAGTCTCCAGGTGGAATATCAGGGGGAAAAACAAGGAGGAATCCGCCCATTAAGTCCAATTTCTGCATGTTATTCCCCATAACTTGTATCTCTTGCTATTTGCCACTCCTGAGTTATTGAGACCCCCATTAACAGTAATTCTGGCGACTGGTGCCGGGAAATTACAGCTTATCCCTGACCACTTATAATGAGTGCCTAAGTCTTGTTTCCTGTATGAAGAAAGTATTTGTACCTGTATTTCGCAATCCGAACCAGAAGAGGTGAATGCTATACAGACTGCCATGGTGGGCCACTGGGCCTGTCTTTCTCTTCCTTAACCCTTGTTTCTCCATCTCCGAAACCTGAAGTGTTAGCATGCCACTCATGTCTGGGTTACAGGACTGCAGGCATGGACGTCATTTAGGGGTCACCAGGAGTCGCAGCTGTGACCCCTGGATTGCCCTTTACCACACCTAGCACTGCCTTTTGCGGCCGCTGGCCTCAGAGGTGGCATATTCAGTGCCAGGAAGTGCAGAGGCAGCTGGGGCTCCGCTCTCTTTATTTTCTGTCAATTTAATATTCCACTAATAGTGAATAAATAAAATATATAATATTCACTAATAGTGTAATAAAAATGGAGTACAATAAGCTGGAATGTATCCTTCCATGGCACCTGAGGTAAGTAACAGATGCTTTTAAATGTATGTTGTGTGAGTGCTTGTGGGTGACAGTGTGTTTATGTGTGAGAGAGTGTATATGTGTGAATTTGTATGTATGTGTAAGGTACTGAAAGTGCAGGTCAAAGGGCGTGTGATGTCACTGCCGCTACCCCAGGCATTTCGGTGAATTGACGTCCATGACCCCAGGAACTATTGACGGTTCCACTTCCCTATTTTGTCTCTGACACTCTCATACCCAGCTATGGGGAAGCTGGCTGTTGATGGCAGCCAAGTATACTTAAGGGCATATGCCTTTTTAACTGTTTTTAGGTCTCGCCTACGCAGTGCTCATGCCTACGCAGGGCCGATGTGCTGCATAGGAGACCTTTAGCCGTCGTACAGCTTTTTTTCCAAGCAAATACTTGTCCTTGTGGCGGCATACAGCTTGCAGGAGTGCGCAGCGGCGCACCACAAGCACGACTGTGTGCTTTGAAAAAGAGAGAACAGCTGATGCTTAGAGCGCGCGCGCTTGCACTCCCCCCACCTGTCCCACTTGTTTACTCCTTCGAGGCTCAAGCCCGCCCAGCTGCAAGAGTTGTCTCCTGTGTGTGCGCGCGTGCACTCCACCCTCCCCTCCCACTTGTTTACTTCTACAAGACCCAAGACTCAATACCGCCCAGCTGCAAGAGTTGTCTCCTGTACCAATATTCCATTTTGCAACTTATATAATTGTGCCTGCTTTGCAACATGTAACACTTTAAAAATGTAAACATTTCTTCTATGGCGTCTTAGAGCTGAGATGATGCTCGACCGTGACTCAGCAAGGTGAGCTCCGAGAGGCGTCTCTTCTACCATCCTCTGGTCCAGCTCCACTCTGCTTTAACTCTTCTCCGGCCGCATTTCTTTCTCCACCCTTCCCTGTCTTCTCCCCCTGATCGGTCCCGTTTAACAGGCTTCCTTATCGTCCACCCCATTCTTTCCCTCTTATCTTCGTTTCACTTTTCAATATCTGTACTACTCCTCTTGCCTACAGGGCCTTAATTAGGGCAGTTTAGGTGTTAGTGGTGTCTTCCGGGAGGTTGTGCCGTGGGCATGACCGAGGAACAAAGCAGCCCGGGGAGAGGAAGCAGACGGGCGGACTTTTGGCAACTGCGAAACATTAAACTGTTGCATGGCTAATAGAATTTTGTTGTGCTACTTACAGTGAGCCTATTCTCTACATAATGGTACATTCTTGATGCTCAATTAGCTTTTTCTCCTTCATGGTGGCCCATATTTACGTGCATTGAGCTTGATATGGTGAATTTTAATTCTTCCTTCTTTATAGCCCATTATTAACGCATATTGATTTCACTTCCTCAATCATTAGTGGACCTACTTATTGTGAAGCGATTTCTACATGCAGTGATTCTCACATGGCGCTTCTATACTTGTAGAATCCACTATCCCTTAGTGGATCCTCCGAGCAACTACCTGGGTGGCTCACCCCTGGCACCCTTCATTTTTTACTACTTCCTACCTCTGGGTGAGACCCTGCGCCATTTCCTGGACCCGTACACACCCTGTCTCTCTCTTCCTACACCCTCTCTCTCTCTCAAACCTCTCTCTCTCTACCTCTCTCTCTACCTCTCTCTCTCTACCACTCTCTCTCTACCTCCCTCCCTCCACCCTCTCTTTCTCTCTACCTCTCTCTCTCTACCTCTCTCTCTACCTCTTTTTACTTTACTTTTACTTTAGACTCATTTGTATGGCGCACAAATCATCCCTCTACCTCTCTACCACTCTCTCTCTACTTCTCTCCCTACCTCTCTCTCTCCCTCTCTCTCTACCTCTCTCTCTCTCTACCTCTCTTCCTCTACCTCTCTACCTCTCCCTCTCTATCCCTGTCTACCTCTCTCTACCTCTCTACCTCGCTCTCTCTCTCTCTCTACCTCTCTCTCTACCTCTCTCTCTTCCTCTCTACCTCTCTCTCTGCCTCTATCTACCTCTCTCTACCTCTCTCTCTCTACCTCTCTAACTCTCTCTCTCTACCTCTCTACCTCTCTACATCCCTACCTCTCTCTCTAACTTTCTCTACCTTTCTACACTCCTCTCTCTACACCCTTCTCTCTACCCCCTTTCTCTACCTCTCTCTCTCTACCCCTCTCTCTACCCCTCTCTCTATCCCTCTCTCTCTACCACACTCTCTACCCTTCTCTCTACCCCTCTCTCTATCCACCTCTCTCTACCCACCTCTCTCTACCCACCTCTCTCTACACACCTCTCTCTACACACCTCTCTCTCTCTACCTTTAAGCGGGCGCCGGAGCCTGATAACACTGCTTGTCCTTTAAAAAAGAACCATTGGCATAGCCAATAGGTCTCGCCTTTGGGCCTTATAAGTGTTTAACCATGCAACAGTTAATGTTGTTGCACCAATGATATTGTGTGGCAGAACTAAATACTTATAAGGTCCTAAAAGCGAGACCTATTGACTATGCCTATGCTTGTTTTGGTGGGAATGCATTTTGACATTCCTCTCCTTGAAATTGTGCACTTTGCCCCACAGCTGGGGTTCTTATTAACCCTGGGCGAAGCACTACGCTGCGCTCGCGTAGTTTGAGAAGTTTGCGCAATTTCGCACTAGGCGAACTGCACGTAGAACAGTGCGAACACACGTAGCGTAGCATAGCGTAGTGCAGCTGTCATTTTTTGCTTGCTCGCGGTCCTCAACGCCAAGTTGGCGACCGCGGGGAAGCAAAATGACATCCTAGCGAGACGTTATCCTCGTTCGCGATCAGCAACATCAAGTTGCCGATCGCGAGCATGGAAAATAAACCTCCCGTCGAGATTCTCAACGCGGGGAGGTCAGGTTTCTCATTGCGAGTGATCGCGTATGCTTGCGACCGCTCGCGATGATAAACTACCAGTCCGCGTTGAGAAAGCTGATGCTCGAGTAAAAATCTACTCGAGCTGCAGAAAACTACAGCTCGCACTGTGCAATATGCCGTTTTCAATGATTGCACAGTGCCTGATGCTTGTCCGCACTGTGCAATCATTGAAAACGGCATCTTGCACAGTGCGAACATGCTGCTACGCATTTCGCGTAGTGCTACGCATAGCTCGCGTAGATGAGTACCGCTACTTCGCAAACTACTCCTAGCCCTAGTTCTTATTTCCTCCTCATGGTGTGTGGTGTGTTAGGTGCTGTGCGTGACTTGTTTGTGACCTGTGTTTCATATGTTTATGTTGTACTTGGGACAGTGTGCAGGGTGAATGGTGTTAAGGGTGGCCTCATTCTGGTTTTATTAGCATACATATACTTGGCTATTATATTCAGCTCAGAAACTCCCACAGTTTCTGAGGTAATTTACATCTGCTCCCTCCCCTACTGGTTATACCTAGCCCCTTCCCTTCTATTTTGATGTGCTGGGTGTTTCCTAGCAACCCCGATGTCTTTCCCTGAGTCAGTCTAGAATCAGTAGGAATACACTAAGCTTTCTACTAGTTGATAGCCATTTCATTCCGTCCTTTCCACTCTCTGCAAAGGCTCAGGAAGGTCAGCTCAACTTTAGGTCGGCTCTGCCATCCCATCCATACCCTAAATGCGGATAAATACAGGCCTCATCGACTAGTCATAATGCAAAGGAATTTGCTCCAGCAGTGCAGAATCTTTCTATCAGTGTGACTGCCTACCTTTAAAGGTTGGAACAATGCCCTAGTGTTTGGAAGAGCGCTACTCCTATGACCCCGGTAAGACGGATATGTACTGCTTATTAGAAGAGACAAGTGGTTCCCCTGAGTCCTCTGCTCAAGAGAGTCCAGAGTAATGCGTGGAAGAAGCTTCAAGGAGCTGAGCTACCCCGAAGCCACTCAGACCTTGCAGCTCAGCTGGCCAGAAATTACCAAAAAGCAACTTGAGTCAAGGAACTAAGATCTAATCAACACATGTCTACCACCCGAGGGAACATGTAGCGTTTCCTGCGAAACGCATTTATTGGAGGAGTGCCTAGTAGGCTGCAGTTCATTGCTCTAATTCTTGATCTGTTTGAATGACTTCTTTAGGCCGCACCATTCCATAATTATTGTAATTTTAATTTGCAGCTGGATCCTATATCCAAGTTCCCAGTCATTGCTGTTTGATCTAATGGGTTCAGTTACCCAAACCCCCCCCCCGGACTACGATAAAAGAATGTCAAATCGGGGGACTCTCTTCCTGAAAATAGCTGACACATACATACCTTATCTATGGCTTAGTTTCCATTTTTCTATCTTTTATGCATGAGCTCCCTGAAGTTAACTTAAGATGACAGCTGATGTTTTCCAAAAAACATAAAGTCGATATCTGTGTTCCAAACCCTCTCCCACCTCCTGGGGCAAGCCATGACTACTTGACTTGCTACTTCTGAGGGAGTCCAAAGGGAGGTCCTGGCCTGTTCAGTTGGAGTCCAATAGTAACTCAGACTCAAGGAACCCTTCAGTTAGCAATATGACCTTCCATGGATACTGTTGATTAACCAATGCTTGCCGCCTTTAGAGTGTGGTACGTTTAGAATGCCTGGAGCTACTGAACGTTAAACTGTCCTACTCCCTGAGATTCTAACAGTAATGTGGATAATAGTTTTGGTGTTCCTCTACCCCTAACTGCTTTTCTCTTCTCCCAGTAGATACCACACTGTCCTTTGGTTACCTCTGATCCAGAGGGTGCCTGGTCACCACCAGAGAGTAGAGGGGTTGACCGTGACTTGCTGGTTCTGAAATACACCCCTCCAACATTTTGAAGACCTTTGTGTGTCAACCAAGATGTGCCATGCCATTTCCCAATACTTTCTGTCATCCTGAACTTTGCTATGTCAAGTGTGGGCTCTCAACGGGTACCCTGGATAGTCTACAGTAACCTGCATTAAAGTGCCACAACTTAACACTTGGTCCAGTTTCCCTTTGGAAATCAGTAGCCACCATGCATTGTTGTGAAACCCCCTTTCTTTTAGGTCATACCTGGTAGATTTCCTTAGCCCAAAGGGTATGCACCATTTTGCCTCCACATAGAAAATGAAAACAGATTGGAGATTTTTTAAATCCAGCAGACCTGCCGTAAAAGCTTGTAGGGTTAAGGGCCCCATCCTGAATTCCCAGAATCAGTACCCACAAAACTGGGAAAGTTTATAGTAAATAGGGTTTATTAAGTGCTAATGTAATATAAATCAAATGAATTAGGAGTATCACCATAATAATGGATAACTTAGCAAGAATAGAAAATTAAAAGAATATAGACCAAAAACATTATACGTCGCTTCTCTAGACAATTAATTCAGAAATACCTATTTGCCTTGTGGCATCATATTATTATGATTTTTTTTGCCAAGTCATGTAATAACCCATCCACCTCACATAACTACTGCAAGCCAGAAGACTTTTAGGCCCAGACAGTACAACCCCTGTATTTAGTTAGTCTCTCACTCTCTCTCCTAATCTGTGAGAGAAAATATAAAATGTTCGCCATATTAGTCTATAGGGCTGCAGAGGCACCTTTCATTTGGAGCCCTATTTTGCACATCTAGAGAACCACAATATTTTCATTTGAAGCATTCAAATGCATTGGTAGGTATTACTTTCCAAACTCCGTTAGTGTAAAAACCTTAGCTTCAGCAAGGTCATCCTGAAGGAAATTTTACCCCGAATCTGTGAAATTTGTTTACTCTTGCTGGCCTTTTCATCTATTCTAAGTTCAACCTTGAAACTTTGTACCACTTGATTTATTTTTTCAATGTACCAAGTCAGGTTTGATCCATCTACAGTTCCTAGAATAATGTTTTGTTGTAGCCTGGTTAACTTTTCTATATATTTTTCTGTTAACCGTGTTGAAATACACCTTGGGCAATCCATCTGTTGTATGATTACTTTCTCACAGGCAGACTGATGGAGGTACACCAGCTCCAACTCTAAAATATTATGGTCACTACCGTCTGTATGGTTTACTCTAAAGCCCTTTATTAAGTTAAAATTCCATGCGGTCATAAAGACATAGTCTATGGGGCAATTTTGTGTCCCTTGTTTGAACGTTTTCTTTGCCGGGCAATCTTGGGGAAGTCTCCCGTTCAAGCAAAAAAGACTTTTGGTTGCTAAATAATTTCCCAAACTTACATCATGCGTTGAGCAGAGACTTTCAGGAAACTTTGCTTGGTTTATAGCATAGGACTCCAAAATTTCAAAAAACATAAGATCTTGCCGCCTTGGGTTAAGTTTATGGTTAAAATCCCCTGCCAACAGAACCATTAGGAGAAAGAAATCAAATAAAATTAAAAACCGTCCATCAATTTAGAGATTGAGGTAGGGTAGAGGGTTGCTTAAATAATAATAATAGTCATTGTCATTCTAGTCATAAACACATACACACAAACACATAGCTGCCTACCCCCACTCCGGCGACTTTATACAGTACTAATCGAGGTTTCTTTGAGAATAAAGAGAAACAAAGAGAAAAAGACGGAGTGTAGCGCGAGAGGAAAGAAAGAAGACCTAACATGATATAAAAAAAAGTGAGAGAGGAGAGAAGAGAAGAAGAGAAGAAAGTTCTAGTCGACATGTCAACACATTTTCGTTTGGATACCACATAGGCTACTTAGATTAAATGCATGCCAACTAGTTGTTTCCAGCGTGTCAGTATATCCTGCCTGGAGGTTGTCCTAAATCTGAGCCCCGAAATGTATTACTCCTATGCTCCCTTAATCCATTTACCCAGGGATTCCCAGACTATCAACCCAGTTTTTTTGCCACGTTTCCCCTTTTTAGAATAGATCGCCATTTCTAGCTTGCAGATTGCCAACAATCTTGCCTGCCATTGTGAGAATGAAAGGGGATTCGGGTCCTTCCAATGCGCGGCTATGCAGATCCGGTATATAGTCATAGCAACAAATATATGGGGTCCCCCGGCCTGAGTGGTGTCATCCTGCCCTAGTAGAACTAGTGAGGGGTTTAATTGAATATTTTGTCCCACTATCACCCCCAAAAAGATCTGTATTTGGTTTATCAGTGGTGCAAGATTTGGGCATGTGGCAAACATGTGGATCTGGTCTGCAGCAAACTCCCGACATCTAGGACAGAGGGTTCCATTACCGGACCCCCACTGTGCTATTTTGTCTGGTGTCATATATAGGAAAAACCCTGCTTTATAAAACTGAGCCTGTAGCTTCGTAGATAGTAGATATTTGTGGGCGGATTTCAGGGCCCTGCTAAGGAGATTTTGGTCAGTGTTTAACTTGGTTTGCCATTTGGTGTCTATCTTTGCCAGATCGTCGGGCATTTTTTCGTTCAGGGTAGTATAGATCGCCCCAACCCGTAGAGGATTTACTCCCTGGATTTTATCCAGCATTTCAATTTTGTCAAAGCCCACTAGGCCATCAGTTTTATGATCCAGGAAACTTTTTACTGCCATATAATGGAAAACCTGGTTTCCCTCAAGCGAGAATCGATTTTTAAGCTCCAAAAAGGGCCGAATCCCATTTGGGGTTACCAGGTCCCCCAGTTTCACCACCCCCGCATTATGCCATTTCTGAAAGTATGCATTATCAAATAATGCACGTAGTATTGGATTATTCTTGGTCGGGGTGTAGTAATTTAGCCTACCAAGGCCAAGGAGTTTCCGCAAATTCGAGAAAACACTATACACATTTATTAAGGACTTAAACCGTACATGCTTGTAGTAGCTATATTCAAGCTGTCTCCAGAGGCGGCCCTTGCTGTTTTCTCCCTGTAAGACTTAGTAGGGGGATGGTAATCCTACCTGGTCTTGATCCCTATCCTCAAAGAGTAAAAAAGAGCTATACTGCAACCATGTAGCCCAACAATATAGCTTAAGGTTTGGCAGCGCTCATCCTCCTCTCTCTTTAGGTAACAAGTGCAGTTTATATGACCTTCTTGTGTTTGAATAAGCCCAAATAAATTGGCAAAAGATTTGTTCAAATAGATGGAGTACTTTACCATTAAATTCCAATGGGATCGTTCTAAAAAAGTATAGGAGCTTCGGGAAATATGTCATTTTTACTACATTGCACCGCCCTACAATGGTCAAATGTAGATTATTAATTTTTTTAAGTGCCTTCTTAGTATCTATAGACAAAGGAATCAGATTATCTTCCACTATTGCGTCAATGTGGCCCCGATGGTTACACCCAAATATTTGGCTTTCATGGTAACTCGACTGTCTGCCCAGGTTATACTATCATTCAGAATATTCAGTGTTTTATTTTTGTTTAGAGCGTACCCTGAGAGTTTCCCAAACTCCTGGGCCTCCCACTCCAAAGCTTTTATGGCCTTTTTGGGGTCAGGAGTTATAATGGCCAAGTCATCTGCATATGCCATAATTTTCGTACTTATGCCTTGTCTAACGTCTGCGGGAATTTCAAGACTCAATTCTATTCTTGTGATAAGAGGATATATAAAAAGGGCGAACAGCAGGGGGGAGCATGGGCATCCCTGCCTGGTTCCACAGGAAATTTCTATAGACTTTGTTAACTTCCCGTTCACCATAATTTTGGCTCTGGGAGTTTTGTACAGTTCCTGAATTGCTTGTAACATGGTGGGGCGAATCCAGCCCGTTTTAGTACTTCCCAGAGAAAGGACCAGGAGACCCGATCAAAAGCCTTTTCGGTGTCCAACGAAATTAGAGCTATTGGGTCTCCTGTTACTTTTGCTGTATCGAGAAGCATGATCATTCTTCGTACATGCTCAGTTGTTCCTTTTTTGGATGAACCCATGTTGCCACTGCAAAACTAAGCTCTGTATTCTTTGGGATATTCTACTGGCCAGGATTTTAGAGAAAATCTTGGAATCTGTGTTTATAAGAGTAATTGGCCTGTAGGATGACATTTCGATTGGGGATTTGTCTTTTTTGGGAAAAATTACAATCTTAGCCAGTGACCATGAAGGAGGAGGATCAGTACCGCCAAATATTGAAGTGATAACTAAAGTAAAAACTTCCTTGATCTGTGGCTCAAATACCTTATAGAATTTGGCTGGTATGCCATCTAGGCCCGTAGCTTTACCATCCGGCAGGGCCTTGATTGCACCTGAAATTTCCTCCCAATTTGGGAGGTGCTCAAGCTGTTCTTGCTCTTGTTGTGAAAGTTCAGACATGGGTATAGGGTCAAAATAGTTTTGCAGTCTTCTGCAGCCTTTTGCAGCAGGAACAACCTCCAATGGCCCAGAACTGGAATTGACAGCTCTTGGCAGGTCAGAACTGCCAGCAGTGGAGTTCAGGGATGCTGCAGGTGATGTTTTTGATAGCCCTGAGACTTCCAACAGGAGGCAAATGCACACAAGCCTTTGGAGAACCCTCCTCCTGACAGCTCTTCAGCTCTTCTTCATGGCAGAGTCTTCAGTTCAGACGTATTCTAAAGGTGTGGAGTTATATGTCCAATACTTATACCCCTTTTGGGCTTTGTAGTAGACATAATTCAAAGGAAAGTCTTTGTTGTCCACAAGATCCTGCCTTGCCCTGCCTTGGCTCCAGACACACTACAGGGGGGCAGAGACAGCATTGTGAGAGGCCAGGCACAGCCCTATTCAGGTGTCAGTGATAACTCCTCCCACCACTTCAGCTTAGGAAGGTCCATCAGCCTTGTGATGGGTCATCGGGAAATGCAGAGCGCACCTCAGCTCCCGTTGTGTGAATGCACAAACAACCCAGCTGTCAGTCTAAACCAGTTGTTGATTTCACAGGCAAGCAGAGGCACAGGATGGCAAAGCAAGGAAACTCCCCCTTTCTAAATGTGACGTTTTCAAACAAACAATTTAAAGAACACCTTTCCTAAAAGATGTGTTTTTAAATCCTGAGCTCAGAGAACCCACACTCCAAATACCTGGCTCTTCCCAATTGAAAGTTACACTTGCAAAATGTTACAAGGCAGCTCCAATGATAACCTATAGAAGAGCTAATCCTTGGAATAGTAAAACAACTACATTAGCAGTATTTCACTATAAGTGCAAGTAAAACACACTTGTACATGTCCTACCTTTCACATACACTACACCCTACCCTTGAGAGTACCTTGGGCCATCCTTAGGGGTGCCTTACATGTGGTAAAAGGGAAGGGATGGGCCTGGCTAGTGGTTGCTTTTACCAGGTTGACAGGGCAGTTTAAAACCGCACTCACAGACACTGCAATGGCAGGTCAGAGACAAGTTTACAGGTCTACTCATGTGGGTGGCACAACCACTGCTGCAGGTCCACTTGTAGCATTTGACGTATAGGCCCTGGTCACACATAGTGCACTTTACGAGGGGCTTACCAGAGAATAAAATATGCTGATCAAGGATAACCATTCATAATCACAATTTATACAGGGAGCACTTGAACTTTAGAAACTGATCCGCAGGTGTAAAGTGCCCAGAGTACACAAACCAGCAAAAACGAAGTTGAGCACACAATCAAAAATACAGGAGGTAGTGGCAACAAGGCAGGGTAAACCATGCCAAGGATGCTAGGTCTAACTGAGAAAGCCGCTAGCCCAGTCTTACCTGACCGCAGGAACATAGAACACGCACCATCACACCTGGCCAGGGTCGGATTGGGATCACAATTTGGCCCAGGCACTGACGAAAAAAGTGGCCCACATTCAAGGGGCGTGGCCCACAATTAAGGGGCGTGGCCCACATTCAAGGGGCGTGCCCTTTCATGAAACACCATTTGGTTACACACGTCAATGTCCTTGAATATTAGATGTAAATACATTAAGAATTTGGACAAGTATGGTAGTGCACTGTCCAGTGACCAGCTGAAAGAGTGCACCAAAGAGCAGAAATTGGATTATAAATTCAAATCTGTTCCGAACAGGGGCCCAAAAATATGTTTGGGCCAGGGCCCCCAAAATCCTTAAGTTATTTGGCACAGACAAGGAATGAAAGTGAGAGGATACCGTTCTTGCACAGAACACAGGGCCAAGGTGACATACAATGGCGCCATTCTAAGCAACTAAAAAAACAGCAAGGCCCCTTTCTGTCACTAAATTATTCGAGCCCTCCAAGGAAGGAGCACCTAATAAGCAGGAAGCCCCTGCTATTACTAACCTACTCAGCCCTCCAGCGCAGGAGCACATGAATAGCAGTAAGGCCCCTGCAATTAGTAAATTAATCAGCCCTCCCCAGCCCTCCAGGCCTCAGGGCAATGTCCTGGCAGGGGGGCACAAAACACAGCTGCTGGGTCATTGATGGTAGCCAGGGGGAGGCTGAGGTGAAGATGGTGCAAGTGGCAAATATCACCTGGCCCCCACAGCGAGACCCATTCTTCCTCGCCCACTATGCCCTGAATTTGAAGGGCTGTGGGCAAGGTGTTAAAACTAACACTGTTTATGTGCTGTGTGGGCCCCTGGGGGGCTGAGGTGAAAATGGCTCAAAGGCCTGCGCAACACCTGGCCCCCAGGGAGGCCAATTTTTTCAAGCAATCACCCCCTCCCCAGCCACCCTCACCGTGATTGCTTTGCAGGGCAGGGGGTGACTGCGGCCGCACAGTGAAGTTGCATTAATTTCTCTCTCTCTGTCTCCGTGCACTCTGTGGGCCGTTTTTTTTCCTCCCCTTTCCTAGTCCACAGAGAGCACGGAGACAGAGACTGAGAAATGAAAGCAGCTTCACTGTGCGGCTGGGAAAGGGGAGAAAAAAAAACAGCCCACAGAGGGCACGGAGACACCGGCCCTTCGGCCGATGCCCGAATGCCTGCATTGCCAATCCGCCCCTGCACCTGGCCGAAGGCCCTGACATGATGCACTTAATTCTTAGCACATGGGTTGGATTCTTAGCAAAATTATTGAACTAATATATGAGGTAACTCTTGTTATAAGATTTCCATTACTCATTTTGTAGTGGGTGTCAATAACAAAATGCTGACCCTTGTATAATTGGAGGCAATTTTTAGAGGTACCCATCACTGTGGCTGAAGTATCCTTGGTAAATTTCTGGCACTGTCATATTGAACGTATTCCATGGCATAAGGGGCTCATCCATGAAAAAATTATGACTTTCGTATAGTAGAATACATTTTTTACTTAAGACATTTGAAAAAAACTAGATCTACTTTCTAGGAAAGGCCAGGCTTCCCTGGTGCACCATGAAAGTACTGGAATATTTAATGAATGCCCCATTAAGGTCTGTGGTGGTCTAGCAAATTTGATCCCAAAAGTTTAAAAAAGTTCTCAGGGGAGAATTCTACTCTCCTTTAAATCATCTACAAGAAATTGGTTAACTTGTTTTGCTTGCTGGAATTTGGAGGAAGTATCACACCTCATCACTTACACAGATCTTTGTCCTCCTATAATGGCTCTGAGGTTTGCTCTGACCCCATTTCTGAAAATGCTTGCCCTGCCCCATTACTGGAAGCAGGACTGGCTTTAGGGTGGTGCTACCAATGCAGCCGCACCTGGCGTTGACTTTACTGGGGGGGAGGGGATTGGATGCTGTGTTTAAAAAATGTTTTTTGTTTAAAACTGATAGTCTTCCTTGTGCATCAGGCAGTTTCCAGGCAACAATAAAAATGTAATGATAACTCTGATGATTAATGTTACTACTGGCGAGAATGCTGAATTTTGTCTAGTGGCAGTTTTGGCTCATCGTAAAGTAGCGTGGAGGGTTAATGTGCAGAACTTGTACGATGCAGATTACAGAACTGAGTGTGAGTGAACTATGAGTAGCACTGTAAAAAAATTAAATGTGTTTCAGAGAGAGGCTATATAGAGATGAGGGGCTCTGTTGGAGAGTGTAGTGAGGGAATTCATGGAGAAGCAGATTATGGAGGAGGAGAGCACCAAAAAAGTCTATTGTAATGGCCACCTTCAGTGCTCGAGCTGGCTCTGGCTGGGAGTCTTAGCAACCCCCTGTAGGAGAGTAGGGTCTGCTATCCTATGGTCACCCCAAATTTTTGCTTTTTGCTTCACTGGTTTATGACTTAATGTGGCTGCGGGCCTGCTAATCAGACCCACAGCCTGCTGTGCTCTCTCTAAATTAATGCCAATGCACTCTAGGTGCATTACGAATTGGAACTGATTCACCTTATAGGCCCTTTTAACAGTGTACTCCAGGTACCCAGGGCATAGGTGTATCCAAGGCCTACCAGGGGCTGCAGCATGTATTGTGCCACCCCTGGCCTGGGCTCCATATTTGACACAACTGGCTGATCACTCAGCTGGGGTATGTTGGTGTAATCACCTCTTACTTAGATATAGTATCCCTGTATCTAACCCTAACTGGACACATGTTAACCTATAAGCCACTCCTATGGAAGGCCTCAGCAATCCTGGAGGCAGAGTGCTTGGTTTCATGTGAGATGACGCTCTGGCACGAGCTGAGCCTGTCTGCAGCTGTCGGGAACAACTCCCTTAGCTGTTACGGGATATTGCCATACCATATACTATTAAGTGCATTATAATCCTTGCGGTTATATGCTAACTTTGGTTTGGCTTTATCAAAACATGTCGAGTAAGGTGTCATACGATTTGGAATACTATCCCCTCAACTGTTCTGTCGACGGGGATAGCATTCCACCCTTCTAGAGGGACACGACATGTACATAACCTGAACCCCGGTTAAAGTTAAACTCGAGCCTCAACATCACAAAATGGATGCTGCCACCACAGACACAAGTCTGACCTCCTGCTGCTGGGAGTCCTTCCAGCGAGGGAGGCTTGTACAAAGGGTTTCCTGCCTTGGGAGGTGCGAGCACCACCCCAGACAGGATTTTGTGTATTGGGTAGGACAGGGCTGAGTAGAATCAGACATGCCTGGGGCACACAAGGTGTCCCTGTGCATAAGCCAGTCCAAACCGGTGCTGGGGCTTTCCAGCCCCAGTCCTGGCGCGGAGCTGGACAAAGGAAAGGGGGTGTAACCGCCCCCCTTCCTGATCCCACCCAGAGGAGGGACCTAGCAGGTGATCCATCCCTCTGATTGGGAATAAGAGTGGGAGCAGTTCAGAAGCACCTCAGATCATCCTGAAATCAACTTGAAACTAAGAAGACAACTGGACTTCGACATTCTGCTGCACAGAAGACTGAAGAGCATCTCCCTTGTGGCCTAGGAGTGGCCACCCTGTGAACACAGGCACCATCCAGCAATCTACGTCTGCTTTGCCACCGCCTCCTTCCGGAGCCTGAGCCCAGAGCCCAATGAGACCCAAACTCCCAGACTTCTCACAGCCCGATCCACAGTCCCTGCAAAGAAGGGACCCATGGAGGCACCGAGAGTCGTGGGACCGGACATCTTGAAAGACCCCCGAGAAGCTGACTACGCAGCACCCGAGGCACCCTTGATGCTGTGCTCCAAGGTTTAAGAAGCCCCACCACCGAGCAGCTTTTGCACCGAAGATCAGCCCCCCAGCATCTCCACGATCTGCGTGGGGCCCTTTTGCACTTTGCCACTCGACGTGCCATCCCGGCCACTTGCCACGTGGCTAGCGGCCATCTTGGCGACAAAACCTACAATTTACACTGCGGGTCTGGTTGCTCCAGACTTGCCCTCACTCCTGTAAAAAGGAGCACCCGCTCTGACCTTGCTGGTCCGAGTGATAAGCTTTCTTCACTTCCTGCGTGGCTTGCATTAGCCAAGGCCTGTTTTCTCCAATCAAGTTGCCGACACCGCCATCAGCTAGAGCCTTCGTGGGACAGCTCGTGATCGACTCTTGGATGTCCTCGACCTCTTCGTGTCAACGTGGCTGCGGAGACAAGCTACACCTCATCGCCTGTTTGCACCTGACATCGCCTGGTTCCATCCTGGTTCCACTGTAGTCACTGGCTAGTGACTTTGAACATTGTCCCCTCTGCTTTCAGGTCTTCACCACTTCAGATCCACCGGAACTCTTCTCGTCTCGACGCCTGCAGCATCTTCAGCTCCAAGCACTATCGACCTGCGTGACGAAACCCGACACTACTTCGCACCTGTGCACCCGCTTCCTGTGGGTGAGGTAACTCAGCAACGCCGGTGTTCCTACACTGGTATACACCTCTAGTGTCTAGGTCTAGATCTTAAGTTTCATCCTTATAGGTCACTCGGAAGGTTCCTTAAACACTAACTTTGTAACTTTTACGCACCCTTGACATTGCATTGGTGTATGCGTGCACTTTAAGCGCTGCACCCGAGTCCCGCGGGCCTTTCCTGACTTCTTCACTGTTAGTCCCGAACAACTCCAGCGATTCCCAAAGCCCTAGGCCTACTTCCTTTCAGCCAGGTGGTTCTTATACCACTATTTTAGTATATGGTTTAGGTGGCCCCTAGGGCTCATCCATATTGTGCAACTTTTGTGTATTTAAACTGTGTTTTGTTTTAACGCATTTGCTTCTGTGCTCATAAAGAGTATAGGGGATTTGTAGTAAATAAATATATATATATGTTCAATATATATCTGTGTGGTGTCCTTTCATTTGGCATTCAAGGGGATTGTGTATGGTAAAACAGCTTGCTTCACATGCCTTAACAGAGTTTAGCCTAAGACTGCTTTGTCCACGCTACTAGGATAGCTGGTCTATAAGGTTGACTTACAACCAATCATCATAAGGGTTGCTTGGCATGGTACAAGGTGATCACTAGAACTAGTGAGCATCATATACCAGGCCAACTTCTCACATTGGTGAGCAGCGATTGGGATTTGAGCTTGCTGTTGTTTTACCATTACAATCTTTGAGAGTATTATTTGAAAGATCATACAGGTACCTGCTAGGTACATATAAAACAAAACTAGTACTCTACTGAACTTAGTTGTTGTAGAGGATAGGGAGTAGCACACCCTGACTACAACTACTAGATACGTTTAGTAGGTAAACACCAGTCCGGGCTTGCAATCTTGCCGCAGACCAGAGCAGTGTCAGACAGCAGAGAGGAGCGGAGCGGAGCCTGCCTGCGGAGCCAGCTAACCAGCTACTGCACAAAGAGACGCCGAGAAAGGCAACACGGTGAGCCCTGCAACCTCACTCCTGCCCTCTCCCCCTCCCTTCCACCTGGGAAATCGGTGGAGGCACGAGAAGCCGCGGGAGAGTCCCGAAAAACGGGAGCGAAAAACGGAGCCGCGAAAATCGGTAAAAAAACCGAGGCGATGCCGGCGTAGCAGGTGGGACCAGTGGGACCAGTGGGACCTGGGGTCTGGGGGCCTGGAAAAATCCAGCAATTTCACGTCCCTTGGGCCCCCCCCAAGCCTCATACTATAGCTAACAGAGACTCTTCTGACTGCCACCGGGTGCTCCCTTTAGCATCTTGCTGCCTTTCAACCCACGGCTCGCGGGAGCCGGTCGAAGGATTGTCAGTGTCGGATAGTCGGATTGCCTGACCAAGAGGTAACCGCCGAGGGATTTCTACAGCATCAGGGCCTGCGAGGACCAGCGGGCGCTGCGTTACCAAACTCGCCGCAGCTGGTCCTCCTCCCGCCCCCTCCCGCCTGGATTTTAAGAGTGGACTCAACTGCAGAGGCAGACGGCAGCTGCTGGAGTGGCCGGGAGAGAGGCTGTGAGTTAGCGGCCCCCACGAAGTCCGTTCTGCCCGCATCCTGCAGCTGAGGCACCGAGCCGCAGTCAGCCAAGCAGTGCAAGCAGTGCAAGCAGTGCATAGGCGTTGCTCAGCGCCGAGGGAAAAAAAAAGACGCAGCTGATCATTTTTTTTTTTTTTGGTCCCTTTAACCCCACCATGAGGCAGCCTGCTCGGAGCAGCATGTTTTTATCTTGAGAGTCGGGCTGTGGAGAAAGCCATCGGCAGGTGGGATAAAGGAACACAGCCCTGCCGCGCTCTGAGGCTGTACTCATTAGCGTGCCACGCCGGTTTTAAGACTCACCTGAAGCTGCCTTAAGCAGCCTGTGCGGAGCGGCGTGCCTTCGAGCTCAGAGTGGTGCAAGAGGGCGTTTGTGTCTGAGAGAATCAAGAGCAGTTTGAAGCTGCAGAATCCAAGGATTACAACAACTCTTTCTCATTTATCAAACCGAGATCAGAGGTAGAGTTTGGGCTCAGGGGGAGAGGCCCCCACGAGTCCACTCCGCAACGGAAAAAAAAAAAAAAAAAAAAAAAAATTGTATTAAGACCAAACCAAAAGGGAGCGCGATGAGATCTGGACTGATCAGGCAACACCCTAAACCTAACTCCACTCTGAGATCGCGGAAAAGAAAACTGGGGAAACCCGAGACAACAATCCCAACAAACCCGATTAATCCCAAGGAACCCGGGTCAAGTGACCAAGAAAAAACAATCACAAATAATATAGAGGTCTCATCTCTTACAGTAATGGAAACAACTAAGTTGACCCTAACTCAATCGCTAAACATTAACGGTCAAGTCAAGGTCCCCGCCGCCTCACCTTCCTTAACTACTGCCCTCCGGCTACCACAACAACAACAACCACAAAAACAGGCACAGTCCAAATTTTCTCAAGTACCTCAAATGGAAAAATCCTTATCAACGGACCCAGCTAATCTTGTAATGATTGACGGCACACCGGCGAAGAAAAGGATATGTTCACACCAACCTAAGATTTATACAAAGTTCGCCTTTCTTAAAGACCCGGGAACAGCCATATTCTCAATGACTGGGAACATCAGAGGTCTTCAATCTCCACTTTTAAAAGACGAGCTCGACTCCAGCCATATGATCAGCAGCCAAACAGGCTTATCCACCCCAGTGGAAACTCAGTGTCAACCCACTCATGAGATAGCGACTGTCATTCCCATATCAACTTCGCCGAAAATAAGAAGACCAGTAGCACTCATCCCTCAGGAAGTTCTTAAATAAACCCCCTCCAAAACGTGGGGATTGACGTCCGCTAGTCAAACCACCGAAAAAGGCTGGATTATACCAACTGAGGCAAGGTCTCCAAACACAGCGGCCGACTCACATCCAGTTCAGCAGTGTGAGACCCACTCTAGCAAGACCAGCCCCCATTACCTCGGTAAACAAGACGCTACAATGGAAATCAAGGTTTTGATACATAAAGAGGACGAAAGGGCAATTCAACAATCGCCCCATCCAGTTAGCAGTTCTCCAAACCCAACAAAAGACATCAGAGCGATTCGAGTAAAATCACCACTAGAAATTGAAGAGCAACAACGCGGTACCAAATTGCCGCCAACGCTATTCACCTGTCCGGCTGCATCCAAGTCACTCCAGCTAATCTTAAGTAGCACCACCGACCACACTATGGCGATCAATAAGCCTACAGTGCAAGGGGCCACCCTGGGCGGTACCTTATTATCGAATAATGATTTCTCGCCCACAAAAAATCTCCCTGACAATGACAATGATAATGACATGTCTTCTATAGCCGCACAGGAGTGGGAAGAACTAGTGGCGACCTATAACCGTCATCCATCTGAATGGAAGCCCACTGCCGATGCTTTGCCAAGATCCGAGAGAAGTCACAGCCCAGGAAAAACAGCTCCTGAATCAATTTGGGCGACAATCTTAAACACATTGCAACTCTCGGCTACAGCCCTGGAATTTCAATCTCAAAAAATGGACATACAGCTCTGTGTTTTACAGACAATGGCTGACTCAATTTCAGGAATTGACTGTAAAATCGCTGAACTAAATGGCCTCATAAGGAGAGGTCAAGATGCCGTCCTTGCGGCCCAACCAACATTATCACAACCACTATCTTGTGATCCAATTTTAGATAAACTTTCATCTTTACCATCGATGTTGGGGGCACTAATAAGTGACCTAAAATCAGCAGTCTTACCAACCCATACATCACAAACCTCCGACTCACCCTTAGATGTCCCAACAACACAAATGGACCTATTTGAATATCCTATCGAGCGGAGGTCAAACATCATTTCATCTTCAACCGAAATATTACCAACCAGACCGCTGGGATCTGAGCAACCCATCACGACTGCCATTACAGTCACACCTTTTTCAACACTCGTCCAGGAATCTTCTAAGGCCCGTAGAAAGAACAAAAGGAAAGGAAGGAATCGGGCACAAAAAAGCTCAAATAAGATGACGGTAATATATTCTAATTCCTCCCCTTTAGTAGCGACTGCTACAGAGTCTGTTACAGAGTCCCCAACAGCCAACGTAGCACAACCCCCTCAGTATAAGGCATCCGGAACTGCATCTCCTGTATCCCCAGTGGCTCACTCAAAAGCAACAAGAATGGCTTCTACGAGACCTGCACAAAAAAAACTTAAGCAGAAAACCTTACAATTCACAAAAACTAAAGTGGCAGAAAACTCTATTAATCCGGAACCAACATCACATGAATCCGTCCCAACACGAGGAAGAGTGGATACCGCCGTAGCTAACAACACTGAGTCCTCCTTACACTCGACACCTACATCGGTTAGTACCAACGGTAACCCGCTCATAGCTAATAAACAACGTGAGCAATCAAACGCTTCAGTCATACCAGACCCAAGCAACCTTTCTCAATCAAATCAACAGGGTGTCAAGAGACCACTGTCGGACTCAACCAAACCACTGCTTGTGAACAGTCCAACAACACACATAGCCAATACTCAACGCGAGCAATCAAACGTTACAGTCATACCAGACTTAAGCAACCTTTCTCATCCAATCCAACAGGGTGTCAAGAGATCACTGTCGGACCCAACCAAACTACAGGTTGCGAACAATCCAACCCCAATTCTCTTCATCCCGGAATATACATCTCGTGGCAGGAGTGACATACTGAATAGGGGAAACATAATACGGCTAATGCATTCAATACCAAATTTATCAAATATCAGTTCATCTGATCTTCTGGCAATAGAATTCCAGCCAAACACCGATCCTCTTCGCCCTGAAATCACAAAAGCAACTTGGCTCTCACTTGAGACAGCACTTAAAATTATGGAAGAAATAGCGACGTTCCAGCTATGGGGAATAGAGCTGAGACTTGAAGAAAGACCTCGCTATCCTACTCCTTTTCTTCCTTTAGTCAGATCCCCAACACAAAAAAGCACTACTTCAATATTAAAAGGAGCGAGAAGCAGCTCGCCTAGGCCGTGCTCCAGAGACCTAGAAAATCCCAACTCTGAACTAAACCAAAAGTTTAGTAGCTGTTCACCACGTAAAACTGGTCATAATTGGAACTTAATTCAACGCACATTCACAAATTCCACTATTAATAACTGACAGAAAGAGGGAAACATGGACATTAGAATTTGCTCTTGGAACATCAATGGTTTGGCGTCCAAAAGGAATGACCCGAGTTCCTAGAATATCTAACTACATTTGACCTTATCTTGCTCCAAGAGACCTGGGAAGAAAAAGCATTTGAGCTCCAAGGATTCACGTCCTGCTGTATTCCAGCAAATAAAAACTCAACCTTTGGCCGAAGATCAGGCGGTCTGATGCTTTTTGCATCTATATCATCAATAGGTGAAATCGAGGCAATGGATCTTTCTATCCCTCCCCCAAGTGTCATTCAGGCGGTAAAGGTCCCACTTTGGTTAAAGAAGCAGCCCCAAGCTGTAACCATAATTAATACATACCTCCATCCCAAAGACAAACAAAAAGGCGCGAAAGACCTAGTCAAACTGATGGAAAAAATAACGGAGGAAAGCGAGTCTGACTTATTCATCCTGACAGGGGACTTCAACATGCTCCTAATTAATAAAGAGCAACCTAGCGACCTTACTCGGGACCTGAACGTTGCATGGGCCGTGCCGACACAAGGCCACACAAAAAACAAGAACTTAACGAAGCACTCAAAACTTCTACTTCGTCACTTGGAACAACTCAACTTAAGGGCCCTGAACGGCCGCTACCCTGGTGATGATCCACCAGTTGCCACCTTTCATGCGAATAATCAATCTTCCCATCTCGACTACATGTTCACATCACTAAACATACTCTGTCGGGTAAAGTCCTTTCGAATAGGTACGACCGACCTCAGTGATCACTTGCCACAAGAGGCCACAATAAATGCCACTTCCCATCTGGGACTTGAAACATTCACAGGCCTCGAAACAGACATTGCCCCAAATTTAAGGCGGCTTCGCTGTACCGCCGAGAACATCGATTCAATTAGCTCCATGGCGAAAAATCTCTTCTCCCAAGCCACCAGCTATGCCCCCAAGGGATCGGACGTCTGGGACACTTTCATCAAAACCATCAGGGAGCAAATGGTAAAAAAGGTTCCCACCAAGCTACATCACCAACAGTTGCCCCTTGGTGGGACTCGCTCATGTCCAGAAATGAAACTACAAAAAAGATTAGTAAATCAATTACTGAGACAATTGCGAAAGGACCCCACAAATCATAGCTTGCAAACTGCCCTACGGGAAGCTAAAACAAAATTGAAACGGACAAAATGGGGCAACCAGCAGCGAAGGAACGAAGATCTATGGGCGAAACTAGTGCACGAGGGGAAGCAGAAGAACAGCTCCAGATTCTGGCAAATGGTTAAAAGAATACAGAATCCTGACCTTCCAGGTCAGAACTCGCACATAACGGAAGAAGTATGGTCGAAATACCTACAGGAGCACTTCAACAACGATGGGGCCATAGACAAAGTTACTACAAATAAACCTTCTTTAATACCTACAAAACATAACAAAAAAGCAAACCTCAACCACTACACCCCCACAAACCCCCGTGAAATGGGGGAACACATTGCCTTGAATGCACTAAAAACTGATAAAGCTAAATTGGATAAAAACTTAACAAAAGCACTTGAGTCAGGGCCCAAGCCAATTCGCCCATCAGACATCCAACGACAAACATCAAGGGGGCGACCAACTGGAGCTCCTGGGCCGAATGGCCTACCACCTATGCTCTACAAATCAGATGCTGAATTTTGGAGCGCAGCCTTAGCACCAGTGTTTAACAGTATCAGACTCACACAGACCCTTCCTGAGTCCTGGCACGGTTCAATCATTAGCCCGATACATAAACAAGGTAGCAAGAGGCTTCCAAACAACTACCGCCTCATTGCTCTCATAGACGTGGAGGCAAAATACTTTGCTGGCCTTATCCTGGAGGAGTTAACATCATGGGCAACTGAGAATTCCATCATGCCAATTAACCAAACGGGTTTCTGTAAAGGCCAAGGGACCACAACCAATCTAATGGCACTATCACTGCTGATGGAAGCAGCAAAAGAAACTAAGTCATCTCTATTCTTTTCATTTATTGATTATACAGCTGCATTTGACCACGTGGACCGAAACAAACTTTGAATGAAATTGGACAAACTGGGAATACCTAAACACCTATTAGACGTCCTAATACTGCTCCACACAAACACCTGGATTAAAATTAAACTTGGGGCTGGAACGCATCTTTCAAAACCCATAACGACAACAAAAGGACTGAAACAGGGATGCCTACTTGCACCGATCCTATTCAATCTTTTTTTAGCCGACTTACCTGGGCAACTAGACAAATGCTCCAATCACGCACCAAAACTAGGGAAAATCATCCTCTCAAACCTGTTATATGCGGATGACCTGTTGCTGATAAGTCGGACTCCAATGGGCCTCCAACATCTTTTGAACATAACCAATGCCTTTTCAGAAAAAAATGCCCTACAAATAAACTTCAACAAATCAAAGGTGATGACTGTGAACTATAAGAAAAAAAAGAACCCCCGCTGGTACTTGAATGGCGAAATGCTTGAGCAGGTTACCACATATAAGTACCTGGGAGTAATCCTGGACTCAAATAACACCTCGAGGGCGCAGTTTAAATCCTTGCGAGGGAAGGCTATAATGACTTATATGTCTCTAAAAACATTGAAGGGTAAATTACCTGATCTGACACTGAAACCTCTTCTCGATCTATTGAGTGCCAAATTAAAACCGACTCTCACATATGGGAGTGAATCACACCATGGTAAGGACGCGGCGTTACTGGACACTCTTATTGCCAATTCATACAGGGCTATTTTCAATCTTCCCAAGTACGTTTCCCCGGCTCAGATACGACTAGAATTCGGTATCTTGAAACAAACTCTAGAGAGGCGGAGCGTGTATGCAACAAACTGGCATAAAATTTGCAACGCAGATGCTGGATCTCTATGTGCAAACCTATGGGAAGAATTACTTCGGCACCGCAATCTCGCGCCGAGAGCCTACTTATATGATTCTCTCAAAGTTCTAGGCCTGACTGAAACCTGGGAAACATCAATGGATCTCTTGTCCTTTAAAAAAGTAGCTAAAAAATCAGCTAGCATCATCTCAGCGATAGAAGACAAGAAAGACCTAGCAAACCGAGCACATGGATGGCTAACGGTGGGAGCTTATGAAAAACTGCGGCCACAAGCGTACTTCAGTATTGACATGAAAATAAATGTTAAAGAAAAATTCCTAAAATTACGACTTGGTGTAATTCCCATACTTCCACATCTTCCACCTTGGGAGAGAAATAACCCGTCACAACAGTGTCGCATGTGCAAAACCGGCAAGGAAGACATAATTCATGTGATTTGCATCTGCCCTAGCATAAAGGACCTGAGGTTCAATCTCTTACGTCCTTTTTTTAACTTTTATGCCGTCCGGACTTGCAGACAGGCAGCCATATTGTGCTTTTCTACTAGCGACACTAAATTGAACTGTCAAGTTGTGAAGTTCTTTGACCTAATAAGAAAGAGACTTAACCATGCCATATGAACTTTTAATCCTATGATGCTAACCATATAACTGTTAACATCACTGTAATTTTATGCACCTTATTTTTTGTTTTTGTTTGTACGTTAAAGCAAAAATTACTACGGATACTTTTCAATTTTGTAAAGATTTTAATTAATCATATACAAATAAATTTTTACTTACTTACTTACAGTGTAGGTAGATTGCAACATATCCACCCACACTAGAGCAATGTCTGGAGCTGAGGGGTCCACTGGACCTCTCCCTCTTGAGAGTGACCCTCCAAGGGCACCATCCAAATTTGCTATGCTTAATTTCAAGGAATTGAGGCAGCTTTGTGCCTCAAGAGGCCTCAAGACGGGTCCAACCCCTACTACAGACCACCTTAGAGAGCTTTTAGACAAGTCTGAAGCTCTAAAGACCTCTAAACCAGACCCCACAGGGAATGGTGAAGGAGGCTCTCCAAATGAAGATGACAATACTGACACCCCTGTCCCTGTAGTCCAGATAGATGAGGATGACCAAGTCACTGGAGATACTCAGCCTGATGAGGAGGAGGAGGAAGAGGAGACTGAAGGAGCAGTGACTCTGATGATGGTAGACTTAGTCAGGTGCCAGCCAGCAGGCTTACCCAGGCTAACTTAAGTGTATTTGGGACTGAGCTAAGGATGACCTTACCCAGACCCCCAAGTGTACTTAACTAGGAGCAAAGGAGGAGAAGGAATCACTCAGATGAATCCAATACCTCTCAAGCTTCTAGAGGCTCTCATGGTCACTCCAGAAGGGGGAGGACTAGCCCCCAGAGAAGGGAACATGAGGCCAACATGAGAGAGGCTGAGCTTAGGATCCAGAAGAGGGAACTAGAGGAAGGAAGTGGGGCATTGGCATATGCTCTTATGCTGATGATACACAGCTGATGGTGGCAATGGATGAAGGGCCTGAGACAACAAAGAAAAAGCTTCACGACTGTCTCTCCGAGATGGCTCAATGGATGCACAACCACTGCCTAAAATTAAATCAGAGATTCTCTGTTCGGGGGAGCTAAACTCATATGGGACGCCACATGGTGGCCACCCACACTATGACTGGCCCCCACTCCAAAACAACACGCGAGAAACTTGGGGATCATCATGGACGACGCCCTGTCCATGAAGGACCACGTCCGTTCACTCTGGGGCAAGGGTTTTGCCATACTCAAACTTCTCTCAAAGATATTCCCCTGGATACCCCTGGATTGCAGACGCTCAGTCACCCAAGCCCTACTGGTTAGCCGCCTGGACTATGGCAACGCATTATTCGAAGGGATGAACGAACAACTCTTCTCCCGCCTTCAGGTCTTGCAAAACCAGGCGGCCAAACTGGTCTGTAATAAAGGTAAGCGAGACTCGGCATCAGAATGCCTAAAGAAACTTCATTGGCTACCGATGCGCCAGAGAGCTGCCTTTAAACTATTAAGTCACACGCACAGAGCTCTTCACAAAACTGGCCCCACAATTCTCCAAGGGAGGGCCGATTTCTACGTTCCCAACAGGAATCTACGATCAAATCAATTAGCTCTGGCCAAACCTAAACGTATCTACAAAGTCAGAATAGGTGGCCGCGCTTTTTCCTACTTGGCAGCCAGAAGATGGAATGACCTACCTTCTGACCTTAGACACACCACAAACTATCTTCAGTTTCGACAAAAACTGAAAACCCACCTTTTCCCTAAAACATAACCCTTCTCTAAAACATAACCCCCCAGCAATGCCTCAGTAGTCTCTCTTAGTTCATAGCGCCTTGATATCCTTTGGGATGAGTATTGCGCTTTATAAATACCGAAATAATAATAATAATTGCCCTGGCCCAAGAGAAACTTGCTAGAGCAAGACACCCTAGAGAGAGTGGGTTAGTACCCACTGGTGGCAGTATTATCCCAAAGGATAAAGACAGGTCCTATGACAAAAGAAACCTGAGTAAGATTGTGCCCCCCTACAAAGCTGGGGATGATATCCACAAATGGATGACTGCACTTGAGAGAGCCTGCAGAGTACAGCAGATCCCTCAGGAGCAGTGGGCAGCAATCTTGTGGCTCTCCTTTGAAGGTAGAGGCCGAGACAGACTCCTCACAGTTAGTGATGGGGATTCTAGAAACTACCTGGTCCTGAAGAGTGCTCTGATTGATGGGTGTGACCGGGCAGTGGGGACAGTAGGATGTAAACAGACGCCACACTATGGCAGGACTGAACTCACCCCCTCCTTGTCTGTCTCTTCACAGTGTCCCCCGCCCATTCATGGTCCGTGCACGGTATCGATGCCTGAACCTGAGCCCTGTCACTTTAACTGGGCGGAGCTTGCGGGTGTTCCCGCCCCGTTCACCAGCGTCATCGGGGAAGACTGCCTGAAAGGCAGCGCGCCCATTGGTGGGGTGTGCGAGACACCGGAAAGGAGCGAAGCGGAATCCGGGGAGGAGACAGAGTACGCGGAGGAAAGACTGGAAGAGCAAGCGACCCTGCGAAGTCCGACCGAGGCGATCCTGAGCGGGAGACGAGAGGAGCCAGGAGGCCAACGCTCCTACGTGCCGCCCAGCCGCTCTTCAGGAGAAGAGTGGCTCCACCAGGTACGAGCGCGAATTGCGGGCTGGGCAGGGAGGAGAGTGTGAATCAACCCGCTCACAAGACCCCGACTTCCAAACACCCACTTCCCCTCCTGTGCACTGCCATCACTGTGTGCCTCTGTATAAAACGCACCGTGTGCCTCCCTCACTCCCTTGTAGCGATCGCTACCATCAGCAAGATACAAGGTAGAGGATTTCGAATATCCTGTCCATGGCGGAAAAACTACAAGTCCCAGAAGGCCATCCGGCGCTGGGGGTTGGCTCAGTGGGAGGATGTGATATAAGCGCCACCTCCGGAACGTAACGGGGCTTGTCAATCGGATTCTGTACTCGCTCATTGTGGATGAGCCTTCCTTGCTTCAAGTCAAGATCCTGGAGAAACAGCGCCGATCAAAAGCCTGCGTGGTCAGTGATCCTAGTCTGCACGACGCCGAGCAACAGCCAGCGTGGTCAGATTCCTTAGATTGCCCGACGCCGATCAACAGCCAGCGTGGTCAGATTCCTGGTGGAGAACCGTTGGTCCATTACCCATTCCAGTCGTGCAAGTACCAAGAGGAAGCGGGCTCGCCTCCTCTTTAATTGTTGTGTATTGTTACTATTACAAACGGCGTCTTTTCCGCCGCCATTTCTTGTTTACATTCCGGGGAAAACCTTGGTGCCTGTTGTCAGTGGCTACTGACACTTTTTGATAAGGAATAATCGTAACCACAAAGAAACCGTGGGTTTATTACGTGGAGGTTCCACGTTTTGTTAGTGTGTAATTCAAAGGCTTATTTGAGATTACTAACTAGTAACAGCGGAGTGACGTTAACTCCTCTGTACTGCTGGTCACCTATATTTAGGGTTCTGTATTTGAGGATTCCTTTAAGGATACATGGGGTGGAGAAACTGGTGAGTAGAGGTCAAGAGGGAAGGGATCCTGGGCTCCTGCAAGTCGTACCGTGGAAGTAATCCTTTCTTCTCTGTCTCCCCTACCTGCAGTGTCCCGGTACCAGTCACCTCATGGTAACAGACCAGACGATACCTGACGTGCCATTCCCCGATGCCAATCTACCTCCCGGCCCCTATTCGTACAGATCCAAACAGTGGGTTTATTCCATTGTAGGGGTTTGTGCGGAGCGGAGTTGGAAGGACTATCGTCTATCGTCTCTGCGGGCCATCAGTAGAAGGTTAGTGGCGCTTGCGTACTCTTGCGCTACCCTCAATCCTGACAGATTGACAAGCCCAAGAATACAGCCCCGCCTAGACGATGGATACGAATGCCACTCTTACCGCCCTGTTGGAGAGTTTTACAGGCCTTCAACAGGAAGTCCAGAATTCCCGGTTAGAGAACCAGGCCTTATATAAAGAGATATCTGAACTACGTAAAGACGTATCAGATCTAGCCATGAGAGAGCCGGTGGCGAAACCATTGATTCGGCCGGCCACTCTGCAGCCTCCCCCTTCCTTCCAAACAGGGGGTTCGCTCGCAGCCCCTTCCACTTCTGCGGAGGCCACACCGACTGTACATATCATCCAAAATCATGGTATACCCCTGGCTCCACCCGAAAGGTTTTATGGGGACCCAAGAAAATTTGAAACCTTTTTGAACCAATGCCGTTTGCATTTTCTATGCAAACCTATGGTCTTCCAGGACGAAGCATCCAAAACGGCTTTTCTAATGTCCTATATGGGAGGGAACGCGTCCAGCTGGACTATTCCCTTATTAGAAAAAGACGATCCCGTTCTACATGATTTTGCTGCCTTTTGCGTAGAACTCCGGAAATTGTTTGATAGGAAGTCTCACATGTTGTCCTTGGATCATGAATTAATGACCTTGAGACAAGGGTCCCAAGATCTGTTGTCTTACATCACGACATTCAACCGTCTCATTGTGGAAACAGACTGGCCGGCCCAGAAACGGATCTCCTTGTTCTACCAAGGACTCCGGGGGGAACTAAAGGATGTATTAGCTCAGGTGGTGCAATTACCAACTACCTGTGAGGAGTTAATAGACCTGACTGTCCAACTAGATCACCGGCTATTGGAAAGAAAGGGGGATAGAAGAGGTGGAGATTACCGACCCTCTTATCCTTTATTTAAATCCCGACAGGGGGTAGATGACAAAGCTAAGACACCCGAAGGACCAGAACCAATGCAAATAGGGGGAATACGTGGGCCCCTTTCCCGGGAGGAAAGAGACAGGAGAAGGAGGCTGAAACTCTGCCTCTACTGTGGTAAAGGGGGGCATTTCATCAATGACTGCCGGGCAAGGAATTACGTCCCTGGAAAAAATCCCCTTCCCCGAGGGCAGGCAGTTCTTAGTTCTGATGAACCGGCGGAAAACTGTCGGTCTTAAATCAGGTAGAGACCTCTGGTTTGAGACGACCGCATGATCCGGTCTCTCCTTTTGTAGCCAATACCTTACACCCTGCAGTCGCCCATATGAATGTGAACGTCGCTCTATGGGTTGCCAACCAGAAACCTGTAAAAGTAGATGCCTTGTTGGATTCGGGGGCGACAGGTAATTACATAGACCAGACCTATGCCTTTCGTATGGGTATCCCATGTGAGAAGAAATCTATACCTGAAACGGTTAAAACTGTGGATGGTACCATACTAACGTCAGGCCCAGTAACTTACCATACGTTGGCCCTCTTAATGAGGTTTGGGGAGGATCACTGTGAATATATACAGTTTGATTTGATCGATGCCCCTCAGTTCCGGCTCATTCTAGGCATGCCCTGGTTGACACTACATGATCCGGTGGTGAGTTGGGCTTCCCGTACTGTGAGCATGACCTCCGAGTATTGTAAGGAACATTGTCGAGAAGGAATGCATCACGATTTTCCCCTTGTTCCTTCGATCGCGACCTTCTTGGCTCATGAAAGTGTGGTGGATGCCTATTGTTGTGCCAGCACTCTTCCTGAAGAGTACATATCCTTTCAGGCCTTGTTCGATAAACAGACCGCAACCCAATTACCTCCACATCGTACATACGATTGTCGGATTGATCTCGTTCCAGGCGCTGATATCCCCTGTAGTAGGGTGTATGCCCTAACAGAAAAGGAAACGTTGTACCTCAAAACCTATCTGGAGGACAATATCGCATCTGGGTTCATCAGACACTCTACTTCCCCGGCCTCGTCACCCATGTTCTTCATACCAAAGAAGGATTGTGATGAATTAAGACCATGTATAGACTACCGCGCCATTAACAGGGTGACCATAAAGAATCGCTATCCTCTCCCCTTAATTCCGGTATTGATGGATCAGCTGAAAGGGGCGCGTTACTTTACAAAACTTGATCTCCGTGGGGCTTATCATCTAGTCCGTGTGATGAAAGGCGACGAGTGGAAGACTGCGTTCCGAACAAAGTTCGGTCTCTACGAATACCGCGTGATGCCCTTTGGCCTCTGCAACGCCCCCGCCGCCTTCCAGTTTTTTATGGATGAAGTGTTGAGGGGGTGCTTGGAGACATTTTGTGTGGTCTATATTGACGACATTTTGATCTATTCCGTGTCTCTAGCTGATCACATCTCTCATGTGAAAATCGTACTGGAAAGGCTACAGCAGAACTCCCTGTACGCCAAACTTGAGAAATGCCTTTTCCATGTCCAGCAAGTAGCCTTCTTGGGGTACGTGATTGACGCTCACGGATTTCGTATGGACATGAGTAAGGTGGATGCTATCATTACCTGGAAAACGCCAAGGAACGTTAAATCGGTGCAAAGCTTTCTCGGATTTGCCAATTACTATCGGCGTTTCATACAGGATTTCTCCAGGATCATCCATCCCATCACAGCCCTCTTGCGAAAGAATGCTCCCTTCAAATGGGGAGAGGAAGCCGATTCCTCCTTCCAACTCCTAAAGGAGAAGTTCACACAAGCCCCCATCCTTCGACATCCAGACCCCACGATTCCGTTTGTCCTGGAAACTGATGCATCTCAGTTTGCTCTAGGGGGAGTCCTTTCTCAACGCCATCCTACCTCTGGTCAACTCCACCCGGTGGCCTACTACTCGAAGAAACTCTCTCCTTGTGAAATCAACTACTCAATCACCGACAAAGAGCTTTTGGCCATCAAAAGAGCATGCGAAGAATGGAAGCATTACCTTTTGGGAGCGTTACATACGGTGGAAATCATCACAGACCACCGCAATCTTCTGTTCCTAAAGACAGCGAAGGCCTTGACTCCTCGACAATTGAGGTGGACACTCTTCTTTTCTGACTTTGATTTTGTGATCAAATATAGACCGGGAACTCGTAACGGGAAAGCAGATGCGCTCTCCAGGTTGGGTGAAGAAGAAACTACTACCTGTACGGAACCCCCTTTTATCTTGCAAGGAGCTGATTCCACGGATAGAGCTATCGCCTTGATCACCTCCGAAGATTTCCTGGACGACGTTCGGGTTGCCCTAACGGACCTTGATATTACTGATTGGGTACAAAAAGAGCCCGATCATCGATGTGAGAAAGATCAATTGGCCTATCATTTCCATGCCTTATATGTCCCCAACCCTGCATTACAACGCAAAGTCCTGGAATGGTCTCACGATTCTGCTCTAGGGGGACACATGGGCATCTTTAAGACTATCGCCAATGTGGAACGCTCTTTCTGGTGGCCTGGGGTCAGAACGGATACCAAGGAATACGTGAAGAACTGTGCTATCTGTGCACAGGGGAAAGCCAGTCACATCAAACCTCCGGGACTGCTACAACCGTTGCCCATTCCACCCAAACCTTGGCACACATTGTCCATGGACTTTATCGTAGAGATGCCCCCGTGTGAAAAACAAACTGTGATCCTGGTAGTGGTGGACCACCTCACGAAAATGGGACACTTCGTTCCCTTGCCTGGACTACCTTCCTCCAGTGAATTAGCCAAAGTATTCCTCCAACACATCGTCCGTCCACATGGATTACCGAAAGTGCTGATCACTGATAGGGGGACACAATTCACTTCCCGCTTCTGGAAGGCTCTATGTGCCATATTACAGATTGATGCGCGACTCTCGACGAGCTTCCATCCGCAAACAGATGGCAAAACGGAGCGTCTGAATCAGACGTTGGAGCAATACCTGCGGTGTTTCTCGCTACAGAACGCCAGCGATTGGACCATACTCTTGTGGTTGGCAGAGTTCGCCTACAATAACGCGGTACATACCACTTTGGGATGTTCCCCATTCTTTTGCCTCTATGGATTCCATCCTAACATGCTCCCTTTTGAATGGCCTGCTGAATCTTTGGTTCCTGCCATACATGAACACCATGCTCATCTTCGAGCTATACTGATTGAGGCCCGAAACAATCTCGAACATGCTCAAGACTCCCAGAAAACCTACGCGGATAGGAGACGTACTCCTGAGCCTGAATATAAGGTAGGGGACAAGGTATGGCTTTCTACGCGTAATCTACATATCAAAGGTCTGACGAAACTGAAACCGAAGTATGTGGGTCCCTATGGCATCTGCGAGAGGATAAACGCTGTGGCCATGAAGCTCTCATTGCCTGTATCGTGGACTATACATCCTGTTTTTCATGTGTCACTCCTGCGTCCGTGCCTCCCGAGCGTGAGATTGCCTGATCGTCCCCATCCGGTGGAAATCGAGGGCCACGAGGAGTATGAGGTGAGTTCTGTTCTGGACTCCCGTTTGGTACGAGGTCGCATACAGTACTTGGTGGATTGGAAAGGGTTTGGTCCCGAGGATCGAACCTGGGAACCCTTGGACCATCTGCATTGTCCCGACTTGGTGGAACAATTCCATGAAAGATTTCCGGGGAAGCCGGGACGTCCGCCGGGACGGCGGTCCACGAGAGGGGGTTCTGTAGCGATCGCTACCATCAGCAAGGTACAAGGTAGAGGATTTCGAATATCCTGTCCATGGCGGAAAAACTACAAGTCCCAGAAGGCCATCCGGCGCTGGGGGTTGGCTCAGTGGGAGGATGTGATATAAGCGCCACCTCCGGAACGTAACGGGGCTTGTCAATCGGATTCTGTACTCGCTCATTGTGGATGAGCCTTCCTTGCTTCAAGTCAAGATCCTGGAGAAACAGCGCCGATCAAAAGCCTGCGTGGTCAGTGATCCTAGTCTGCACGACGCCGAGCAACAGCCAGCGTGGTCAGATTCCTTAGATTGCCCGACGCCGATCAACAGCCAGCGTGGTCAGATTCCTGGTGGAGAACCGTTGGTCCATTACCCATTCCAGTCGTGCAAGTACCAAGAGGAAGCGGGCTCGCCTCCTCTTTAATTGTTGTGTATTGTTACTATTACAAACGGCGTCTTTTCCGCCGCCATTTCTTGTTTACATTCCGGGGAAAACCTTGGTGCCTGTTGTCAGTGGCTACTGACACTTTTTGATAAGGAATAATCGTAACCACAAAGAAACCGTGGGTTTATTACGTGGAGGTTCCACGTTTTGTTAGTGTGTAATTCAAAGGCTTATTTGAGATTACTAACTAGTAACAGCGGAGTGACGTTAACTCCTCTGTACTGCTGGTCACCTATATTTAGGGTTCTGTATTTGAGGATTCCTTTAAGGATACATGGGGTGGAGAAACTGGTGAGTAGAGGTCAAGAGGGAAGGGATCCTGGGCTCCTGCAAGTCGTACCGTGGAAGTAATCCTTTCTTCTCTGTCTCCCCTACCTGCAGTGTCCCGGTACCAGTCACCTCATGGTAACAGACCAGACGATACCTGACGTGCCATTCCCCGATGCCAATCTACCTCCCGGCCCCTATTCGTACAGATCCAAACAGTGGGTTTATTCCATTGTAGGGGTTTGTGCGGAGCGGAGTTGGAAGGACTATCGTCTATCGTCTCTGCGGGCCATCAGTAGAAGGTTAGTGGCGCTTGCGTACTCTTGCGCTACCCTCAATCCTGACATCCCTCCCCTGTAATCAGTAGGAAAGAGAACATTTCCTGACTGCATCGTTCGTTCTTTTTTTTTCCTTTGGGGACATTTCCGTGTGAGGAGTCACCCTGGAGAGGAGACGTTGGACGCCAAAGAGCTGCCCCTTGCCCGAAGACGAAGCGGAGTCCTCAATCCCATATTATCGTCCCAGTCCTAGAAGGAGAAAACTTTTGTTGAACCTCAATAAATCCCCTGAGTCTAAAGATACTGTGTCCTTGCATCCTTCGAGCCCGCTCACAATGGGTTAGGCTTAACCACTGAACAGTACAGGTTAATGTTCAGAGAGACCCAGAAGACATAGTTTCAGGACTGGTCAGAATTTGTTGAATGTGCCACTAAGGCTCTGGAGGGTTGGTTGCTGAGAAGTAAGGTTACAGACTATGAAGGATTGTACAATTTGCTTATGAGAGAACACATTTTAAATAATTGTCAGAACCAGCAGTTGCATCAACATTTGGTTGACTCAGATCGGACCTCTCCCCAAGAATTGGGAAGAGGGCAGACAAATGGGTTAGAACCAGATTTAAGCAAAAGAACCAGAACCAGAACCAAGGTGGTGACCAAAGGAAAACAGACCAGAAGGGTGGGGAGCAGAAAGCTAAAGACCAGAAGTCTTCAACAGGGCCCCAAACTAATACTGAGGGTGGGTCCCAAACTTCCAAGAAGAAGAAGAAAGAAGGTCAAAGAAAACCCTGGTGTAGTACATGCAAAAACACCTCTCACTGGACAAGTGAGTGTAAAAAAGGGTGGAGCCCCCAACACTGCAGCCCCTAAGGCACCTGCAACCACTAGTACAGTTAGCAGCGTTGGTCCACAAACTAAGGGAGTAGTGGGTATCACCTTGGGAACTGAGGGAGATTCTGGCCTAGTCAGAACCCCTACACAGGCTGTTCTGATTTGTGATGGGGACATCGATTTGGCCCCTAATATAAGTCCCAGTAACCTGGGCAAGTACAGTCAGACACCTTTGATTAATTAAAAAATGGCTCAAGCATACAGGGACACATGTGCCAGTGTCACTATGGTGACACCTAGCTTTGAGAACCCTGGACAATACATACCAGGTGACAATTACCTGGTGACCAATGCCAGCAATGTCACTACTACACATAGTGTGGCAATTGTTAATTTCTCCTGGGGAGGGGTAACTGGCCTAAAAAGAGTTGTGGTTAGTGCTGATCTCCCAGTTGAATGTTTGTTGGGCAATGACCTGGGGAGCTCTCTATGGTCAGACGTTGAGTACAGGACTCATGCAGAGATGTTTGGGATATCATCACATGTACTTGCTGTGACCAGGTCACAGGCCAAAAAGTGCCTCTCTGAACCTCAGGTCTTGGATCCTGGAACAATGGACCAAGCACCTTCCAAGAAGAAGAACAGGAGGGTAAAGGCTGTGCCTTCCAAACTGCCTACAAGTGAGGATCAGCCTTCACAGGAAGATGATCTTGAGACCCCTGAAGGAACTGTCCCTGAAGAACTTGAACCTGATCAGGTTGAGTTTCTGGGGACAGGGGGACCTTCTAGGGCCGACTTGGGGCAGGCTCAGTTAACCTGTCCTTCTCTTGAACACCTCAGACAGCAGGCTGCTGCTGAGGCTGCTGGGAATGCTCAAGGTACCCATAAAGTATATTGGGATGATGGGCTCCTTTATTCAGAGGGTAGAGACCCCAAGCCTGGTACAACCAGGAGGTTGGTTATACCTCAGCAATTTAGGGGCTTCCTTCTTACCTTGGCCCATGATATTCCATTAGCAGGACACCTAGGCCAGAATAAGACTTGGGACAGGCTTGTCCCTCACTTTTACTGGCCTCACATGTCTGAAGACACCAAGGAGTTTTGTCGCTCCTGTGTAACCTGCCAAGCCAGTGGAAAGGCAGGTGGCACAACAAAGGCCCCACTGATACCACTACCTGTGGTGGGGGTTCCCTTTGAAAGAGTGGGGATTGATATTGTAGGTCCAATGGATCCCCCTACAGCATCTGGGCACAAATTCATACTGGTGGTGGTGGACCATTCCACCAGGTACCCAGAGGCAATTCCACTTAGGACCACAACAGCTCCTGTTGTGGCCAGGGCCTTACTTGGAGTTTTCTCCAGAGTGGGGTTTCCTAAGGAGGTAGTATCTGATAGAGAAACCAACTTCATGTCAGGATACTTGACAGCTATGTGGAAGGAATGTGGTGTCAACTACAAGTTCACCACTTCTTATCATCCACAGTGTAATGGGCTTGTTGAAAGATTTAACAAGACCCTAAAGGGTATGATCAAAGGATTACCTGAAAAGCTCAGGCGGAGATGGGACATCCTTCTACCCTGCCTTCTGTTTGCTTACAGAGAGGTCCCACAAAAGGGGGTTGGCTTTAGCCCCTTTGAATTGTTGTTTGGGCACCCTGTAAGAGGACCCCTATGTCTGGTGAGGGAAGGATGGGAGTTACCTCTCAAAAAGCCTAAACAAGACATAATGGACTATGTACTTGGTCTCCGCTCCAGGATGGCTGAGTATATGGAGAGGGCATCCAAAAACCTTGAGGCTAGCCAAGAATTACAGAAAGCTTGGCATGACCAAAAGGCTGTCTTGACAAAGTATCAGCCTGGACAGAAGGTATGGGTGTTGGAGCCAGTGGCCCCGGCAGCACTCCAAGACAAATGGTCTGGACCCCATACAATTGTTGAGAAAAGGGGAGAGGTTACCTACTTGGTGGACCTAGGAACTCTCAGGAGCCCCCACAGGGTGCTCCATGTCAACAGACTGAAGGCATATGTTGACAGGGCAGACATGGGCTTGCTCATGGCTACAGATGAGGGGCAGGAGGAAGAGAGTGACCCTCTCCCAGACCTGGTAACTCAGAACCCTGAAGATGGCTCAGTTGATGGTGTGGCCTTAGATGGCAGCCTCACTGAACATCAGCAACATGACTGTAGACAGGTTTTGCAGTCATACAGACATATGTTCTCATTGACACCCAGTCAGACTAACTGGTGTACCCATGTGGTGGCCACTGGTGACAGTCTTCCTGTGAAAAGCAACATTTACAGGCAGCCTGGCCATGTCAGGGACTGTATAAAGACTGAGGTGCAAAAAATGCTGGAATTAGGTGTTATTGAGCCTTCAGAGAGCCCCTGGGCTAGCCCAGTGGTTCTGGTCCCCAAACCTCACACCAAAGATGGCAAGAGAGAGATGAGGTTCTGTGTGGATTACAGAGGACTCAATGCTGTCACTAGGACAGATGCACACCCTACTCCAAGGGCAGATGAGCTCATTGACAAGTTAGCTTCTGCCAAATATTTGAGCACATTTGATTTGACAGCTGGCTATTGGCAAATCAGATTATCTGAGGACTCCAAAGCCAAGACAGCATTTTCTAACCCAGGAGGACATTACCAATTTGTGGTGATGCCCTTTGGTTTGAAAAATGCACCTGCCACCTTCCAAAGGTTGGTGAATCAAGTCCTTACTGGTTTGGATGACTTTTGTGCAGCATATCTTAATGATATTGCTGTCTTCAGCTCCACCTGGGAGGATCACCTGCTCCACCTGAAGGAAGTGCTTGAGGCTCTGCAAAAGGCAGGCCTCACTATCAAGGCCACAAAGTGCCAGATAGGGCAGAGTAAGGTTGGGTATTTGGGCCACCTTGTAGGTGGAGGCCAAGTTCAACCACTGGAGAGTAAGATTCAGACCATAAAGGACTGGTCCGCTCCAACTACCCAGACTCAGGTCAGAGCTTTCTTGGGCCTGACTGGGTACTACAGGAAGTTTGTTAAGAACTATGGGTCCATTGTGACTCCTCTTAATGATCTGACATCCAAGATGACCTGAATAAGGCATGCACCTATCCTGAAGAGTCCTGACTACTCAAGAGAGTTCATTGTCCAAACAGATGCTTCTGAGTTGGGAGTGGGAGCTGTGCTTTCACAACTTAATGTAGATGGTCAAGACCAGCCCATTGCTTTTATTAGCAGAAGGCTGACCCCCAGAGAGAAACGTTGGTCAGCCATTGAGAGGGAGGCCTTTGCTGTGGTGTGGGCCCTGAAGAAGTTGAGACCATACTTGTTTGGCACTCACTTCAAGATTCAGACCGACCATAAGCCCCTCTTATGGCTTAATCAGATGAAGGGTGAAAATCCCAAACTACTCAGGTGGTCCATTTCCCTACAGGGGATGGACTTTACAGTGGAGCACCGCCCAGGGACTGACCATGGCAACGCAGATGGTCTCTCCAGGTACTTCCACTTAGAACATGAAGACACAACTGGTCAAGGTTAGTCTAATGTCCCTGTGTTTGGGGGGGATTGTGTAGGAGAGTAGGGTCTGCTATCCTATGGTCACCCCACATTTTTGCTTTTTGCTTCACTGCTTTATGACTTAATGTGGCTGTGGGCCTGCTAATCAGACCCACAGCCTGCTGTTCTCTCTCTAAATTAATGCCAATGCACTCTAGGTGCATTACGAATTGGAACTGGTTCACCTTATAGGCCCCTGTAACATTGTACTCCAGGTACCCAGGGCAAAGGCGTATCCAAGGCCTACCAGGGGCTGCAGCATGTATTGTGCCACCCCTGGCCTGGCCTCCATATCTGACACAACTGGCTGATCACTCAACTGGGGTAAGTTGGTGTAATCACTGTGAGAAGTTGGCCTGGTATATAATGCTCACTAATTCTAGTGATCACTTTGTACCATGCCAAGCAACCCTTATGATGATTGGTTGTAATTCAACCTTGTAGACCAGTTATCCTAGTGGTAACGTGGACAAAGCAGTCTTAGGCTAAACTCTGAAAGGCATGTGAAGCCAGCTGTATTACCACACACAACCCCCTTGAATACCAAATGAAAGGACACCACACAGATATATATTGAAAATATATATTGATTTATTAACTATAAAATCCCCTGGACTCTTTATGAGCACAGAAGCGCAAGCGTTAAATCACAAGACAGTTTAAAATACACAAAAGTTGCACAATATGGATGAGCCCTAGGGGCCACCTAAACCATATACTAAGAAAGTGGTATAAGAGATACCAATCAGAAGGGGAACAGGCCTAGGGCCTTGGGAATTGCTGGAGCTATTCGAGACTAGCAATGATTAAGTTGGGAAAGGCCCGCGGGACTCGGGTGCAGTGTCTAAAGTGCACGCACTTCTCAATGTAAAGTCTATGGTGCGTAAAAAGTACAAAGTTAGTTAGTTCGGAACCTTCCGAGTGACCTAGAACGCTGAAACTTAAGACACAGGCCCTTGAGATGTGTACCAGTGTAGGAACACCGGCGGAGCTGAGTTACCTCACCCACAGGAAGCGGGTGCACAGGGTCGAAGTAGTGTCGGGTTTCGTCACGCTGGTCGATGGTGCTTGGAGCTGAAGATGCTGCAGGCGGCTCGATGTGAAGAGTTCCGGTGGATCCAAGGGTGGATCTGAAGTTGTGAAGACCTGAAAGCAGAGGGGACAATGTTCAAAGTCACTAGCCAGTGACTACCGTGGAACCAGATTGGAACCAGGCGATGTCGGGTGCAAACAGGCGTTGAGGTGTAGCTTCTCTCTGCAGCCACATCTAGGAGTCGGTCACGAGCTGTCCCACGTAGGCTTCTCGCTGTTGGCGGTGTCATCAACTTGATCGGAGCAAACAGGCCTTGGCTAATGCAAGCCATGCAGGAGTCGAAAAAGGCTTAACACTCGGACCAGCAAGGTCAGAGCGAGTGCTCCTTTTCACAGGAGCTTGAGCAAGTCTGGAGCAACCAGACCCGCAGTGTAGTTTGTCGGTTTCGTCGCCAAGATGGCCGCTGACCACGTGGCTAGTGGCCGGGATGGCGCGTCGAGTGGCACAATGCAAAAGGGCCCCACGCAGATCGTGGCGATGCTGGAGGGCTCTTCTTCGGTGCAAGGGCTGCTCGGTGGTGGGGGTTCTCAGTCCCCAAAGCACAACGTCGAGGATGTCTCGGTTGCTGCGCAGTCAGCTTTTCGAGTGTCTTCCAAGAGGTCGGTGCCTCCACGGGTCCCTTCTTTGCAGGGACTGTGGATCGGGCTGTGAGAGGTCTGGGAGTCTGGGTCTTGTCAGGCTCTGGGCTCGGGCTCCGGCGGGAGGCAGCGGCAAAGCAGACGTCGAGTTGCTGGTTGGTGCCTGTGTTCACAGGGTGGCCACTCCTAGGCCACAAGGGAGATTCTCTTCAGTCTTCTGAGCAGCAGAATGTCGAAGTCCAGTCTTCTTCTTGTTTAAAGTAGATTTCAGGATGATCTGCTGTGCAATGGCACTGCTCCCACTCTTATTCCCAATCTGAGGGGTGGATCACCTACTAGGTCCCTCCTCTGGGAGGAACCAGGAAGGGGGGCGGTTACACCCCCTTTCCTTTGTCCAGCTCCTCGCCAGGCCTGGGTCTGGAAAGTCCCAGGACCGGTTTGGACTGGCTTATGCACGGGGACACCTTGTGTGCCCCGGGCATCCACTTAGAACATGAAGACGCAACTGGTCAAGGTTAGTCTAATGTCCCTGCGTTTGGGGGGGGGGTTGTGTAGGAGAGTAGAGTCTGCTATCCTATGGCACCCCAAATTTTTGCTTTTTGCTTCACTGGTTTATGACTTAATGTGGCTGTGGGCCTGCTAATCAGACCCACAGCCTGCTGTTCTCTCTCTAAATTACTATCAATGCACTTTAGGTGCATTACGAATTGGAACTGGTTCACCTTATTGGCCCCTGTAATAGTGTACCCTCGGGGCTGCAGCATGTATTGTGCCACCCCTGGCCTGGCCTCCATATTTGACACAACTGGCTGATCACTCAGCTGGGGTAAGTTGGTGTAATCACCTCTTACTTAGATATAGTATCCCTATATCTAACCCTAAACTGGACACATATGTTCCTATCAGCCACTCCTATGGAAGGCCTCATCAATCCTGGAGGCAGAGTGCTTGGAAATATGTGAGATGGTGCTCTAGCATGAGCTGAGCCTGTCTGCAGCTGTCGGGAACCACTCCCTAAGCTGTTCCGGGATATTGCCATACCATATACTCTTAAGTGCATTATAATCCTCGCGGTTAAATGCTATCTTTGGTTTGGCTTTATCAAAACATGTCGAGTAAGGTGTCATACGAATTGGAATACTATCCCCTCGACAGTTCTGTCGACAGGGATAGCATTCCACCCTTCTAGAGGGACACGACATGAGTGTAGCCTTAACCCCGGTTAAAGTTAACCAGAGCCTCAGCATCACAAAATGGATGCTGCCACCACAGACACGAGTCTGACCTCCTGCTGCTGGGAGTCCTTTCAGCGAGGGAGGCTTGGACAAAGGGTTTCCTGCCTTGGGAGGTGCGAGCACCACCCCAGACAGGGTTTTGTGTATTGGGTAGGACAGGGCTGAATAGATTGAGACATGTACCTGGAGAGACCATCTGCGTTGCCATGGTCAGTCCCTGGGCGGTGCTCCACTGTAAAGTCCATCCCCTGTAGGGAAATGGACCACTGAGTAGTTTGGGGTTTTCACCCTTCGTCTGATTAAGCCATAAGAGGGGCTTATGGTCGGTCTAAATCTTGAAGTGAGTGCCAAATAAGTATGGTCTCAACTTCTTCAGGGCCCACACCACAGCAAAGGCCTCCCTCTCAATAGCTGACCAACGTTTCTCTCTGGGGGTCAGCCTTCTGCTAATAAAAGCAATGGGCTGGTCCTGGCCATCTACATTAAGCTGTGAAAGCACTGCTCCCACTCCCAACTCAGAAGCATCTGTTTGGACAATGAACTCTCTTGAGTAGTCAGGACTCTTCAGGATAGGTGCAGAGCACATGGCCTTCTTCAGGTCATCAAATGCCTTTTGACAGTTTTCTGTCCACTGAACCTTTTTGGGCATCTTCTTAGATGTCAGATCATTAAGAGGAGTCACAATGGACCCATAGTTCTTAACAAACTTCCTGTAGTACCCAGTCAGGCCCAAGAAAGCTCTGATCTGAGTCTGGGTAGTTGGAGGGGACCAGTCCTTGATGGTCTGGATCTTACTCTCCAGTGGTTGAACTTGGCCTCCACCTACAAGGTGGCCCAGGTATACAACCTTGCTCTGCCCTATCTGGCACTTTGTTGCCTTGATAGTGAGGCCTGCCTTTTGCAGAGCCTCAAGCACTTCCTTCAGGTGGACCAGGTGATCCTCCCAGGTGGAGCTAAAGACAGCAATATCATCCAGATAAGCTGCGCAAAAGTCATCCAACCCAGTAAGGGCTTGATTCACCAACCTTTGGAAGGTGGCAGGTGCATTTTTCAAACCAAAGGGCATTACCACAAATTGATAATGCCCACTAGGGGTAGAAAATGCTGTCTTGGCTTTAGACTCCTCAGCTAACCTGATTTGCCACTAGCCAGCTGTCAAGTCAAATGTGCTCAAATATTTGGCAGAAGCCAACTTGTCAATGAGCTCATCTGCCCTTGGAATAGGGTGTGCATCTGTCCTGGTGACAGCATTGAGTCCTCTGTAATCCACACAGAACCTCATCCCTCTCTTTCCGTCTTTGGTGTGAGGTTTGGGGACCAGAACAACTGGGCTAGCCCAGGGGCTCTCTGAAGGCTCAATGACACCTAATTCCAGCATCTTTTGCACCTCAGTCTTTATACAGTCCCTGACATGATCAGGTTGCCTGTAAATCTTGCTCTTTACAGGAAGACTGTCACCAGTGTCCACCACATGGGTACACCAGTTAGTCTGACTGGGTGTCAATGAGAACATATGCCTGTATGCCTGTAGAACTTGTCTACAGTCATTTTGCTGATGTTCAGTGAGGCTGCCATCTAAGGCCACACCATCAACTGAACCATCCTCAGGATTCTGAGTGAGCAGGTCTGCGAGAGGGTCACTCTCTTCCTCCTGTCCCTCATCTGTAGCCATGAGCAAGCCCATGTCTGTCCTGCTGACATATGCCTTCAATCTGTTGACATGGAGCACCCTGTGGGGGCTCCTGGGAGTTCCTAGGTCCACCAAGTAGGTAACCTCTCCCTTCTTTTCCAGAATTGTATGGGGTCCAGACCATCTGTCTTGTAGTGCTGCTGGGGCCACTGGCTCCAACACCCATACCTTCTGTCCAGGCTGAAACTCAACAAGGACAGCCTTTTGGTCATGCCAAGCTTTCTGTAATTCTTGGCTAGCCTCAAGGTTTTTGGATGCCTTTTCCATGTACTCTGCCATCCTGGAGCGGAGATCAAGTACATAGTCCACTATGTCTTGCTTAGGCTTTTTGAGAGGTAACTCCCATCCTTCCTTCACCAGACACAGAGGTCCTCTTACAGGGTGCCCAAACAACAATTCAAAGGGGCTGAAGCCAACCCCCTTTTGAGGGACCTCTCTGTAAGCAAACAAAAGGCAGGGTAGAAGGATGTCCCATCTTCGCCTGAGCTTTTCAGGTAATCCTTTGATCATACCCTTTAGGGTCTTGTTAAATCTCTCAACAAGCCCATTACATTGTGGATGATAAGGAGTGGTGAACTTGTAGTTGACACCACATTCCTTCCACATAGCTGTCAAATATCCTGACATGAAGTTGGCACCTCTATCAGATATTACCTCCTCAGGAAACCCCACTCTGGAGAAAACTCCAAGTAAGGCCCTGGCCACAACAGGAGCTGTTGTGGTCCTAAGTGGAATTGCCTCTGGGTACCTGGTGGCATGGTCCACCACCACCAGTATGAATCTGTGCCCAGATGCTGTAGGGGGATCCATTGGACCTACAATATCAATCCCCACTCTTTCAAAGGGAACCCCCACCACAGGTAGTGGTATCAGGGGGGCCTTTGTTGTTCCACCTGCTTTACCACTGGCTTGGCAGGTTTCACAGGAGCAACAAAACTCCTTGGTGTCTTCAGACATGTGAGGCCAGTGAAAGTGAGGGACAAGTCTGTCCCAGATCTTATTCTGGCCTATGTGTCCTGCTAAAGGAATATCATGGGCTAAGGTGAGAAGGAAACCCCTAAATTGCAGAGGTATAGCCAACCTCCTGGTTGCACCAGGCTTGGGGTCTCTACCCTCTGTATAAAGGAGTCCTTCATCCCAATAAACTTTATGGGCACCTTGAGCATTCCCAGCAGCCTCAGCAGCAGCCTGCCGTCTGAGGGGTTCAAGAGAAGGACAGGTTAACTGAGCCTGCCCCAAGTCAGCCCTAGAAGGTCCCCCTGTCCCCAGAAACTCAACCTGATCAGGTTCAAGTTCTTCAGAGACAGTTCCTTCAGGGGTCTCAAGACCAGCTTCCTGTGAAGCTTGATCCTCACTTGTAGGCAGTTGGGAAGGCACAGCCTTAACCCTCCTGTTCTTCTTCTTGGAAGGTACTTGGTCCATTGTTCCAGGATCCAAGACCTGAGGTTCAGAGAGGCACTTTTTGGCCTGTGACCTGGTCACAGCAAGGACATGTGATGATATCCCTAACATCTCTGCATGAGTCCTGTACTCAACTTCTGACCATAGAGAGTTCTCCAGGTCATTGCCCAACAAACATTCAACTGGGAGATCAGCACTAACCACAACTCTTTTTAGGCCAGTTACCCCTCCCCAGGAAAAGTTAACAAGTGCCACACTATGTGTAGTAGTGACATTTCTGGCATTGGTCACCAGGTAATTATCACCTGGCATGTACTGTCCAGGGTCCACAAAGTTAGGTGTCACCATTGTGACACTGGCACATGTGTCCCTGTAAGCTTGAGCCACTTTGTTATTAATCAAAGGTGTCTGTCTGTATTGTCCCAGGTTACTGGGACTTATGTCAGGGGTCAAATCTATGTCCCCTTCACAAATCAGAACAGCCTGTGTAAGGGTTCTGACTAGGTCAGAATCTCCTTCAGTTCCCAAAGTGATACCCACTACCCCCTTGGTTTGTGGACCAGCACTGCTAGCTGTACTAGTGGGTGCAGTTGCCTTAGGGGCTGCAGTGCTGGAGCTCCACCCTTTTTACACTCACTTGTCCAGTGAGAGGTGTTTTTACAAGTTTTACACCAGGGTTTCTTCTGACCTTCTTTCTTCTTCTTGGAAGTTTGGGACCCACCCTCTGTATCATTTTGGGGCCCTGTTGAAGACTTCTGGTCTTTAGCTTTCTGCTCCCCACCCTTCTGGTCTGTTTTCTTCTGGTCACCACCCTGGTTCTGGTTCTGGTTCTTTTGCTTAACTCTGGTTCTTACCCATTTATCTGCCCTCTTTCCCAATTCTTGGGGAGAGGTCAAATCTGAGTCAACCAAATGTTGATGCAACTGCTGGTTCTGACAATTGTTTAACATTTGTTCTCTCATCAGCAAATTATACAATCCTTCATAGTCTGTAACCTTCCTTCCCAGCAACCATCCCTCCAGAGCCTTAGTGGCCCACTCAACAAATTCAGACCAGTCCTTAGTCTGTGTCTTCTGGGTATCTCTGAACATTAACCTGTACTGTTCAGTGGTTAAGCCTAACCCATCAATCAGAGCACTCTTCAGGACCAGGTAGTTTCTAGAATCCCCATCACTAACTGTGAGGAGTCTGTCTCGGCCTCTACCTTCAAAGGAGAGCCACAAGATTGCTGCCCACTGCTCCTGAGGGATCTGCTGTACTCTGCAGGCTCTCTCCATTGCAGTGATCCATTTATGGATATCATCCCCAGCTTTGTAGGGGGGGCACAATCTTACTCAGGTTTCTGTTATCAAAAGACCTGTCTTTATCCTTGTGGATATTGCTGCCACCAGTGGGTTCTATTACCCTACTCTCTCTAGGCTGTCTTGCTCTAGCAAGTTTCTCTTGGGCCAGGGCAACCTCTAACTCTTGTCTCTGGAACCTCAATTCAGCCTCTCTCATTTTGGCCTCATGTTCCCTTCTCTGAGGGCTAGTCATCTCCCTTCTGGAGTTACCATGAGAGCCTCTAGAAGCATGGGAGTTGTTAGAGTCACCTGAGTGAGTCCTTCTCCTCCTAGGCTTCTGGTTAAGTCCACCTGGGGGTCTGAATGGATTGTTACCTGATTCAGTCCCAAATAGGCTTAAGTTAGCCTGGTTCAGTCTACTGACCAGCACCTGACTATTTCTGTCATCATCTGACTCACTGCTCCCCCTTCTGTCTCCTCTTCCTCTTCCTCTTCCTCCTCTGGATCTACATGGGGAGCTCCAGTGATGGGGGCTTCCTCATCTACCAGGATGATAGGGACAGGGGTGTCTACAGTGTCATCCTCAGAAGGATGGCCTCCATCAGCATCCCCTGTGGGGTCTGCCTTAGAGGTCTTTAGAGTCTCAGACTGATCCAAGATCTCTCTAAGGTGGTCTGTGGTAGGGGAAGGCCCTGTCCTCAGACCCCTTAAGACACAAAGCTGTCTTAATTCCTTAAAGGAAAAAATAGCAAATTTGGATGGTGCCCTTGGAGGGTCACTCTCAACAGGGATGTTCCCAGTGCAACCCTCTGCTCCAGACATTGCTCTAGTGTGGGTGGATGTGTTGCAATCTACCTACACTGGTGTTTACCTACTAAACCTATCTAGTAGTTGTAGTCAGGGTGTGCTACTCCCTTTGCTCTACAACAACTAAGTTCAGTAGAACTTAAGTATACTAGTCTTGTTTTATATGTACCTAGCAGGTACCTGTATGATCTTTCAAATGATAATCTCAAAGATTGTAATGGTAAAACAACAGCAAGCTCAGATCCCAATCCACTGCTCACCAATGTGAGAAGTTGGCCTGGTAAATAATGCTCACTAATTCTAGTGATCACTTTGTACCATGCCAAGCAACCCTTATGATGATTGGTTGTAATTCAACCTTGTAGACCAGTTATCCTAGTGGTAACGTGGACAAAGCAGTCTTAGGCTAAACTCTGAAAGGCATGTGAAGCCAGCTGTATTACCACACACAACCCCCTTGAATACCAAATGAAAGGACACCACACAGATATATATTGAAAATATATATTGATTTATTAACTATAAAATCCCCTGGACTCTTTATGAGCACAGAAGCACAAGCGTTAAATCACAAGACAGTTTAAAATACACAAAAGTTGCACAATATGGATGAGCCCTAGGGGCCACCTAAACCATATACTAAGAAAGTGGTATAAGAGATACCAATCAGAACAGGAACAGGCCTAGGGCCTTGGGAATCGCTGGAGCTATTCGAGACTAGCAATGATTAAGTCGGGAAAGGCCCGCGGGACTCGGGTGCAGTGTCTAAAGTGCACGCACTTCTCAATGTAAAGTCTATGGTGCGTAAAAAGTACAAAGTTAGTTAGTTCAGAACCTTCCGAGTGACCTAGAACGCTGACACTTAAGACACAGGCCCTTGAGATGTGTACCAGTGTAGGAACACTGGCGGAGCTGAGTTACCTCACCCACAGGAAGCGGGTGCACAGGGTCGAAGTAGTGTCGGGTTTCGTCACGCTGGTCGATGGTGCTTGGAGCTGAAGATGCTGCAGGCGGCTCGATGTGAAGAGTTCTGGTGGATCCAAGGGTGGATCTGAAGTTGTGAAGACCTGAAAGCAGAGGGTACAATGTTCAAAGTCACTAGCCAGTGACTACCGTGGAACCAGATTGGAACCAGGCGATGTCGGGTGCAAACAGGCATTGAGGTATAGCTTCTCTCTGCAGCCACGTGGACACCGGGGGTCGAGGACATCCAGGAGTCGGTCACAAGCTGTCCCACGCAGGCTTTTCGCTGTTGGCGGTGTCCGCAACTTGATTGGAGCAAACAGGCCTGGGCTAATGCAAGCCACGCAGGAGTCAAGAAAGGCTTAACACTCGGACCAGCAAGGTCAGAGTGAGTGCTCCTTTTCACAGGAGCTTGGGCAAGTCTGAAGCAACCAGACCCGCAGTGTAGTTTGTCGGTTTTGTCGCCAAGATGGCCGCTGACCACGTGGCTAGTGGCCGGGATGGCGCGTCGAGTGGCACAATGCAAAAGGGCCCCACGCAGATCGTGGAGATGCTGGAGGGCTCTTCTTCGGTGCAAGGGCTGCTCGGTAGTGAGGGTTCTCAGTCCCCAAAGCACAACATCGAGGATGCCTCGGTTGCTGCGCAGTCAGCTTTTCGAGTGTCTTCCAAGAGGTCCGGTCCCACGTCACTCGGTGCCTCCACGGGTCCCTTCTTTGCAGGGACTGTGGATCGGGCTGTGAGAGGTCTGGGAGTCTGGTTCTTGTCAGGCTCTGGGCTCGGGCTCCGGCGGGAGGCGGCGGCAAAGCAGACGTCGAGTTGCTGGTTGGTGCCTGTGTTCACAGGGTGGCCACTCCTAGGCCACAAGGGAGATTCTTTCAGTCTTCTGAGCAGCAGAATGTCGAAGTCCAGTCTTCTTCTTGTTTAAAGTTGATTTCAGGATGATCTGCTGTGCAATGGCACTGCTCCCACTCTTATTCCCAATCTGAGGGGTGGATCACCTACTAGGTCCCTCCTCTGGGAGGAACCAGGAAGGGGGGCGGTTACAACCTCTTTCCTTTGTCCAGCTCCTCGCCAGGCCTGGGTCTGGAAAGTCCCAGGACCGGTTTGGACTGGCTTATGCACGGGGACACCTTGTGTGCCCCGGGCATGTCTCAATCTATTCAGCCCTGTCCTACCCAATACACAAAACCCTGTCTGGGGTGGTGCTCGCACCTCCCAAGGCAGGAAACCCTTTGTCCAAGCCTCCCTCGCTGGAAGGACTCCCAGCAGCAGGAGGTCAGACTCGTGTCTGTGGTGGCAGCATCCATTTTGTGATGCTGAGGCTCTGGTTAACTTTAACCGGGGTTAAGGCTACACACATGTTGTGTCCCTCTAGAAGGGTGGAATGCTATCCCCGTCAACAAAACTGTCGAGGGGATAGTATTCCAATTCGTATGACACCTTACTCGACATGTTTTGATAAAGCCAAACCAAAGATAGCATTTAACCGCGAGGATTATAATGCACTTAAGAGTATATGGTATGGCAATATCCCGGAACAGCTTAGTGAGTGGTTCCCGACAGCTGCAGACAGCCAGTTGTGTCAAATATGGAGGCCAGGCCAGGGGTGGCACAATACATGCTGCAGCCCCTGGTAGGCCTTGGAAACACCTATGCCCTGGGTACCTAGGGTATACTATTACAGGGGCCAATAAGGTGAACCAGTTCCAATTCGTAATGCACCTAAAGTGCATTGATAGTAATTTAGAGAGAGAACAGCAGGCTGTGGGTCTGATTAGCAGGCCCACAGCCACATTAAGTCATAAACCAGTGGAGCAAAAAGCAAAAATATGGGGTGACCATAGGATAGCAGACCCTACTCTCCTACAATCATCTCTTACTTAGATATAGTATCCCTATATCTAACCCTAACTGGACACATGTTAACCTATAAGCCACTCCTATGGAAGGCCTCAGCAATCCTGGAGGCAGAGTGCTTGGTTTCATGTGAGATGACGCTCTGGCACGAGCTGAACCCGTCTGCAGCTGTCGGGAACAACTCCCTTAGCTATTCCGGGATATTGCCATACCATATACTCTTAAGTGCAATATAATCCTCGCGGTTATATGCTAACTTTGGTTTGGCTTTATCAAAACATGTCGAGTAAGGTGTCATACGATTTGGAATACTATCCCCTCAACAGTTCTGTCGACGGGGATAGCATTCCACCCTTCTAGAGGGACACGACATGTACATAACCTGAACCCCGGTTAAAGTTAAACTCGAGCCTCAGCATCACAAAATGGATGCTACCACCACAGACACAAGGCTGACCTCCTGCTGCTGGGAGTCCTTCCAGCGAGGGAGGCTTGGACAAAGGGTTTCCTGCCTTGGGAGGAGCGAGCACCACCCCAGACAGGATTTTGTGTATTGGGTAGGACAGGGCTGAATAGAATCAGACATGCCTGGGGCACGCAAGGTGTCCCCGTGCATAAGCCAGTCCAAACCGGTGCTGGGGCTTTCCAGCCCCAGTCCTGGCGCGGAGCTGGACAAAGGAAAGGGGGTGCAACCGCCCCCCTTCCTGGTCCCACCCAGAGGAGGGACCTTGCAGGTGATCCACCCCTCAGATTGGGATAAGAGTGGGAGCAGTGCAGTAGCACCTCAGATCATCCTGAAATCAACTTGAAACTAAGAGGACGACTGGACTTCGACATTCTGCTGCACAGAAGACTGAAGAGCATCTCCCTTGTGGCCTAGGAGTGGCCACCCTGTGAACACAGGCACCTTCCAGCAACTCGACGTCTGCTTTGCCGCCGCCTCCTGCCGGAGCCCGAGCCCAGAGCCCGACGAGACCCAGACTCCCAGACTTCTCACAGCCCGATCCACGGTCCCTGCAAAGAGGGACCCGTGGAGGCACCGAGAGACGTGGGACCGGACATCTCGAAAGACCCCCAAGAAGCTGACTACGCAGCACCCGAGGCACCCTCGACGCTGTGCTCCGGGGTTTGAGAAGCCCCACCACCGAGCAGCATTTGCACCGAAGATCAGCCCCCCAGCATCTCCACGATCTGCGTGGGGCCCTTTTGCACTTTGCCACTCGATGCACCATCCCAGCCACTTGCCACGTGGCTAGAGGCCATCTTGGCGACGAAACCTACAATTTACACTGCGGGTCTGGTTGCTCCAGACTTGCCCTCGCTCCTGTAAAAAGGAGCACCCGCTCTGACCTTGCTGGTCCGAGTGATAAGCTTTCTCCACTTCCTGTGTGGCTTGCATTAGCCAAGGCCTGTTTGCTCCAATCAAGTTGCCGACACCGCCATCAGCTAGAGCCTTCGTGGGACAGCTCGTGATCGACTCTTGGATGTCCTCGACCTCTTCGTGTCAACGTGGCTGCGGAGACAAGCTACACCTCATCGCCTGTTTGCACCCGACATCGCCTGGTTCCATCCTGGGTCCACGGTAGTCACTGGCTAGTGACTTTGAACATTGTCCCCTCTACTTTCAGGTCTTCACCACTTCAGATCCACCCTTGGATCCACCGGAACTCTTCTCGTCTCGACGCCTGCAGCATCTTCAGCTCCAAGCACCATCGACCTGCGTGACAAAACCAGACACTACTTCGCACCTGTACACCCGCTTCCTGTGGGTGAGGTAACTCAGCAACGCCGGTGTTCCTACACTGGTATACACCTCTAGTGTCTAGCTCTTAAGTTTCATCCTTATAGGTCACTCGGAAGGTTCCTTAAACACTAACTTTGTAACTTTTACGCACCCTTGACATTGCATTGGTGTATGCATGCACTTTAAGCGCTGCACCCGGGTCCCGCAGGCCTTTCCCGACTTCTTCACTGTTAGTCCCGAACAGCTCCAGCGATTCCCAAGGCCCTAGGCCTACTTCCTTTTAGCTAGGTGGTTCTTATACCACTATTTTAGTATATGGTTTAGGTGGCCCCTAGGGCTCATCCATATTGTGCAACTTTTGTGTATTTAAACTGTGTTTTGTTTTAACGCATTTGCTTCTGTGCTCATAAAGAGTATAGGGGATTTGTAGTAAATAAATATATATATATATATATGTTCAATATATATCTGTGTGGTGTCCTTTCATTTGGCATTCAAGGGGATTGTTTATGGTAAAACAGCTTGCTTCACATGCCTTAACAGAGTTTAGCCTAAGACTGCTTTGTCCACGCTACTAGGTTAGCTGGTCTATAAGGTTGACTTACAACCAATCATCATAAGGGTTTCTTGGCATGGTACAAGGTGATCACTAGAGCTAGTGAGCATCATATACCAGGCCAACTTCTCACATTGGTGAGCAGCGATTGGGATTTGAGCTTGCTGTTGTTTTACCATTACAATCTTTGAGAGTATTATTTGAAAGATCATACAGGTACCTGCTAGGTACATATAAAACAAAACTAGTATACTTAAGTTCTACTGAACTTAGTTGTTGTAGAGGATAGGGAGTAGCACACCCTGACTACAACTACTAGATAGGTTTAGTAGGTAAACACCAGTGTAGGTAGATTGCAACATATCCACCCACACTAGAGCAATGTCTGGAGCTGAGGGGTCCACTGGACCTCTCCCTGTTGAGAGTGTAGTGTGGGAATTCATGGAGAAGCAGGTTATGGAGGAGGAGAGCTCCAAAAAAGTCTATCGTAATGGCCGCCTTCAGCGCTCGAGCTGCCTCCGGCTGGGAGTCTTAGCACCCCCCATAACTGAGGATCTAGTGCATCCCTGCTATGTACAGTGCTTAAAACCTTACAATAGAAATAAAACAAATATGACTGAACCTGCAAGCAGGCCTGGTTCCAGGAATTTTGATCTGGATGGGCCAAGGGTTTGTTTGGGCGGGCCAATGTGGGTCCAATTTTTGTCAATTCTGTAATCCCAAGATTGACATCATATCTTCTTCCAAACAGACATACAGAGCATCTATTCTAGAGAGTTATTTTAGAGTAGCAGCTGATGCCTATACTCAACAGCACAACTCTTATAATTTACAGCAGGCTAGGCTTTAGCACCAGCACCAGGATTCCAAGCAGATTGTAATAACAGTTTAAGGTTAAGGAGGTACCTGTTACCACACCTGAGCCTTGACTTTTCGCACTAGGAAGACAGGCACTGAAAGCTTCATCTGGGCTTGAGCCTGAAGCCTGGCTCTGGCGCAGCTTGAGGTCCTGTTGGAAATTCGAGCCCATAATGAGTCGAACTATTATGTACTTTCTGCGTGCCACCCTCAATCTCATCAGGATGTGGCATTACAGCAAGAGCTTCCAACTTTGGACCTGAACAATCGAGGTTTGAGTCATTGCGTTGTCTCAATATCCTGTAATTCTGGGCAAATCTCAAGTGCCTCAAAGAAATCAATGTGACCTTGTATAATGTAACTAGTGTTCATGCGAAGCGCTTCAATATCTCCAGGTAGAGTTCACACTATATAAAAATCGCAGAAAACCTGGGAGGTTAAAACACACCATTAACATAAGAAGGAGAGATGAATAGCCATTTGGCGACTGATTTGAACAAAGTCAAAACATAAAACCTGAATAAATTGCAGCATCTCCACTTAAATTATGTAGGCTTGGGCAAATATTTTATTTCACCAAAACTCAATTTTCTTCATATTTGCGCAGAAAACCAACAATACAAAACCTATTGTGTTTCATTTAATAGATTAATGTTGCTCTATAATAATCTGGGCCACATACAGGGTCCAGGTGAAAACTGTCTTGCCTGTTGGTTCACTAATAGTACTGTCACCAGTGTGAGGACGGGGCAGGAATGACTGACTCTAAGCTCATGTTTATAAACTATTACTTTTAACAAGTGCTTCTGAGTGCAGTGCTATATTGTGACATATTTATGTCAAAGCTTCCTTGTGTTAAAGAAATACAGTCTCATCAACATTTTTAAAAGGGGGTCCTATTTTACGTGATGTTTGTTGTATGTTTTACACAGCAAACATTGTCAGGGCTCGGATTGTGCATGGGCTCTAGGAGGGAAGCTCGAGCCTGAGCTCGGCTCTACCTGTTTGTTTATTGGTTTGCTTGCCCACCTCTAGCCCCAAAACTCAATTTCAATGCTGCCGCGATTCTGCGCCTTTGCGGCAAAATCGCGAGTGGGCGGGTTTATGACGGCCCCCAGCCGTCATCAGCACATGAGCGCCGTAGTGCATGACGGACGGGGGCCGTCATCAGCATGCAAGGGGTTACCGTCTGTGAAAACAACATTTGGACGGTCTGACTTTGAGATTGATGAAGCACTTAACAGGTGCCTTCTGCGTGGCCTGCCTTTATTGGGTGGGCCAAAGGTCAGGTTTGGATGGGCCTGGCCCACCCGGCCCCTCTGCTAGAGCCGGGCCTACCTGAAAGCAGTACCTGCAAATGACACTACGAGGAGGAGGATTTCTATAGGGAGAAGACAGGCAGGATAGATGACTAAGAGAAGACATTGAGTCAGACCCCGTGCATAACAGGGGTTCAAGAGTGTATCATGTTTTCTTATTGCTTTTTCTGTTATCTTTTTATTATTATGCCTCCTTTGTCTCTTTAGAACCTGCTCCAATTATTATTATGGATGCAATGCTTTATTTGAATACCATTATTTCTATTTTGTATTATTTTTCTTTATTGTATTGACACCTTTTTTCATCAATAAAATTCTTTTTGAACTTAAAAAGAGTGTAAAAACATTTGGTTTTGCTATTTGAATAGGCTTAAGAAAAGTACACCGTGGAAAGGACATATGCCTGTGAGCTGTATTCCATCAGCACGCGAAGGGTCAAGGTACAACGCTGCTTGTTCTCACAAGTGCCGGTTTCTTTTACTTTCGTGTCTCTGTTAACCTTCTTACCAGTCTCTTTGAAGGCGTGTGCGGGGCGGGACCCTGCTCCCGTCACCATGGAGACGCCACAGGTAAACCGTGCAAGCCTCAGACTGAGCAGAACACCTGAGGCCGGCAGCATGGGGGCCGCGCCTCCCAAAATCGTGCAATCCGTGGCCAAAAGACTGTGAGTTGATTTCTTAATACAAAATGGACATGTATCTTTGGAAAGATCAAGGCGAATCATTGTTTACCGAGGCAGGCTCTTGTGTCAACAGCCACTGAATGCCTTGCACTGCTAGAACAGTTCTTTTTTTTTTTTTTTACATTTCTGTTGTTGTGTTTTTAGTGGAGCATTGATTCCTAACAGGAGTGAAACTAAGTGTGCCGGAATGAGCGATTGCTTGATTGCAAAAGTGATGATGTGCACTTGTGCAGGTTGTGTTTAAACCAACACTCAACAACCATCCACCATCACAATATTTACGTTAATTAAGTTGAGCTTAATCTGTTTGGCTTATTTTTCACACGACAAACTGCATAATTGTTTCAACTCCTATCTCCTGTCCTTTCTTTAGAAATAAATGTGTCATGGGGAACGTGTGGGTTACTATTGAAAATGTGCAATGTGGCTTCATTGGGAATGCAAAATCCGAAATGTTAAATGTGGGCTTACATGTGCAGGAATTCCATCATTTTACTACAAGTCTGAGGTTGGGTGTCGACGTTTTGTAGTTCCACAGTTGGGAAGCCTGTAAATGAAGGCGCTGGCCCTCTTATGCATTACACAATACTGCTGCGGAATTACTACACAGTAAATTCGCATGCAAAATTACCATTTCTTAACATGGACAGACACATACATTTTCCCCTTCCAAAGAAAGAAAAGTGTGCATCTGCCCCTTTGCAGCAGAAGTGGAGCTCCGTGAATAGAATACCTATGACATCACCGGCCCTGCACCGGCTGTCACGAGACCTTATTTGCATCGTTCCCACAAAGGGGAGTTCCGCCGCAACGTGAGCCAATGAAATATAGACCACATTTGAGGTTAGATGTCAGAGAGCACAGGGCAGTGTTCAGATACGCGGCTGGATACATTCAAATCACTTAATAAGTGACCTTATCAAGAAATTAGAATCTGTCAGTGGCTTGACCCGCTCCCTCTCTTGTCCGGAAACACATGGTATGATCCGCAAATTGTTGATGAAATAATGGCACGTGAAAGAGTCTCCATTGTGACGTATTCTGTGTATGAAAAACTGGTATCCAGGGGCTGCAGCACTGGACACCAGGACGCGAGTGGGAGGACAGCCTACACCTGGAGATGGAGAGGCCTGAAGTCACATGTGCTGTCACGTGTGCTGCCCAAACCCCCCCGAAAGAGGGTGTCATGGGGTGGGTGCAAGGGAAGAAAGGTGAGTGATTGAACAAAATGAAAATAAACCTGAAAATCAAATTGAAAACTGATCTGAAAACCAAACTGACAATTGACGTAAAAATATACGACAGCCCTTCACGTCAAAATCTTTACCCTATCGATCACTTTTCTGAGGATTTAGTAGGGATGCCACAATTTCCAGTTTGACTTGGGGGAAGAGGTTTATCCACAGGGAAATGTGTTTTCCAAGTGGAGAAAAAAAGAAGTCCTTGGTATATTATTCTACTTGGTAACAATTCTGAGCAATTTCCCCATGGGCCTGCTGTTCTCTTTCGGACATGTTGCCCGCGATAGAGTTATTTTTTTCCTTTTCCATTCTAGTTAATCTGCATGCTCTGCAGGTCCATGTTTAACTTCCTAGCTTGCTTTACCCTTTCATTGTGAGTTTTACATGTTGCGCATTTATTAAAATTGTTTAGTTTTTTATGGTGTTTTGTTCTGGTTTTAGGATGATGTTTTAAGTTTTCACTGATCTTCTTGACACGAAAGGGAGCTGGACAGAGGTGTCTTTTTAATGAATTGAAGTAGACTAGATGAGAGAAAAAATTGTATTTTATCGATTGGGATATTTGTAATATGAGCTGAGCAGCATTGTTTATTAAAGAACATTTGACGTGTGCAAGAAAGCACAACCAAGGCATCTTTCATGAAAACTATTGATGTTCTCGTCACGCTGTTAGACACTGCTCGTACGTACTTACATGGGCATATAGAGGCGGGAGGAAACAGTACCTCTTCCATTTCCACCATCATCCGTCTTTCCAGGGCAGCATGTTGTCCATGGCTACCCTCTGGAGAATAAGTCCAGAAATGTCCCCGACACACTGCGAGACAACTTCAAGCACATGTGGGGAACTTTGTCTGAAGACAGGCCTGTGGTTAGAGGGTATTTCTGCAATAATCATAGAAGTGACAGCAAGTTAGTTATGCTACTTGCTTTCAGTGTAGAATTTTCCACCAGAACCTGACGCCAAAGACGTAGGAGCCACTTTGGGTTAAGAATGTTATTCAAGTCAAAGGGTATTGGGTGGTTGGCCGCCACCCTAGCTGTACGGTGGCCGGCCTGTTCATGGCCATTGCGCGAACTCACTGTCTCCAGCGGCAACAGCGACAGTGCATGGCCTGCAGGGAATCTTCATGCTCGAAGTGTCACAGGTTTGAGGCTTAGAGTTTGTCATCCACCATGCCCTCTAACAAGGGCCCACGACCAGCAGTCACTGGGTGTAGGGCCTCTTGTATCTTACCAATGCCCAAAATACCAGGAGGGCAAAGCCTGTAAAACATTGTTGGTCCTTAGTGCAGGCATGACCTGTGCCCAGTGCATTTGCCTTTTATAGACCTATGTTCTTGCCAAATTTCTCCACAGTCTTTTAATGACAATGTCAATTATTTTTGCAGATTTTCTGACTTCAGATCCATTTTGAACTCGCTCTAAGTTGAAAAAGTGTCCAAAACGTATATTTTAGTTTGTCTATCTTAAAACCAGAATTGCTCTGACAAAACGTGTACTTTTTCCCCGGCTAAGGGCAGTGGTGTCAGCCACATTCCTAGTGGCGGTGTGGTGTGCTCACCCTCTCCCATAGGAGTGCATTTGCAAATTACACAATGGGAGCTGAACCAAAGGTGTTCAGTTCTTAACAACCAAATACATTTCGAGCTCAGATTCAAATGTGGATTAACACATTGATTTACAAAGAAAACTGTCAATATAGGTTGCATGATTTAATTTCGTGAGTGTTTTTTTTAAATAACTTGATAGATTTAAACCACACCGAAAAAGCACCGACAAAGTGAATCGGGCTAATTTTTTCCAATTAGTAAAAGGGTTTTTTAATACATTAAATGGAGTGTTTGTGTAAATGTGAGATTGACCCAATGGGCAGGTAAATGGATGGATGTCTGAGAGCATGGTTGGATGAATGGGTGACGTCATGAAGAACGAATGCTTGGATGAATCTTTAACACAGTGACTGCAGTGGTATTCCATGTAAACATCGTGGGCACAAATGTCAAAGGTTAAGTACATTATTATTATACACTATTAAAGTTGAATATATCATTAACTTCAGTATCGGTTTTTATTATGTTATTCTCCTGTTTCCTGTTTTATCTAGTTCATGTTATTGTGAAATTAATTTCCAGAATTTTTTGAAAATATATAGTGGTGTATTATTTTTGGGGGGCATTGGGTTTATCAGGAGAGGCTACTTGGTAATGTTTTCATAATTGTATATAAATGGATTTTAATTTATTAATATATTCATTATTTTTAATTGTTATTTTTTACATGTTTATTATATTTAAAGTATGTCCTGGATTTAATTTCGAGCTGTGGGGTTCATCAGGGAATGAATGGTTAGTGTTTTATATTTAATATATACACATTGATATTAATTGAATAGTGTGGGCAGCGCCGAGAGGTGGGAATTCGTACTGGTGCCCCCAGGCAAAAAGTCCGCTATTTTGCCTAGTTGATTTCTTTCCAGGGGCAGAGAGAGACTGCTGGGCACAGGTGGCACAGCCGCTGTGATTTGGAGGTGCCCCGTTGCCGAAAGGAGAGCAATGGGATGGTTTGGTAGGGCTGGGCTATGTAAGGCTGTACGCGCCTTGATAGGGTGAAAACACATTCACAAATCAGCTAGCTTGGCTTCCCAGCCATGACTCAGTAGGTGCCAGCACTCATTTGATGATTTACCTGTTCTGCAACCCATCGGGCACTCACTACAGCTCCTGATACTGTTGGGCTGGCATGCTGGTGGTGTATTGGCCCACTGTGCAGGAGTGGGGAGGTGAGCGAGAGCACTGCCCACAAGTTTGACCGCAGATTTCACAGACTATTACTGGCCTTCACGCTCCTCCTTCCTGCGGGGACATTGAGACACAGACACACCTTAACTGGTATGGTAAACCACGTCATATATAAGGCAGGGCAGTGATGCACATCTAGATACCTGCAGGTCTTTGGGGCGTGCAGCTTCTGTCCAAGCAGCCAGTGGGATTAATGTTTCCCTCCCCATAGTTTGGGCAATTATCTCTAGGGAGAGTGTGTGCTGACTAAAGAACTCTTGTTGAGGAGGTCACTGGGGCAGGACTACATTGCCCATGAGGTCCCTGTGGTCCAGGTGACAGTGGAGAAGGAGCCACTGGTAAGCTTAAAGCACGTTTTACCCTCCCTCAATTAAGGATGCAGAACTCTTGGTGTAGAGGTATTTGGAGTGAGTGAGACTTTTGTATACTGGAATGCTATAAAGTGGATCCCAAAGGGAAGTTACTTTGACTTAGTGTCATTATTGTGTCCTGTCCCTTTGGTGAGGAGGACCACTCTCCATTTTTTTTGGTAGAGGTATTTGGGGCAGTATTTGTTGCCCCTAATCCCACTGTGGGTAAGGTGACTGGGAAGGATGAGCCACCATAGTGTTTAAAGAGGGTGTTGCCATCCCGCAGCCTGGGATTCAGAACTCTTGTTGTGGAGGTCACTGGGCCAGCACTACATTGTCGGGACAGATGATGGGAGTGAAGGACCATCAGAATGCTTAAAGCATGTTTTGCCCTCCCATAGCGAGGGACACAAAAATCCCCCAACCCACTGTGGGCCAGGAGACACGGAAGGAGGAGCCACCGGAGTGATTACGAGTGCGTTTTACCCTTGCTCAACATGGGGCATAGAGCTACTGCTTTGGAGGTCGCTGGGACAGGACTACATTGCCCAGGATTTGGTGCTGTGCAAGAGTTGCTGATTTTGGATCTGGGGAACCAGGTTCGAGCCTCGGGTTTGGCTCAACATTCTGTGATTCTAGGGAAATTAGTTAAGCCCTCTGTGCCTAAAATAAAAGAAAATTATTGTCTGTCAGATTTGGACTTTTTTGCAGGATCATCCCCAAACTTTTTGCCTTTATCCTCCTGGGAACTGAACCGGTTTAGTTGGCTTTTAGGACTATGCGCACTTTAACACTGCTAACCAGTGCTAACATAGTTGTCGTTTCTCCTGAAAACCTGGTAGAATTGTCTTATTCTCAATTGGCATATTTAATTAACTTTTAAGTCCTTAGTAAAGTGGTGCTACATGTATCTAGGGCCTGTAAATTGAATTTTACTAGAAGACCTGCAGCACTGACTGTGCCACCCAATTGAGTAGCACTTTAAACCTGTCTGAGGCCTGCCATTGCAGCCTGTGTGTGCAGTTTTAAACTGCTATTTCGACCTGGCAAAGGAAACGTTTTTGCAAGGCCCACACCTTCCTTTTTAATACCTATAAGTTACCCCTAGGGTAGGCCCTGGATAGCCCATAGGACAGAATGCAGTGTATTTAAAAAGTTGGACATGTTCTTTTAAGTTTTACATGGCCTGGTAGTGAAAAACTCTGAAAATTCATGTTTCACTACTGCAAGGCTTACCACTTCCATAGGATAATATTGGAGTTACCTCAATACAGTTGATAAGCTGTAACTTCAAAATGGGAACATGTAACCAGTTCATATTTGTTCTGTTTGGAATTGTAATGAAACATCTTCTCCCTCAAGGTAAAGTCAGATTTTAAATTACACTTTCGAAAGAGCCACTTTTAGAAAGTAAGTCTTTTTCTGCCATAGCCATTTAGTGCCTGCAGCCTGTCTCTGGGTCACATGACTGTGTGTAGCTGACAGTTGAGCTTGTGCATTCCTCCTAGATAGCCACACACAATGGAAATCTTTGGTGTGCCTGAATGGGCTATCAATGGTAGGATGGGAAGGCGGAGCTGGGCACAGGCTACTTACACATGAATAGACTATATCCTGCTTCCACACAAAGTGCTGCATACCCCCTGTAGTTAGTCTGGAGCCAGGGTGGGGAGGCAGGAAATCTGTGCACTTGAAAGGGAACCTCTAGAAGTTTCTTCCACTTCAAAGGAGGCACCAAGTATAAATACTGGACCTCTGACACCTACTCTTCAGTACACTTCTGGACCTGTGGAGACTCTGCTAGGAAGAAGGACTGTTCTTCTGCTGAAAGGACTGCACTCTGCTGGACTGCTGCCCTGCTGGATTGCTGCCCTGTTGCCCTACTGCTGTCCTGACTGAGTCAGAGGGATTGGACCTGCACCTGAACCCAAGACTCCAAGGGCTAGTCATCTGGCCTCCTGTTCAGAGCCACAGGAACATAACAGATTCCCCACTACCTGAACCATCACCCAGATTAGCTGGGGCAAGCCTCTGACCCTCAAGTGCTGTCCCTCAGGTACTGGATCATTGGTGTGGCCTCATTGGATCTGAATTGAAGTTTTTGGGCTCTTTGGGAGCGTGAATGGGCCTATTGGTAGAAAAACCTTGTTGCTCGCTCTGCCCACAAACACGAAGTTCCATTAACCTGGTCCTTTGCGCTACAGCTTGCGAGGAGCGCCACTGCAAAGCTCCAGCCTGACTGTTTGCAATAACAACAGGATCTTTGCACTACAGCGATGGCTATCCACATGGATGGCTTGTTGGTTAGGGCTGACGTTCAGCTGACCAGGCCTTCTTGAATGATCACCCTGTTCTTGAATCACTTGCTAGGAAAAGTAGAAAAGAGAGACCCCTGTTAATAAGACTTTAATTAACCCACTGTGTTCAAGATTAGGACCGCTAGGGTCACTTCAAAAGGTTGGATGCAGAATTAGTAGAACACCTGCTTAATACTTTTTTTGTAAAAAATTAGCTCTTAATTAGGAACTCCTTTGATGCTTTTTTAAAAAGATTAATGGAAGTTAAAAAATGTGATTGCTGAGTTAATTATTTCACCTAAGTTTGATGTTTGATATTTGTTTGATATTATCTCTAGGGGGCTATCAAGAGTATGACGATTGTTGAAGACTCTAGTAGGGCAGGGCATAGTTCGTTAGAAGGGACAAACCTGCACCTGAGCAAGCTGTGTCCCAAAGTTCAGAGCAAAGGACCTCCAATTGATTATTAGATCTTATCAGTTAATAGGCCTGCAGGGAAGACGTGAGGGGGAGTCGCTGCCACTATAAATAAAAGTCACAAGTTCACAAAGCTGACCTCTTTGATCCTTCCAGAGGTTGAGAACATGGTCATCAATTTGGATACAAACTCTGGATCTCTGGCGTGGGTGCTTATGTATCGTCCTCCCCAGTCTATGCCCTCATTTCCTGTCTCTCTTAGTGAACAGATAGCAAATCTCGCTATGAACCATGCTAGAGTCATGCTCATTGGGGATCTGAATTATTGGTTCAATGAGGAAGGGGGGGGGGCCTCAGTCGGCAGAACTGACCGAAATGCTTTCTAATCTTAACCTGGTCCAGCATATCTCGGCTCCCACGCACATAAAAGGCCACATCTTGGACCAGATATGGTCACATAACATCGAACTGTCGCCACCTCTCATCTCCCCATGTATTTGGTCGGACCACCATTTAATTGAATTTACAGCTACTTTTAAAGGAAGGGTCAAATCTCTGAAGGCAGTGGGAGGCATGACTAGAAAATGGAGAACACTTGCTAGTCAAGAATTTATGGCTACCCTGACCAGTTCCCTTCCTTCTGTTGATACGAATGCTAATCTCGACTCAATGGAAAAAGGTATCTCTAACTGGTTACTGGCGGCCAGTGACATCCATGCCCCACTCACTAAATTCTCCCGGGCTAGACAGGCCGAAGCTCATAAATGGTTTACTACTGATCTTAAATCACAAAAATTACTTCTGCGTCAGTCTGAAAGGAAGTGGAGGCACAGCTATGCCACTGATGAAAGACAACTTTACCTCACAGCTTGCAGGACCTACAAGAAAGCCTTATTGGCTGCTAAGACCCTATACTTCTCCACAAAGGTGCTTGCTGCTCCTAATAAATCTAAAGAAATCTTTAAAATTGTAAACGATCTTAGTAGCGAAGATAGAATTTTACCTGGCTTGGCCCCTACCCAAGAGCGGTGCGACGCATTGAACAGTTTCTTTGTGGAAAAAATCAAAATTATCAGGGCAAGTATCCCCTTGGTAGCATATAACCCTGATAATCCATTTATTATGGATCATGTCATGAAGATTGGTCCCGATACTCTACTTGAACTAATGTCTCAAGTCAAGTCAGGCTCTCCCAAAGATTGCTGTCCCCCCTCTATTTTGAGGGAAGTATTTTCAGCCTTACCGCACAGCCTTCTTCCCCTTCTGAATGAATCTCTGAGTAAAGGGGAAGTACCCACGGCTCTAAAAACGGCTATTTTAGTTCCCCTGCTCAAGAAATCAGGAGCGGATCCCTCTGTTTCTTCCAATTACCACCCGATTTCGCTTCTCCTATATTTTTCAAAAATATTGGAGGCACATGTGGCCAGGTGCCTCTCTAAGTTTATTGAAAACTCCAGCTATCTGGAACCGAATCAAGCCGGTTTCCGGCCGGCCCATTCTACAGAGTCGCCTTCAAATAATTCAAAATCAGGCGGCGAGATTGATTTACAGGCAGCCGAGATGGCAGTCTGCCAGGCTGTTATTGCGCACCTTACATTGGTTACCTATAGCGCAACGTACTGCTTTCAAGTCAGGATGTTTAATCTTTAAGGCTCTGCACTGCACTAGCCCCAAATTCCTTAATAGCCTAATGACAAAACACGCCCCCACACGTAATCTCCGTTCCGCCCATCTTCATCTTTTGTCTATTCCATCAATCAAATTAAAACGACAAGGCGGGCGTAGGTTTGCTTATTTGGCCCCTTGGCTTTGGAATTCATTTCCACTTTCAGTCAGAAACTGCGATAGCCTTTTGGGATTTAGAAAGGCTTTGAAAACCTGGCTTTTTGTGCAATCTAGTTAAGTTGGATCCACGCAGCTGCTAGTGTATGAACAGCGCCAAGAAACCTATGGTGTAAGTGCGCTTGATAAATTCTTTTTAACATAACATAACAATTGTTAAGAGTCAACCCATTGCACCTGGTTCATTCAAGCACTCAACCCCTTGCACATCTGGCAGTGCTCGCTACACAGAGCGTGCCTCCATGTTAAATTCATATGAGAAAGCAACACTTGACCAGCTCTTTAAAACATGGTTGTGAAATTTTTATAGATCCGCCCCAGAAGCGACCCCTTGTGTTATTGTCTTGGGGAATGTTCCACCTTGAAAGTAGGGGCAAGGGAAAATTCTTCTCAGAAATAAAGCAATACATTGGCTTGATAGTGGTACGGGGGATGAAGGGGTGACCTCATAGCACAAACACATAATTATGGCCAGATGAGTTGGGTGGATGGGCCGAGACCCTAAGCATCTGAAAGGGGATTGTGTCATCTCAAATTTTGACCAACTGGGAGTCGCTGCCCGGGTGCTGTCTCAGCGATCTGCTGTTGGTGACTATATACCTTTGTATAGATTTTACTGCTGTTTATTTTACAAACCTCCCATTTGAATTCATCCGCTCCTTCTTTATGCTCCACCAAACATAAAAAACACCACTCCTATGGCCTGCCTCGAACTATCAGCCTCCAATAGATTTGAAGTTTTAAGTTGTTTGGCAGTAATGAATGACTCAATAAGTAGGACAATGGTCCACCCTCCCAATTACTCTAAAACAAGTGAGTAACTCCTGTAATAAATTAAGTTTTAATATTGACAGGCCAACTAGTAGGTCTTCAGATAAATTATGGCTTGGATATATTTCCAACATTGGAGTGATTTGCCTCCAAGAAACCTGGGCTACAATCAACGTCTTTTCTTTAGAAGGTTATCCTTTTTTTGTCCCATCTATGCCATCCCTTCCTCGCAGAGCCAATGGTTGTTTGATGATTAAGGTGCTTCTTTCAGGTAAGGTTCAGGGACAAGAGCTTCCTACTGGTTCTCCTAATTTACAGGTGGTTTTGTTTTCTTTGTCAGAGCAACTCAAACTGTTATTGATCAATTATTCTAATTCTAATCCATCATCCAGGAGCCTTGGACATTTTTTTGGCCTCCATTTCTTTATGGAGTAGTTTAGGAAGCAGTGTTCTTCATTTTACTAAGTTGTGATGGGTGATTTTAATTTGTATTTGTGTGGTGGTGCTGTTGAAGATCTTAGTACCAACGCCAATTATTCATTGAACGATTTACTTCACATGCAGCATAGACAACAAGGGGACTTTGTAGAAATTATATTACGTCATTTTAATCTTGTCCATTCATTTGAGAAGCTTGTCTCATGCCCAGTCGTCTATACTTCCAACTTTCATTGGCCGTGGCTGTTTGTTGATCATTGATTTTATTTTTGTTTCAGCTCACTGTTTAGTCTCATGGGGTCCCATTTATGAAGCTTTTTGTGTCAAGGGGGCGCAAGGGTGACACAAAACCTAAGTGAGATTTACCAAGCCATGCAAGGCCACCTTGCAAGGCCCTGAGTCTCTTGATAAACCTTGAGTAACGCAAGCAGCACAAATCACTGCTTTGCGTTACTCTGCCCCAGGGAGGCATTACATGGCTGGTTCGTGGGTGTTCCCACTCATCCACCCATGGATTTACCCTGAGTAGTTGATCTGTTAATGAGTCAAAATGCAACCCATCCCCCGGGTAGTCACAATGATGAGAAATATCTTTATTCCTTCTGGTTGTTTCCTCTTTGTAAATGTGCTGAATTCTGCAGTACACTTAGAAAGAGGAAAATACCTCTGAGGATTGTTTTTGTGCAGGAAGATGCCCCTTCCTGCTCAAAAACAATCCTGCCTACAATGCGGGCACCACAGCGCAAGGGTGCCTGCATTGGCACTAGGCAGCCAAAAGGGCATCAGCACAAGGATGGAAATTCACCATTTAATGTAAAATACAGCACATTCTTGCCATTTCCCTTTCATGCAGTGCAGTGCAGCAAAGTGGCTTGCTGTGCTGCGCTAAAGTTTGATAAATGTGGCCCATAGTGATTATACAGGTTCCCTGTTTAGGTTTTAGTGACCACAATTCCGTCTGTCTCAAATTGGGCTGGCACAAGGTGTTTCAGACGCCCCCAGGGCGTGAGACTGGCCTCCTGATAAAAACTGAACTAAAGCGGTCAATAATGACAAAGAAGATTATTTGCATAAGTTGTTCTTTGTCAGTGCTAATGAGTTGCAGGTCTGTCTTAGCGAGACCTCCAGAAGAATGGAGATATGATTTTAAGATGATGTCTTTTATTGTGGGTGCCCTTTTCAACTTCTCCCCACCTTTTCCCCAGGTGCGTTAATGGTAGCTATTCAAGAGCATTGACCTACTGAAAATACTTAAGAAGGTCCATCGAGAGAGAAATTGTTTTCTTTGGGTCGACAGAGATATAAATCTGCCATCTACTTACATAAAAAAGCCTTCAAAGAAGAGGCCTGTGATCATCTGTTCAGGCTACTTGCCTGTCAAAGAGCTCCTTTTTAGGTCTCACGTCAGCAAAAGACCTATTGCTGCCGGCTTGCCCGGAATGGTGGACAGGGGATCGGCACGCGCTTTCCCTCTGCGATTTCATCGCCTGTACGCGCACGTCCAGCCCGGCGCCGTGCACATCTCCTGTCCACCTTCCCACCTATTGTGCGCGCATGCACACAGACACACACACACACACACACACACACACACGCACACACACACACACACGCACACACACCTCCCGCAACTTTCACACGTTTCTTAATTTCCCCCAAAGTCTCCGCTTTTGTTCCCTCTCTCTGCTCTACCTCCCCACTTGGGCATTGCCCCTCCCCCCGTATCCCATCAGGGGTAACACCACCCCCCCATCTTTCTACTCACCGGTCCCCGCGTGCGCCCGCCTGACATCACTCAGCTGCTGTACCGCACATAAAAAAATAGTAAGACAATTTGCCAACAACAACGCTGGGCCTGTGCTGTGCTTGCCCTCAGTGTGCATCTGCTGTGTGAGCACCTGTGCGCTTCCAGGCACCTCCCACCGCTAACTGCTCTGATGTGGCCATAAGGTAACATGTCTACGGTGCTACATGCCCCCCCCCCTAAATAAACTCACGGCTCGGGGGACGGGGACGCACAGCAGGGTTGAAATCTACATATTTACTGGGGCAACCTTGAAAACGAGTTTTCTTTTCTGCACGGATTCTCCCTACTGCTTTACTGTCACCAACAAGAAAAACTGCAAAAATTGTACTTTGGAAAGTTGTGGTAACCAGACAATTATCTGTTCTGTGAACCAATCCTGCTTCCCAAAATTGGACAAAGGGCTTATTCCAAGTTTGGCGGTCTGTGAACCGCCGTACCCGCGGTGCGATTCAACTACCACAAGCTTGAAAGTCCTGCCGCCGTATTATGTCTTGGGCAAAAGACTGTGGCTAAACCGCTGACACCGCCAGCCTACTGCTGACCACTGGGGTCGTGGAAAAGCAGCTGCCATAGGGCGGTACAGAGCAGTTTAACGGCCGTCCGTATTACAACTTGGCTTTCCGAAAAGCTGACCATGGTGGTGGGACTGCCAGCTTTAAGCTGGTGGAAACAAAGGATTTGGGGTGGTACTCACCCCTTTCCTGTTCGTCTCACCAGAGTTAGATGTGGATCCCTTTCTTTTGGTCCCCCCTTCACAGCAGCATCTTCACTCCTGGGATTATGACCCTGTTTGCAGCGACATATAGGTGAGTTCCTTTTGTGCCATATACCCATTGACTGGACTGCCCACATATGGCCAGATTCAGACCATGGGAAGATGGTATTATTCCACATGTATCATGTGCATATGTGTGCTTTCAACACATATGCAGTCTAAATGTTCAGACAGGCATCATTACATATGTAAAATTAATCACCACCGCCGTAAGATTTGCGCAGACACACCGCCGTCACCGTGGTAAGCTTGTAATACGGCGGTCTGAAGACCGCCAATGCTCTGGTCTACTGGCGGCCGTGGACACAGCGTTTGGGCAGTCGGACTGCCAAACTGGTAATCAAGCCTAAAGTTTGATATTTTTCACTAACTCAAAGAATATCTGCACGTGTCTCTGCACAGCTTCACCCACTGATTATCATGGACACCCTCATACAGTTGTGAAAGATCTCCATCGATACTGCAAGATCCTCTTTGGTGCTTCACACCAAGGGCCTAGTGAAGTACCTGTTGTACCAGTTTGCACAATAGGTGTTGGTGAACAGTTTGCATTTTTTTATGGCTCTACTTGACTTTGAACTGTGACTCCTCAGGTCACAAAACAGAAAAAGAAACTATAAAAGAACAGAAGACACTGTTTAGGTTTGGGACTAAAGGGTGGGAAAAGAACCAAATGGGTACAGAGAGAACAAGCATTTGCAATGCAATAGGTCTCGCATTAGGAAAGTTTGAGCTATTGGTCTTGTAAATGACAATTTTTTTATTTATGTGTTGGTTTTGAAAATAGCTAAATTAATAGCTTTGTCATTTACAATGCCAATAGTTATAACTTTCGCAAATGTGACACCTATAACCTGGGGTTACGCTGAGTGATGTGCTGAGTGATGCTGTGGTGGTGCTGAGTGGTGCTGTGGTGGTGCTGAGTGGTGCTGTGGTGGTGCTGAGTGATGATGTGGTGGTGCTGAGTGATGATGTGGTGGTGCTGAGTGATGATGTGGTGGTGCTGAGTGATGATGTGGTGGTGCTGAGTGATAATGTGGTGGTGCTGAGTGATGCTGTGGTGGTGCTGAGTGGTGCTGTGTCGGTGCTGAGTGGTGCTGTGGTGGTGCTGATTGATAATGTGGTGGTGCTGAGTGATAATGTGGTGGTGCTGAGTGATAATGTGGTGGTGCTGAGTGATAATGTGGTGGTGCTGAGTGATGCTGGGGTAGCGCTGAGTGATGATGTGGTGATGCTGAGTGGTGCTGTGGTGGTGCTGAGTGATGCTGTGGTGGTGCTGAGTGGTGCTGTGGTGGTGCTGAGTGGTGCTGTGGTGGTGCTGAGTGGGCTGTGGTGGTGCTGAGTGGTGCTGTGGTGGTGCTGAGTGGTGCTGTGGTGGTGCTGAGTGATGCTGTGGTGGGGCTGTGTGGTGCTGTTGTGATGCTGAGTGATAATGTGATGGTGCTGAGTGATGTTGGGGTGGCGCTGAGTGGTGCTGTGGTGGTGCTAAGTGGTGCTGTGGTGGTGCTGAGTGGTGCTGTGGTGGTGCTGTGTGGTGCTGTGGTGGTGCTGTGTGGTGCTGTTGTGATGCTGAGTGATAATGTGGTGGTGCTGAGTGATAATGTGGTGGTACTGAGTGATGCTGTGGTGGTGCTGTGTGGTGCTGTTGTGATGCTGAGCGATAATGTGGTGGTGCTGAGTGATGTTGGGGTGGCGCTGAGTGGTGCTTTGGTGGTGCTAAGTGGTGCTGTGGTGGTGCTGAGTGGTGCTGTGGTGGTGCTGAGTGATGCTGTGGTGGTGCTGTGTGGTGCTGTTGTGATGCTGAGTGATAATGTGGTGGTGCTGAGTGATGTTGAGGTGGCTCTGAGTGGTGCTGTGGTGGTGCTAAGTGGTGCTGTGGTGGTGCTGAGTGATGCTGTGGTGGTGCTGAGTGATGCGGTGGTGGTGCTGAGTGGTGCTGTGGTGGTGCTGAGTGGTGCTGTGGTGGTGCTGAGTGATGGTCTGGTGGTGCTGAGTGATAGTGTGGTGGTGCTGAGTGATAATGTGGTGGTGCTGAGTGATGCTGGGGTAGCGCTGAGTGATGATGTAGTGATGCTGAGTGATGATGTGGTGATGCTGAGTGGTGCTGTGGTGGTGCTGAGAGATAATGTGGTGGTGTTGAGTGATAATGTGGTGGTGCTGAGTGGTGCTGTGGTGGTGCTGACTGGTGCTGGGGTGGCGCTGAATGATGCTGTGGTGGTGCTGAGTGGTGCTGAGTGGGGCTGTGGTGGTGCTAAGTGGTGCTGTGGTGGTGCTGAGTGGTGCTGTGGTGGTGCTGAGTGGGGCTGTGGTGGTGCTAAGTGGTGCTGTGGTGGTGCTGAGTGGTGCTGGGGTGGCGCTGAGTGATAATGTGGTGGTGCTGAGTGATAATGTGGTGGTGCTGAGTGATGCTGGGGTAGCGCTGAGTGATGATCTGGTGATGCTGAGTGATGATGTGGTGATGCTGAGTGGTGCTGTGGTGGTGCTGAGTGATGCTGGGGTGGCACTGACTGATGCTGTGGTGGCGCTGAGTGACGCTGTGGTGGTGCTGAGTGGTGCTGTGGTGGTGCTGAGTGGTGCTGTGGTGGTGCTGAGTGATACTGTGGTGGTGCTGAGTGATACTGTGGTGCTGTGTGGTGCTGTTGTGATGCTGAGTGATAATGTGGTGGTGAGTGATGCTGTGGTGGTGCTGAGGGGTGCTGTGGTGGGGCTGAGTGATGCTGGGGTGGTGCTGAGTGATAATGTGGTGGTGCTGAGTGATAATGTGGTGGTGGTGAGTGATAATGTGTGGTGCTGTGGTGGTGCTGAGTGGTGCTGTGGTGGTGCTGAGTGATGCTGGGGTGGCGCTGAGTGATGCTGTGGTGGTGCTGAGTGGTGCTGTGGTGGTGCTGAGTGATGCTGTGGTGGTGCTGAGTGGTGCTGTGGTGGCGTGGTGGGTGCTGTGCTGGTGCTGAGTGATGCTGTGGTGGTGCTGAGTGATGCTGTGGTGGTGCTGAGTGATGCAGTGGTGGTACTGAGTGATGCTGGGGTGGCGCTGAGTGATGCTGTGGTGGTGCTGAGTGGTGCTGTGGTGGTGCTGAGTGATAATGTTGTGGTGCTGAGTGGTGCTGTGGTGGTGCTGAGTGATGCTGGGGTGGCGCTGAGTGATGCTGTTGTGGCGCTGAGTGATGTGGTGCTGTGATGCTGGGATGGTGCTGAGTGGTTCTGGGATGGCGCTGAGTGGTGCTGGGGTGGTGCTGAGGGGTGCTGTGGTGGTGCTGAGGTGGTGCTGAGTGATGCTGTGGTGGTGCTGAGTGGTGCTATGGTGGTGCTGTGGTGGTGCTGAGTGATAATGGGGTGGTGCTGAGTGGTTCTGTGGTGGTGCTGAGTGATAATGTGGTGGTGCTGAGTGATGCTGTGGTGGTGCTGAGTGGTGCTGTGGTGGTTCTGAGTAAATGTAAATGTAGTGTATTTTTGTAAAGCGCACAGCTGCCCCAACGGGGCATCCCGGCGCTGTATAACACTGTGGAACCCTTCCTGGCACTGTGAGATGCCCCTTCTGGGCACCCCCAAGGTGAAGCCAGGCATCCCAGTGGTGTAGGGGCCGTTGTGGAGATTAAGCAAGCGATTGCCCAGAGTTGCAGCGTGGGACCCATGATCAGAGTAGGCGCCGAGGCGAGAATTACCGTACATTGAGCCCAAGACCCTGCCGCGTCGGAACTTGAACCCTGGTCCCGGGCCTGATCTCTGCTTCATAGTCTGCCGCTCTAACCAGTGAGCCACACTTCTCCACAGTGATAATGTGGTGGTGCTGAGTGATAATGTGGTGGTGCTGTGTTGGTGCTGAGTGGTGCTGTGGTGGTGCTGATTGATGCTGTGGTGGTGCTGAGTGGTGCTGTGGGTGTGCTGAGTGATAATGTGGTGGTGCTGAGTGATAATGTGGTGGTGCTGAGTCATAATGTGGTGGTGCTCAGTGGTGCTGTGTTGGTGCTGAGTTGTGCTGTGGTGGTGCTGATTGATGCTGTGGTGGTGCTGAGTAGTGCTGTGGTGGTGCTGAGTGATAATGTGGTGGTGCTGAGTGATAATGTGGTGGTGCTGTAGTGGTGCTGAGTGATGCTGGGATGGCGCTGAGTGGTGCTGTGGTGGTGCTGAGTGATGCTGGGGTGTCGCTGAGTGATAATGTGGTGGTGCTGATTGGTGCTGTTGTGGTGCTGAGTGGTGCTGTCGTTATACTGAGTGATGCTGGGGTGGCGCTAAGTGATGCTGAGGTGGTGCTGAGTTGTTCTGTGGTAGCGCTGAGTGATGCTGGGGTAGCGCTGAGTGATTCTGGGGTAGCGCTGAGTGATGATGTGGTGGTGCTGAGTGATGCTGGAGTGGCGCTGGGTGATGCTGGGGTGGCGCTGAGTGATGCTGGGGTGGCGCTGAGTGATGCTGTGGTGGTGCTGAGTAGTGCTGTGTGATGCTGTGGTGGTGTTGAGTGATAATGTGGAAGGGAAGGGAAGAAAGAAAGAACGAAAGGAAGAAGGAAGAAGGGAGGAAGGAATGAAAGGGAGGGAGGGAAGGAAGGAATGGAAGAAAGAAAAGGAAGGCAAGAAATGATGGAAAGTAAGGAAGGAAGGAAGGAAAGGAAGGAAAGAAAGGATGAAAGGAAATAAAGAAAGGATTCTAATTGCAAGTGTCAACATGAACAGGCTTGTTTTGAAGATGTAGTCCCCAAATTTGAGATTCCATGACAGAGAGGGGCTGTGAAGGACGGAGAGGCGACAGGCAGAGGCCACGCGTGGCGGACATCAAAGGAAGGGTGGGAGGGAGGGGGAAAAAACGCATTAGCGAGCGAGAAAAGCCAGAAACACCAGGGGGGCGGGGAAGCAGATTGCCTTCACGCTTTCAAGCCTTTGAAGACAAATGCCAGACAAATGCCAGCGGGTTGCGCACCTCATGCACTGTGCGAAGCAAGCCCCTTTTACAAAAGCTCTCGCGTTTGACGTGGCCAGCGAGTGGGAGGGAGGAAAGGGAGTGAGGGGGAGCAGAAGCCTTTGATAGTTGTGTGTGAGGCCAAGCGCGAGCCTGGGGAAGCTTCATGCCTGAGTGCACAACATGCATTGCACTAAATCCGGCTGGTTTAAGAGACTATGGTTCAGTAGTTATAGGATCGAGTTATAAATAACTCGACCTAAAAAGGAATGCTGAAAATCGAAATGTAATTGAGAGGCAAAAAGGAGTGAGCGCCAAAGAAGGGAGGACAGAAGAATGTGAAGAAGGAAAGACAGAAAAAAAAGCGAGCAGAAAGGGAATACGTTTGTAAAGAATGAAACACACCTGGAAAGAATAAAAGAGAAGGAAGGAACAAAACGTTGTTTGGGCAAATCACATGCTTCACTCACTTGCTCAGTGATAGCCATATAGTACAAAGTTAAGGTCATTTCATTTTTCTGGCTACTCCCTTGCTAACATGATGTCCTGGTTTTTCGGTGCCTCTGCCTTTTCACATTCGTAATTTAAATAGAACAGAGACCCCTGTGTCACCAGTGAAACCAAACCTAGCAACTGATGTGCCTTCTCCATTACAACTCTTCATGCATCCATCTTGTCCACTAACAGGACGATACATTTGTCAATATTTCTTCACAACAGCTTTGTCTCCATGATCGCTCCATTTGTCTCCAGTGGGTCGGTCTCTGTCTCTTGGTATGTGATATGGTGTCCACTTGTCTGAAGCCAGTGGAAGACCTGGAATCTCAGCCTTCTAGTTTAACTCCATTTGCACCAGCTCTATTATTTCATAATTTATTTTTCGCCACATAAATATGAGTAAAGTAGATGTAAAACTCGCATACAATTTAAAATATATCAGCATTTCACAGGCCTCATTTAAAGAGTGAAGTGTGTACGTCCCCCAGCTAGAATCTGAGTTTAAATACGATGGCTTCAAAAAAAAGTTTGTTTATACTGCGCAGTTTATTAGAAAAAAACAAGCATGCAAACCATGTCAATATGAAAAACAATGAGCTAGATATCAATTGCAAACATCATCCTTTCTGCAGAAGCTACACTTGGTTTGTTCTCAGTAATGTCCAACATGACAACTGTCCACAGTGAGAAATAAAATGTAATCTAATTACAATTTACACTGAAACCAATCTAACGATAACACAGTACCAGATAAAAATAGCAGATCATGGACTTCCGAATGAAACTAGCAAGCACTGGCAAAGTCAATAGGTCCTGGTTTGGCCTCCAGAACGTTGGCTTTGTCAATGATTGTTTTTTTTGGATATGGTCATTACACATCTATATTGCAGGAGAAACTCATGGTTCACCAATCTAAACAAAAACTGATTAAAATAAACAAAAATGGTTTGGTCTCATAAAGCACACATTGCCATAGTAGTTGGCCCCTGCCACTTAAGGGAACAACTTTATTTCATTATTTATTTATTTTGAGAGTTTTATATAGCGCTGGCTAGACCCGGAGGTATCAGAGCACTTTACATAACGTTCCACAGAGATTACAAAATCACATCAGTTACACGTTGCATCAGTTACTAGAAAAACATTTAAAGAGTGTAGAAGACGAAATAAGTGGAGCTTAGAAGGGTAAGGAGGTGGGGTAAAGGGGTAGGAGCTAGATAGGACGGAGAGACGAATCTGTCTTAGAATCTGTGTACATATGGCTATGGTGGTTCTTGTTGATATACGCTTCTGGAACTTCACAAACTAGTTTGGCAAATACCTGCTACACACTCTACAGCTGTTACTTGCATTCTTAATTATCCCGCAGGTAATTTTGATCATGGATGTTAATTGGTAGTTGCAAGAGTTAGGGGGCTTTACTCCTGCCTTCCAATTTGCGCAAGAGCTTGCGCCCCCTGGCTAGCTTGGTTCATTCTTAAGGGCATGTGAAACAAGCCTCAATGTAGTGAGAAATTCACGTTAGGTGGAAAAACACCAAATTGACAAAAATGATTTTTTTCTTACTCGCTTCTAAAAGGGGAAACACCCATCACCGCTAATTTTAGGGTACATTAAATGTTTTATTTCCACCTGTTTAAATGTAGCAAATGTAGATATAGACTGCCTTGCGGTTTTCATACTGCAGGCTTGTTTTAGTGACAGTGCAGCGCCCCTCGGTTTATTGCATCAAAGTACATTAATACATTACGCTACAGAGGTATCAAGGGTTCTATTGTTCGCGCTGCTATCTCTCACCGCTTAGGGCCGGACTCGTAGGCCGGGGAATTGAGATCAGGCTTACTCGCATTTTAATTGTACTTTCACCCGCACTTGGCGGGATACAGCTAGTTTAGCGGGTCCGACCGCCATCTTGGGTTGGGGCGAAGGCGAGGAGCACTCCGGGCGCCATCTTGCTGAAGGCAAGGGACGCTGGAGGCGGACTTCCGCATTTTGGCAAGCTTATAAGAGCTGCCAGACTGCTGCACAGGTTAGATCTTGCACCAGCGCGCTGAACTGCTGTGGCTTTTTAAACTGTGTTGCTTTTCTTAAATTTTATTTGCGCCGCGTGCATTACGCTACAGAGGTATCAAGGGTTCTATTGTTCGCGCTGCTATCTCTCACCGCTTAGGGCTGGATTCGTAGGCCGGGGAATTGAGATCAGGCTTACTCGCATTTTAATTGTACTTTCACCCGCACTTGGCGGGATACAGCTAATTTAGCGGGTCCGACCGCCATCTTGGGTTGGGGCGAAAGCGAGGAGCACTCCGGGCGCCATCTTGCTGAAGGCAAGGGACGCTGGAGGCGGACTTCCGCTTGTTGAATATCCTATAAAGATGGTAGACCAGGCGCTCAGCGGTCACGTGCAGCGGGCGCGACGTAGGCGCGCCGGAGGTGCGCCAGAGGTAAGCCCGTTTGCGCCCGTTCGCGAATCGGGCGCGCATAGGGCCGCTACCTCTGGCCATCCGCACTCCCCTCGCCTGATCTACTCGCAGACGGATCTGTTGGAACTAAGACCGTCTCAGGCTCCTGTGACACAGAGAGCTTCCGTACCTTCTCCATCTCAATCCTTGTCTTGTGGGCTGCTCAATGTCCGGTCGCTTTGTAAGCACCACACTGAGATTGCCTTTCTGATTGACTCCTCTGGGTTGGACTTGTTGTTCCTAACCGAAACGTGGACTCGGGAGGACTGTTTAGTTGAACTGGGTTTGGCTTGCCCCCCAGGCTTTAAAATCATCCACACCCCTCGACCGAAGAACCGGGGTGGAGGGATTGGCATTATCTATCGTGAATGGCTGGGTCTTTCCCAGCTTAAAATCAGCGAGGTATCGGGCTTTGAATTGATGGGGTTTTCCATTAAAGACTCGGAGAAAGCACTGATTTCGGGTGTGCTGTTATCGGCCACCGGGATCGGCTTCCTCTCTACCAGAGTTCCTCGACCTAGTGTTTGACTTATCCAACACCCACTCCAAGTTGTTAGTCCTGGGCGACTTCAACCTATGGCAGGGGGGTCCTGCAGGCGGAGCGTTCACGTCTCTTTGCCAGGCTCTTGCTGACATCCAACTGCAGCAACTGGTCCGCTCGGCGACACATAGGGGTGGTCACGTCTTGGACTTGATTTTCGCTGACGGTGAATCGGCAGTGATTAACGACATCCTAGCCCAGTGCTGGACTGATCATGCGCTTGTGGCGTTTTCTCTATGTTTAGGGGATTATTCCTCTGACGGCGCCGGGGTAGGACTGTCGAAATGGGGCAGATCTTGGTCCCGACTGCTCAGTTCATCTCCTAGGCCCTCCCTAATACCTGCTAATCTCCGCTTGTGTAACTCGGTGGAGGAAAGCTACTCCTTGTTATGCCGGTCGATTACTGACACGCTTGACAAGGTTGTGCCCCTCCGTAAATCTAGAGGGAGAGTGAACAGGGCTTTTCCCTGGTACAAGGAAGAGCTACGACAACTGAAGCTGAGCTGTAAACGTGCTGAGAGAGTGTGGAGGAAGCAGTACTCCGCCCCGGCAAAAAACTTGTACAGGCTCGCATTGCGTGACTACAAGGCCCAGATTAAGAAGGCCAAAGCGGCCTTCTTAGAAGCTTCCTTGACTCAGGCGTCGAATAAATCCCAAGCCCTGTTTAAAATTGTCAGGGACTTGTCCCACCCTGTCTGTGCGGCTAATATGGTTTGTGCGTCGCAGGCACTTTGTGACTCACTGGCTATCGCTTTTGAGGAGAAGACTGCTAAGATCCTGGAGGGCCTAACACACCCTTCACCCACTGCCTGCGGCTCGGGAGCTCTGGTTGGCTCGCTCAGTCGACCCCAGCCAATTGCCTCCAGCATTGGTTTGGGAGCTCCGACCGTGCCACCCAGTCGACCCCGGTCGCCTGTCCTTCCTCCAAGAGTGTCGGATATGGGAACTCCGGTTGATCTGCCCAGTCGACCCCGGACTGATGCCTTCGGCCCGAGTCTGGGAGCTCCGGGTAGCTCACCCAGTCGACCCCAGCCGACTGGCTCTGTTTGCACCTTGGGAGCCCTGGGCGTGGGAGCTCCAGTGGGTCTGCCCAGTCGACCCCAGACGGGTGATGACGACCTGTGTCTGGGAGCTCCGGGCAGCCCATCCAGTCGACCCCAGCTCAATGCCCCTGACCTTTGTTTGGGAGCTCCGGTTACCCCCCCAGTCGACCCCAACTAAGGTTTTTTCCTTCCCCTTCCTTCGAGGAATTTTGTAAGGTGGCACATACGGTGTCCTCGGGGTCCCCGCTCGACCCACTGCCCCCCAAATTCTGGAAGGCTTTCAATGCAGATCTTTTCTTGCCTTTGTTCTCGATCTGTCTCCAATCTTTGGAGTCGGCATCGGTGCCAGATTGCTGGAAATTAGCAGTAGTGTCACCTCTGCTTAAAAAGCCCACTTTGGACCCTGCCTGTCTCTCCAACTACAGGCCCATATCCTTGCTCCCTTTTCCGATCAAGATTCTGGAAAAATGGGTGACTTGTTCACTCTCAGGTTTCCTGGAAAACATCGGCTGGTTCGATGAGGACCAGTTTGGCTTCCGCCCCGGTCACGGGACGGAGTCCGCGCTGGTGACCGTGTTGGACAATCTTCGTTCGCGTGTCGAAAGTGGTCGGGCAGCCTTTTTAGTGCTGCTCGACATGTCGGCCGCGTTCGACACGGTCTGCCATCGGACCCTTGTCAGGAGACTGGAGGAGTGCGGGGTCACTGAGGGGGCAAGAGACTGGCTGACATCCTATCTTGATGGCAGGCAACAGTTGGTTTCACTTCCACCATTTACCTCTGAGCCAAGGAGTGTAGGACAGGGGGTCCCACAGGGCTCGGCCATCAGCCCTATACTTTTTAATTTGTACCTCCGTCCCTTAGTCCAGCTAATAAAATCTTTTGGTGTCTCGGCATTCAATTATGCTGATGACACCCAGCTGGTCTTTTCACTGGAAGGGAATAATGCGGTCTCGCTGGATACCTTCCATCGCTGCATGGCAGCCACAGCAGACTGGCTACGAGCTAATTCTCTACAATTTAATAGCTCCAAGAAGGAGGTACTCCATTGTTCCATCGACAGGATTCCGCGGGCACTCCCAGACAACTTTTGGCCTAGTACCTTTCTTGAGCCAGTACTGGCGGCGGAATCAGCCCGCAATCTGGGGGTGATTTTTGGCCTTAACCTACAGCTTGACATACACGTCAATAAAACCACTTCTACGTGTATGATGCTGCTGCGCATGTTGCGAAAGGTTTTTCCCCTTCTCCCCGCTCAAGCTAGGCCGGAAGTAGTTTGTGGGACCATTTTAAGTCACCTCGACTACTGCAATGGGCTTCTTCTGGAGGCCCCAAAAAATCTGACCGGTAAGCTACAGCGGGTGCAAAACATGGCCGCCAAGCTGGCTCTCTCCCGCCCTAGGTCCAGCTCCTCCACCCTTGCCTTAAGAGACCTACACTGGCTCCCGGTTCATCTGCGGGTACAATACAAAGCTGCGTGCCTTGTGTTTAAAGCTGTTCACCAACAGGGCCCCATCCCTTTGCAAAAGATGTTTGCATGGTACTCTGCTTTGCGGCCCCTCCGCTCTTCTTCGGCGCATCTTCTTGTAGTTCCGAGGTTTCACAGAGTGAGGATGGGTGGCCGCTCCTTTAGTGTCGCAGTAGCCAAACTTTGGAACTCCCTGCCACTCTTTCTGAGAAGCCACAAGGACTACCTTCCCTTTAGGAAAGCGTTAAAAACCCACCTATTTCCATAAATGGCCTGAGCTGTTAAGTCTATGGTTCTTGATCAAAGCGCCAGGATGCCCTTTGGGTGACAGGTTTTGCGCTCTACAAATACATTAAATAATAATAATGTAAAGACTGGGAAACGGAAGTAGAATTTGAGTCATGTGATTACAGGTAAGCATTCAGCCCCGGTGGAATGTATGGACTATTGTAAGAATACAAAACTTATTATGGGCCACCTGAAGATACATTTTGCTGAAAGAATGGCAAACAGAAAGAGGAGGAAACGCAAATGTCGATCTCATTGCAAACGCATACTCTTAGCAATGCCTGACAACAAAGGTTAAGGGGTAGAAGTGCTGTGTGTTTGTTCTTACCTTACCTTGTTCTTATTCGCTCAGTGTCACGGTCAGGATGTTAAGCACACAGTGTCGTTTACTTTAAATCCTGCTGTAACAATGGAGAGTAAATTCCCTTCATTGTCAACATGCAAATTAGAAATGAGGAAAGGCTGTTGTTGAGACAGAAAGCAAGTATGCAATCTTCTGTGTTAAGTTTCTCTCTGAAAACAATCTCGTCCAGTGCAACAAAATGTTACTTAAAGTCCAGTAAGTAAGTAGCAATCAACCTATGTCAAGTCAAGTCAAAAGTGCTTTATTCGAGTTGTTACTCATAAAAGCATATTATACACAAGAATTTTAAAAACAAATTAAATTTATAATCCAGCACATTGACGCAACACTATAGGTTACATATAAAAATTCATTCGGTTAAAAGAAGAATTAAAACATTTGATAAAAATACTTTTCAAGATGAGAAACGCTGGAGTCTAAAAGCAATTATACAAATGCAAAGAAACAATTATCAAGACAGAGAATAGTTGGTTAACTAGCAGTCTCTATCTTGATACATGGTCCTTGATAAATAAAAAGCAGTGGTGTCAAATTCATGAGGGCCAATTTATCACACAGAGAATAGTTATTTAACTAGCAGTCTCTGTCTAAATTGTCGGGCAGAGAATAGTTATTTAACTAGCAGTCTCTGCCTGAGCATCCATGCCCAACCCAGATATTTTGCTGTAGCTATCAGGATCCAAGAAACTTGAGTCGTACAAATAATTCGCATAGCTACAGAACTACTTGATGTCCCAAGGTTCCTGCACATAGGAGCTAACCATACTCGTCTTGGAATAGCATATGATCCGCATGAAAACAGAAAGTGACCCAGAGACTCATCCCCCAACCCACAAGCTGGGCAGGTGCTATTTCCACCTGAACCCCATTTAGCTGTCAATATTTTTATAGGAAGTGCACCAGCTCTCAGTTGGAATAGGAGCTTCCTGTCACCTGGTTTGGAGATGATATCCCAATATGGTTCCAAGACTGGATACATTTTGGCCTCAAGAAAATGCGAAGACATGGACCCAGAGCTTGAAGCATTTAAGGTTTTGGTAGCAATCCATTCCCAAAAAATATCTTTTAAGACACGCTTAGAAGGGAACGATGTCCCAGCAGGGTCCTGCCATAAAGAACTCAACCCTAGCTCAAACAATATAGATTTCAATAATTTAAGCCAGCTTATCTTGTGAAAGCCATCAGCCTTGATCACATCCACAAAACCCGCAGCATAATGTGAGAGCTCAGGAGTGGTCCAGAGTCTGCGCCAATACAAGATCGGGCGTAATCTGGCCAAGTCCTTGATTTGTTTCCTTCCTAGATCGTATCGGAGAGGCAACAACGGAGTACTTTTAGGTGTACCGGTAAGAGTTCTTAAAAATTTATTTTCAGAGGCTTGCAGAGATGTAAGATTTTCAAAGCCCCACATTTCAGCGCCGTAAAGTGCAGACCCAATAGCCTTTGCTTCATATACCAATAGGGCTGGTTTAACAGGTTTGGTTAGCGATTTCCTGTGTTCAGAATTAATTGTGCCAGCTATTTGTTTGTGTCGCAAAATAGCAATATTTATATGCTGGCTCCACCTGTGGTCATCAGTTATTTGGATACCTAGGTATGTGAATGATTTAACTAACTCTAAAGGCCCACCACTCATCATAATTTTGGACTTAAAGCTACGCTGCGGCTTGAAGCTCATTAGTTTAGTTTTCATAGTATTCACCTCCAGTCCATGTTCCCCACCTAAGTTCTCAAAAATTGTCAGAGCACGCTGTAGTCCACTAGGGGTTTTTGATAAAATTAGCGTGTCATCCGCAAACATTAATATGGGGATTTTTAGTCCTGCAAGAGAAGGAGCATCAACATTCGCAGTTACCAATCGAGAAACTACCCCGTTTATGAACAATGTAAATAGAGTAGGAGCCATTGAGCACCCTTGTCTGACCCCTTTTTCAACACGGAAATCAGGAGTGACCATCCCGTGACCGCCCCACTGAATTTTTGCATAGTTAGACTCGTGGAGGCGCAGTATCAGAGTTAGTAACTCATCGGAAACCCCCAAGCTATGCAAGACCTGCCACAGTTTTGCACGTGGGACCAGGTCGAATGCAGCCCGCAAGTCGACAAATGCCGCGTACAGGCTACACCCCCCCAGAACCACGGTTTTCCACTGTAATAATTGGAAGCGGAACACTTGATCGATCGTGCTTGTTGCCCTTCTAAAACCTGCTTGGAATGGAGATAGAATATTAAAATCCTCAGCCCAGTCGAGAAGCCTATTGACCACCACGCGACCCACGATTTTTTGCACAGTGTCAATAAGGCTAATCAACCTATGTTGAACAGTGTTAACTTAAATGCAGAGTTCATATTTATGTGACTAATTAAATCACACAAAATCCAATTTGCGGTTTTATTTTCTAATGCACTGTTAGGACGAAGTATTCAGATACATTAATAAATGTGATGAAAAGTAGTATAAGTTCAATGACTTTAGAGAGTGAGCTGTTCCGCAATTATATGACACATATTACTTCAGAGCTTTCTTAAGCCTTCATATTGTTTAAAATGATCAATATGAATCTCTTTTTTTTTTTTTAGAAAATATTATGCTGACATTCAAAGAAAGGAAGATGGCTTTGATTTGTCTGGGACCAACAGAGGCATGATTGAAGGCGTGGATGTTTATGCAGTAAGTTTTTCTGACCATTTGCGTTTCCAATCCTTGCTCCATTCACTGGTGGGGAACTGACTTCAAGGTAGGTATTGTGAAACAAACGTGCATCAACACTGTCCCCAACTGCCTTGCCCCCCGGCAGCTAGTGTCCACAGCCAAGTCCTGCAACCAGGCACCTTGGCCCCAGGCACACAGCTGTGCATGCCTTTGGCCAGACTCAATGAGCCCTGTGCTCAGGGTCTAGGCTCCAGACACTTTCTTCGCCCAGTTCCCCTACTCCAGGACCCACTGCACATAGCCATTGCCCGTTGGCTATGTGTAGCAATGTATGGGAGATAGACATGGCCTCCAGTCGTGTCCTACACACAGCTCTCATGCCAACAGAAGTGGTTACTAACTGTGTACACCTCAAGCCTACAGATGCTAGTTCTGGACACAAGCCATGGAAAGTAGAAAAGGGTCAAACGCTCTATTTTAACTAGCAGTAGTGATTCCCAAAAGGACCTTTTTAGAGTATATTTAGAGTATATATTTTATATTTTTTCATAAGCTTTTTTTCTTTTTTTAAATGAAAATCTTAAAAACAGCAAATGCTGTACTCTAAAATACAAAAAATAGTTTTAGAATGGGTAGAGAGGTTAAGAAAAAAACATTTTGGTGGAAAACAATTAACTAAGGTAATTCTATGAACCTAAATTATTTGCAGCTGCTTTTCATGACAACCTCCTGGTAGGTCACCACAGTTGTTTCAGTGGGATCTATGACAGAATTTCGACAGACAGAATTTCGACCTACACAAATATCGGCGTAATTATATCGATAGCAAAAATATCGACGCCCTATGTACAACATGGTAAGTACCAAAATATCGAAAAAATTATATCGATGTTAAAAATATCGTTGTCAAATATGTCGATTTTTTGGGGATTTAAAATAACATAAAAAATACTGTAAATAATACTTATTAATTATTTAAACATATTTAAATATATGTAATAATGGTAAAAAAAATAATAATACATATTTTATTAAAAAAAAAATAATAAAAAATCATATATAAAATATGTACTTACTTAACAATAATTACTATTCCCACTCCAGTGGGTGCAACAGTAGGGAAAACTGACCCTGAACCCTAAAAATACCCCTTTACCCAAAAACCTAAAACTGACCCTGAACCCTAAAAATACCCCTTTACCCAAAAACTGAATACTGACCCTGAACGCAAAAAATACCCCTTTACCCAAGAACTGAAAACTGACCCTGAACCCACAAAATACCCCTTTACCCAAAAACTGAAAACTGACCCTGAACCGTAAAAATACCCCTTTACCCAAAAACTGAAAACTGACCCTGAACCCTAAAAATACCCCTTTACCCAAAAACTGAAAACTGACCCTGAACCCTAAAAATACCCCTTTACCCAAAAACTAAAAACTGACCCTGAACCCTAAAAATACCCCTTTACCCAAAAACTGAAAACTGACCCTGAACCCAAAAAATACCCCTTTACCCAAAAACTGAAAACTAACCCTGAACCCTAAAAATACCCCTTTACACAAAAACTGAAAACTGACCCTGAACCCTAAAAATACCCCTTTACCCAAAAACTGAAAACTGACCCTGAACCCTAAAAATACCCCTTTACCCAAAAACTAAAAACTGACCCTGAATCCTAAAAATACCCCTTTACCCCAAAAACCAAAACTGACCCAGAACCCTAAAAATACCCCTTTACCCAAAAACCCAAAACTGACCCTGAACCCTAAAAATACTCCTTTACCCAAAATTAATTAATATTACAATTAAATTACTTCCCACCCTATTCCCCTATAAACCCACAACCCGCTCCAGTAGTAAAACATATAATTTACTTAAAAATATACATAAATTATCAATTAATCAATCAATTAAAATAATTCATTGCCAATTAATATTTAATTGCAAAATAAATTAATCATTAAAAAATAATTATTTAATTACAAATAAATTACTTCCCACCCTATTCCCCTATAAACCCACAACCCGCTCCAGTAGTAAAACATATAATTTACTTAAAAATATACATAAATTATCAATTAATTAATCAATTAATCAATTAAAATAATTCATTGCCAATTAATATTTAATTGCAAAATAAATTAATCATTAAAAAATAATTATTTAATTACAAATAAATGACTTCCCACCCTATTCCCCTAAAAACCCACAACCCGCTCTGGTAGTAAAACATATTATTTACTTTTATATATTTTTTATTTATAAAAACATATTAAACACATATTATAACAATTAATTTAAATACTTAACTAAAATTTCTAACACATATTAGTAAATAGAAATTACTTACATCGATATATATGATATCGATAGAAGTAATTTCGATATTACTTACCTTAGGGTCGATATTCTGGCCATCGATATTCTGGACATCGATATTCTGTCCCATCGATATTAGCAACTCGATATAAGTGTAAGTCGAAATTAAAAATTCGATATTTTGACTGTTTACCGTTTCAGTGTGTACCACAATTTGTAGATGGACAGCCATCCTCGGGTGGATTCTGTGCCAAGCAGTTGGTAACATTGTCTCACATACCTCTCTTCTTACTGTAATAGAGGTAGTTGAGTGAGCCTATGTAAGGTGCTTCCTCCCCTTCTTGGCCTTCCTCCTCGTGCACCAAGTACTCCTTGCATTGTCTTTAGTAGTGCATTTTCACATGCCTGGATAGCCTCCCCATATATGCATCTTTTTCCACTGCTTTCCATTGTTCATTTGGTTTTCGATCTTCATTCGGCAATGAACACAGCCATAAAAGATACACTAAATGAAAAACAATAATAAAGATCCCCAATGACCCAGACTTTCTGCATTTTGTATTTACGTACTCCTCAACCCCAATAAAAACTGTGAATGAAAAAATTAGTTTTTTTTTAAATGTCAGATTTTCTTTTTAGGTCAGGTATTTGACAGCAAAGCTAAGGGCCAAATATGGCAAGGTCACACAGTGCCTTTTGGCTACCTAGCTCCAAGGCTGGTACCCTCGCACCATGTTGCAAGGGTGCCTGCATTGTAAGAAAGATTGGTTTTGTGCAGGAAGGGGCACCTTTCTGCACAAAACGATCCTCTGAGGCTTTTTCCTCTTCTGGATGCATTCCCAGGTCTACCACTTCTGGTAAATCTCGAAAAGCATCAAAATCTATGGACATTGTGTGGGAATACCAACGCAACGCCATTGAAATGACTTCAAGACGCAGAATTATCCAACGCAGCTACTTGCGCTGCGTTGCATTACTCAAGATTTATGAAGCCACTTGCGGCCATTCAAGGTGGCCTTGCGTGGATTCATAAATTTCATCTTTAATGTGCGTTGCTTGGGCGCCACGTTATGTGGGCGCCACGTTGCGTGCTGCAAGAGCAATACAAAGGGGCTCGTAAATATGCCCATAAGTGTGGCCTTTGGATCCACTGCCTTCAACAACTGGCTTTTTTGACTACCCACCCACTTTCAGCCATTGGCTTTAGAATATGTCAATCACATCTTGGCTCAGTCCGGAGGAGCACTGCTCGCTCACGTAATGCTAGTGGTTATTTTGCTGTATCCTTCAACTTCCAGTTGAGTGCATGAATTGTAGTGCATGAGCGGCTATTGCATATCTCCCTCCCTTTGTTGGTATTTTCTTTCTGTCTTCAAATTCTCCCTCTTTCCCCTGTCTGATGGCTCTTTGTTGCTTTTACCACCCTTCTTCTTCCCCTGTGTGTTGGCTCCTCATTGATCCTTTACAACACTCTGTGTATCCCTTGTGTGTCAGGCCCACCGCCAGGGTATCTCTTTTTGCTCCCCCATGTGACTCCCTTTTTCCATCAATGACACATTTCAAGAGTGCTTTTAGTTTTATGCTGTGGACATTTCTTGTTTCATCATCCTGTTTATTATGGTTGTCCTCCTTTTTGTTTATGATATCCAGTCTTGCATTGGTATCATAGCTCTAGCCCTTTTTATGTCAATTGCCTTAGTATTTCTTTTGGTTGATAGTCCTTTTCATGTCCATCTCACCACTTCTTGTGTCTTTCTGAGGCATCATAAACATAAAAAACAGGCTACAAACAAGACATGCATTCCCTTTGACATCAGAGAAAGACTAGAGCAACTCCATGTTCATAACACAGGCGTTTCTTGTTCAATCCTTGCCCTTCATATGCCAATCTGTCTTTATTTTCTTCGATACCGACACTTGCTTTGGTATCAAAGCTGTAATGAAAAGTTCACCCTTGACCCTAGTTCTTGAAAATTTCCAGCACTTAGATTTCTAGTGTAATCACAAGAGGCTTCATTTAAAACGAAAAAAAGCACTGCATGTCTTTTTTGATAAGTTGTAAGGCGTCTTCCTTTCACACCCTTGTCTACATTTCGTAACTCTCCCTTCCCCTTTTGTCTCAGCCGTTCACTGAACAGCAACGTTTCCTGCTTTTGTAAATCCGTCTAAGAATACCTTATTTGCTCAGCCTTCCATATGCCACTTCTACTATTGCCTGGAGGATCAGCGTCCCAAAGGCGATATCTTTGTGCCTGAAAACCTTTATACAGAATTCCCCCGCTGTGCCACCTCCTTTGGTTTGCGTAACTGAGAGAGTCTTCAATATCTTAGCCTATGACAAATATCACCTGGATATACATACTTTTAGGTGAAAGCCTTAGAGTTTTCTATTTCATCTAAATATAAGTCACCAAAGCAGAGGAATACATAACTCAATGAGTGTGTTTTTTAAACATCCATCCACCTACCACAGGAATCCTATTTATTATATTTTTACAGATGTTGCCCTTTTTTGCCATGCACCACCACATGCAAACATTTTGAACGTAGTAGGAAGATAATGAAGAAATAACTCTGGGAAACTGATTTTCCCCTTTGACTTACGTTGAAGCAGATGCTATTTTAAGCTGGAGACACCGTAAATAAAGCTATTTTGGGTTTAAAAAATAGTGAGTCTCCAACCTGAATCTGGTCTGTTGGCATGTATGAGTTTCACCAAAAAAACTTGGGATCATATGTATCAACATTCCGTTTTGCGATTTCTAAATAGCGATTTTTAAGGAATCGCTATTTAGAAATCGCAAAATGGTATGTATGTATGTAGAAATTCGCTTCTTTTTAGCGATTCCTTAAAATTCCTTAATTGCGATTAGCAAATTGCTAATCGCAATTAAGGAATAATTTCCCATTCGTTTCTATGGGCCAGGAGGCCCATAGGAATGAAGGGGAAATTTGCGATTCGCAATTTGCGAATCGCAAATTGAGAATATTTTCAAGGGTGCAGGGGTGTCCAAAGGACACCCTGTTGCCCCCCTGAAATCTGCATGGGTGCACATGTGGCGCACATACATGCACTAAGGGCATGTATATACGTCACATGGCACTTCGAAAAATGAAAAAAATATGCATTTTGAAAGGAATTTGCAACTTACCACCAACTAGAAGTTGGTGTTAATTTGCAATTTCTTAAGGCCAATTTGCAATTTTTTTTGGCTTCTTACATTGCATTTAAGGAATCGCAAAATTTGCGATTCCTTAAAAGCAATCGCAAAATAAGGAATCGCAAAATTTGCGATTCCTTATTTTTAAAGCACATTTCCTTCATACATACCATTTGTCCAAATTGCATTTGCAAACGCCGAAATTCTGCGAATTTCGGCGTTTGCGAAGTCAATTTGGCTTGATACATATGGCCCTTGGTGTTTGGATCTGTGCCTCAAGTTCTCTACCCATGCAAAGAAAGAGGTTGCCAAATGGCTCATCTGGTCACTGAGTCGAGAGGTGACTTAAGTTATTATGCCTTCTTCTCCATTTAACCAAAACTGTGTCATCCTGGGCTAAACCCTTCCATTGGCCCCATTATCTGACCAGAATGGAGTCATTTAATAACCAGCTAACACCATTAGCAAGGCCTACATAAAAAGAAGGCTGTATATTAAGAATGTTGCGGGGCTGCTGCACAGAGGTGTTGCCACCGTTAAAAAAGACTTGTAAGATGTAGCAAGCATCAATAAACTTTGGTTCTTCAAAATTACCCATCAAATCGAATGTTTACAGAGCTCTTATTTTGCAATTTAAATTTGCGTTTGCTAAATTGCAATTTCCGTTTCTGTTTCACAATCCACATGCCCTAACTCTTCGCAAATTGCAAAAATTCACAAAAACAGCAATCGCCAATTAATTTGCACTCAATCGGAAGCAGGGAGCCAAGTACAAAACATAAAAGCTTAGGAAAAATGCAATGGCAGCACTCAATGTTATGTGAGGAGAATGCATATCCTAGGCTCACAGGAGAGGAGAAGGAGGAGGAAGAAAGTCACTTTTAGAAATAAGACAACCTACTTGTTCAAACCGAGAAAAAGGTTAATGGCAGATATAATTTAGTGTGCAGGTGATTCTTTGCGTGATTAATGAGTAGCAGCCTGTTTTAGGCCAGTACACATCCAATGCAGCGAGATTATCCTCACACATATCCTGGTATTGTGTAGCCAACGCCTCCTAGAAATTGGTAGCTTCCAGTGCACAGTAGTAGTTGCTGGCAGAATCTTAAGGTTTTCAGTTTTTTAGGTTAGGAATCACCTGCTTAATACAGCTTAAACCTCCTGTTCAATTTGTTCAAATATGGCCATCTCTGTTTTGAAATTCTCTATTTTGTCCTTCTCTGCGGTGCTCCTAGATTTTGACCGCTAACAGCAGCCAAAATCTCTGTGTGAACGACTGGGGAAAAACATGTGAAAATTAAAGAGGAAACACCGATTCCACTAATTTCCCCCCAAAATGTGAAACTCTGGTCATTTCTGAAATCTGATATTATCAGAACCTCCGGTTGCAGACCTAGGATGCAGAAATAATAGGAGTTGAGGCACACCTAATTTGAGGCATAAGTCTATACTGGATACTATAGGCTCGTTGGGAGCAGACAACTTGAGCAGGCTGTAGGTGAAAAGTCAGTAGGACTTCACTTCAAAGGAAATGTCTACGGTATTGACTTACTAGTGGCATAGTGTAACCTTTTTTAAATAAAGGTAGCTTTGTGCCTTATTAGTGATGCAAAGGTACCTTCATTAAAACAAACTGGTGTGACACAGAAGAGACAAAGGGCCATATGTATGAAGCACAAATGCGTTCGCAAACGCCGAAATTCGCAGAATTTTGGCGTTTACGAACGCATTTGTGTAAAATGATATGTATCACACAAATCTGCGTGCAAAATAAGGAATCGCAAAATTTGCGATTCCTTATTTTGTGATTGCATTTAAGGAATCGCAAATTTTGCGATTCCTTAAATGCAATGTAAGAAGCATCAAAAAAATGCAAATTGGCCTTAAGGAATCGCAAATTACCACCTACTTCAAGTTGGGGGTAATTTGAGAATTACTTGAAAAATGCAATTTTTTCATTTTTCAAAGTGCAATGGGAAGCACATACATGCCCTTAGGGCATGTATGTGTGCCACATGTCCACCCATGCTAATTTCAGGGGTGCAACAGGGTGTCCTTTGGACACCCCTGCACCCTTGAAATCATTCTCAATTTGCGATTCTCAAATTGCGAAACGCAAATTGAGAATAACTTCCCATTTATTCCTAGGTAGAAATGAATGGGAAAGTATTCCTTAATTGCGATTCACAATTTGCTAATCGCAATTAAGGAATACTAAGAAATTGCAAAAAAATGGCGATTTTGTACATACATCCCTATTTGCGATTCTCAAATAGCGGTTTCTAAAAAATCGCTATTTGAGAATCGCAAATCTGGTTGTTGATACATATGGCCCAAAGTGATCATTTATCTCACCCACTTAACAGAACATCAAAGCAACCTTTTATTGTAACATCTTATTCCCTAGCAGAGCTTCTTTGCATCCACTGAATGTAATCCTATAAATGTTTGTCACATAACATCTTCTCCGCCAGTGTACTGACTGTTCATCCATTTCCAGGAATTGTAATTTATGTTCTCTGGTGCTCTGATGAAGTCCTAGTGATACAAAGAGCCTGAACTATTCCAATGACTTTAAATGAAAGCATCAGATTTATTTAAACAAATGTGGAGGATGAGTCCATGTATAGTGCAGATGTTCATTGTGTGTATGTATGTGTGTGTGTGTGTGTATTACTGAGAAAACAAAGGTTGCAGGAACGTTATAGTTAGGAAATAGAATTTAAAAAATACCTTAAGAATTCACTGAAAAAAACAAAGGTTACAGGGACATTACATTTAGGCGCAGATTTCACTCGTACAAAACCAGTGAAATTTACCAGTTATAGTTACCTGAACTAACTATAAATTATGCCCCCGCAATGTCCTGCTTATGACCTCACATATTACATCACTCATGACATAGTCAGGGACATCACTGATGACATCTCAAATGACATCACTGATGGCATCATCCAGTTAGTGTGAATGCTTTCTAAATGTTTCTGAGTGTTGAAGATATATCCTAAGATATATCAAAACTTAAATAAGTATTGTTTGTGTACTACTTAAGAGTAATATTATTTAGAGCACACTCACACACCCATGCACACCCCATACAAACTCACATCACCCACTCCCACACACCAACTCACAAACTCATTCACAGACTTTATACACGTATGCACATACCCACTCACTGGTTCCCACACCGATTCATAGAGCCACTCACACATCCACTTACTCATACAGCTACTCACATAGCCACTAACCTACCTGTACAGCTACTCATGCACCCACTCACTCACCAATACAGTCACTCATACATCCAGCCATACAGACGCTAACACATCCATTCATATACCCGTACAACCACTCACACACTGAGGCAATCACCCATACAGCTACTCACACACCTACTCACTCACCTATACAGTCACTCATACAGCCACTCACCCAAACAGTTATTCACACACCCACTTGCTTACTCATACATATACTAACACATGTACTCACTCAGCTATACTGTCACTGACACAAGTACACACTTCGTCATACAGCCACTCTCACATTCACTCACCCATAGTCACTCACACACCCATGCACTCATTCATACACCACTTATACACCCACTCACTCACCTATACAGCCACTCACAAACCCCATCACTCACCTATATAGCCTCTCACATACCCACTTACTCAACCATACACCACTGACACACCCATTCACTCACCCACACACACATAGTGACACCTTCACCCACACAGCCACTCACTCATTTATACAACCACTCAGACACCCATAGAGCCACTCAGATACCTACTCACCCACGGGTACATACAGTCACACAGCTACTCACATAATATGTGTTACAAATAGTATTACTCTTTAGTAGTTCACAAACTATACTTATTGAAGTTTTGTTGTATTTTAGTATACATCTTAAACACTCAGAAACTTTTTGAAAACACTCACACTAACTGGATGATGTCATCAGTGATGTAATTTGAGATGTCATCAATGATGTCGCTGACCATGTCATGAGTGATGTAATATGTGAGGTCAGAAGCAGTGCATTGCGGGGGCTTAAGTCATAGTAAACCCAAGTAACGATAACTGCTGAATTTCACTGGTTTTGTACGAGTGAAATGTGAGCCTAAATATAACGTCCCTGTAATCTTTGTTTTTTCAATTAATTTCTAAGTTTTTAACATTCTAGTTCCTAACTTTAATGTTCCTGTAACCTTTGTTTTTTTCAGTGAATTTCTATGCTTTTTAAATTGTATTTCCTACCTGTAGCCTGTAACCTCTGCCTCAGTGACTGTGTGACTGAGTGTGCGGGGGTCTCAATGGGTGTATGACTGTGTGTGTGTGTGAGTGGGTCTAAAACTACCTGTATGTGTTTTACTGGGTGTGTGAGTGGGTACATCATTGTCTGAATGTGTCTCTGACTGTTTGAGTTGATGTCTAAGTGGGTGCACGAGTGTCTAAGTGGTTCAGTGACTGGGTACATGTGTTTTGAGTGGATTTGACACTTGAGAAAGACCTATAACATGCCAAGTGAAGCTTGCAGTGAGAGAGCACAGATAGGGTCTGCAATAGTAGCCATCAGCCAAGTTCGAAGTGCTATTTCTGTACATGGTTGAAAAGGTTGTGTCAGTGCTTGCCTACATATCGCAGAATGAGTAGGAGTCACCTCTATCAGTACCATGAGATGTTTATGTAAATGTGCAACTGCCTGCTATAATATCTCTATAGCTGTCTGCAGAAAGTATTTAGTGCCTCTGTTAGGCAATACCGAGCAACATAGGTTTGACTTCAACTACCTTTTAGTCTGCTGCTTGTAATACTAGTTTCTGGTGAGTTACTGAATCTGTATGTGCTTCTGTAGCTGTCTCAATAACTGAAACGGAAGCTTTATGTTTTACTGAATATGTATGTCAGTTGCTTTAGGGATGGCATACTCTATGTAGTACTTGGCATAGGGACATGCAAGTGTATAAGTAACTTAGTAAACTGAAAAGAACATCTCTAATCTTTTAAGCATTAAACAGCATACGTTATAGCACACCTACTATAAACTAATGGGATAACCAAATCACTGTCCATGGACCTGGGTATCGTAAGAAGCCTTTATAATTCAAATTAGAAACGTTTCTTGACTTGATGCCTGACAAAAGAGTTCAAGGATCAATCGTTGTTCTATATTATAGCACACTTGCAACATCTCTCACATGTGACTTGTGCTTACTGAAAACTTGGATTTAAGACTTGACAAACCGCTTTTACATGGCAAATCAAGCTACAAGTGAAAGTGCACATACACAACCTGTACTACCATGCATCATCCATGTTTGAAAGAGCATTTCTCTACATGAATGAGAAGGTTGTGTCAGTACTTGCCAACATATCTGAGAAATTGTAGGAATACACCTGTAGCAGTACCATGAGACATTTAAGTAAATGTGTCGGTATGTGACTGTCTATTTTAGTATCTTGATGACTCCCTAAATATCTATGTAAATGGCTATAAAACACCTTAGAGCCTGGGCTACAGAAAAAAAGCAATATAGACCTGACTACAACTATGTTTGAATCTACTGTATGCACAAGTAGTTTCTGGGTAAGTGAATGAATGTATATGTCCTTCTGTAGCTGTCCGACAAAGCAGCATAACAGAACACCTAGAACTCAAAGAAAAACATGCTTTGAGAACAGCATATCATACATACACATCTTAATCTACAAGTTTTTTCATCTACCAATTACACCATGTAGTAAGCAGCAAATGTGCAACATAATAATTCAAAGCAACAGATTGCGAACCAATTTACCACACACCTAGTCTACAAATGAGACAAACTGTCACATTCTCATACACTCATAAAGCGTCTTACTTTCCTGTCCAATCATACATTACCTCATATACATACCTGAAAATTGAGTTTGTTGATCAAATATTTTTTTGGGTCTTGTCAGATAGATACAATACTGACAGAAAATGTAAAAACTAAGCATAAGAATGGCACACCACTCTCACACAAAGCAAAAAATAATGGCAGCATTTTCATTTTTGAAACCTCTGATAGTGCGGAAGGCAGCAAATAAAAACATATCTTTATTCATTTTGTCACTCCATTCCCGAATGGTTAGTATGTGTTAACCCTTTCATGCAATTTTATAAAGAACCCCAAAATGTGTGGGTATTTTGCACACTTCTGAGTTTGGGCTATACTTGGGCTACATTTGGGTGGTAGCCGTCTTGTAGACGTATTTGTTATGAAGCTCCCTTATCTCTTCATTTCCTGCAGTATTCTCAGTAGAAAATGCTTTCCATTTTCCACTTTGATTCCATCAAGATGGCTGTCAGATGTTCCACAATTTGTGGCATCAATTCAGAGTGTTATAATTCTAGTTGCTCATCAGAACACTGTAGTAAACTGCTGACCACGAGGGAATTAACTGGCAGTCTGCTGCTGGTGTTGAAAGTGCATGTTTCAGTCTACATGTCAGAATGTGTAAATGAAATAGAAGATATTTGAAAACTTAGTTAAAACTTTTCCTAATTTTTTTTCTACAGCACTAACCATGATTTCTATGCCAAATGAAACCCCTCATGTTGTTCCTTTCTAAATTGAATGTTTTAAGTTGTACCAGTTTGACTCAATCCAGATGGCCTCAGGTGGACCTCATTTTTGTAATAAGTAAGACTGTAGCGCTCTAGTTGTTCTTTAGAACACTCTGGGAGGCTGCAGTAGAACACAAGGGAATCAACTGACAGGCTGCACCTGTTGGGGGTACATGTTTTACTGAGAATGAAAAATGGCCTAGTTTACACAAAGGAAAGTTTCAATTCTATTAAGGACACAGAGGCAAGGATTATGCATTTATTTCTTCGCTCTTTATTAACAACACTTTTAATGAAACATAAAAAAAACACATTAAAACTACAACTTCCATGAACACCGGGAGTAACCATGGTCACCAACAGTCCAATCAAGTCACATTCCGACAGTTATGTTATGTTATAATACACTTATAGCGCGCACAGATACTCATGAGTGTCCCGGCGCGGAGGTGACCGTAGCAGTGTGTAGCTAAAATTTAAATGGGCAAATTAAAAATAAAGGTTTTTAATTGTTTTTTGAAGAGCCTACGGTCCTGAGTGTTTCGCAGTTCCATGGGAAGGGAGCTCCATGCTACCGCTGTTTTAACGGAGAGGGAGTGGCCCCCCAGAAGCATCCTGTGAAAACGGAGGACCACCGCCCGTCGTTGTGTGGCTGAGCACAGAGATCGGCTGGGGGCATATAAGGCAAAACGCTTCCTAAGATACGTCAGCCCTAGTCCATACAAGGCTCTGTGAGCCAGAGTGAGAGCTTTGAATTGCACTCTATGGACCACCAGGAGCCAGTGCAGATCCGACAGATGTTGTCTAACGCTTGACCTTCCTGGGATATTCAGCAGAAGTCTGGCAGCTGCATTCTGCATTGTTTGTAGTTTTTTTTAGCAGGTAGCCTGGAATGCCAATATACAGGGCATTGGCATAGTCAATGCAAGATAAAATAAGGGCACAGGCCACCATTTCTTTGGCTGACCTAGGTAACAAAGGAAAAAACATTCTGAGTGATTTGAGAGTGCCAAAACATACCCCTGCAAGTTTCCTAATCTGCGTAGAGAACCTAAGGTCCTCCCCAAACAAGACCCCCAAGTTCTTTGCTGGATTGCCCACTGAATTTGGCCGAGGGTAGTCTGAAGGCCACAGGGACTACCTAAAAGAGGGTGGAAAAGAACCATACAGAAGGACCTCCGACTTGTCCTTGTTGCACTTCAATTGAACATGTGCAAGCCATTTGAATACAGTCGAGAGATATTTCTTGGCAATTTCTGGAGACAGGTCATTATCCTTCCTGGTAAAGAGGAGCTGGGTATCATTTGCATATTCTATGATCTTGGCTCCCAGCTCCTCCGCAAGGTAGATCAGAGGTGTTATATAGATATTGCTCAAAGTAGAGCCCTGTGGTACAGTGTGACAGTCCATATATTATAATCAGCAGCGTAGTCCTTCCCCTTTCTGCACTGAAGGAAGTTAAGCCCGTTGTTATTTAATCCGTTTTGGAGTCCGATCCTGGGATGAAAGTGTAAAACTTTAATACCTGTCCCCTGAATGGATCTCAGCAAAGAGCCGAAACATTTCAATACATAGAGAACTGCATATGCATCTAATCACTAGTTTAGAATGAATACGGAAGAATATCAGCATTCTGGAATACATAGCAAGTATAAGAGCAGTGGCGGTGCGTCCATTAGGGGCACTGGGGCGTTGCCCCACAAGCCGCCGACGCCCGCAGCTCCCTCGGGTCTCTGAACTTAAGTAAACTCTCCATTTACTTAAATTCTGAGAAGCGAGGGAGAACTGAACAGCAATCATGTCAGTCAACATGATGTCGGACCGCCCACCCCCGAGTCTGAAGGGGGTGGGCGGTCCAGCGTCATGTTGAGTGACACAGGCATTGTCAGACAAGCCAGGGACAGGCAGCAGCACAACACAAGTGCGCATGAATAGGGACGGAGGCCGAATTTTTCGCCGGGCCCAGTCATGCACATTTGTGTTTGCCCTGCCTTGCGCATGCCCATTAGGAGCCCCTCCGTCTCCTAATGGGCGTGCGGCGAGCAAAGAGTAACGGTGTCCTAAACCAATCCTGGTGCTGCTGGCAGCGCCAGGATTGTCTGAGAGAGTTTTGCAGCACTAGGTGGCGGTGCCTGCGGGACCCCAGAGCAGAGGCAGCGTGGACCCGGTCAAGAGCAGGTAAGTTTTTTTATTTATTTATCCCCCTCTGTGAGCGAGCCGTGACTGGGTCATTAGTGAATCTGACAGGCAGGATGTCAGGAGGCGATCAAAATGAGAAAAGTGCAGATTATTGCTTTTTAAACAGCTCAAACGTATGGCTTTAGTGCCTCTTTTCACAAGAATGCATAGAGCGGCTTCTGACCACTTACCGTAGAATGTTAAAAGCCTATGTCACGTTAAAATGACAGTTCTAAAGTGCGAGGCTACTAATCTCTCTTTGTAATGTCTACACTTGAACGAAAAAAACACAATTGATGGATAGAATGTAGAACAATGTCATACATTCACCCCAGTACAAGGATCTGGGCCTAAATCCATATTTCTTTGCACTCCACACCACCCTGGGTTAGACACTGGCTATATGCAAATCAGCTCTGACCCTGTGCCTCATGGGAACAGTCCAGTCCGAACTACCAAGCCATGTCTTTCCCAGACCGGAATCAAGCATCCAAGGACCGGTTTCTGGCTATCAGCCTTCATCAGCCTGGATAGCTCGACTCCAGTGGTGTGGAGAGCCTGGGACTCACGTCTGAGTATACCCAGCACACTCGGGGTGAAAATTGCAAAAAACACAATTGATGGATAGAATGTAGAACAATGTCATACATTCACCCCAGTACAAGGATCTGGGCCTAAATACATCATTTTTTGCACTCCACACCACCCTGGGTTAGACACTGGCTATATGCAAATCAGCTCTGACCCTGTGCCTCATGGGAACAGTCCAGTCCGAACTACCAAGCCATGTCTTTCCCAGACCGGAATCAAGCATCCAAGGACCGGTTTCTGGCTATCAGCCTTCATCAGCCTGGATAGCTTGACTCCAGTGGTGTGGAGAGCCTGGGACTCACGTCTGAGTATACCCAGCACACTCGGGGTGAAAATCGCAAAAAACACAATTGATGGATAGAATGTAGAACAATGTCATACATTCACCCCAGTACAAGGATCTGGGCCTAAATCCATCATTTTTTTGCACTCCACACCACCCTGGGTTAGACACTGGCTATATGCAAATCAGCTCTGACCCTGTGCCTCATGGGAACAGTCCAGTCCGAACTACCAAGCCATGTCTTTCCCAGACCGGAATCAAGCATCCAAGGACCGGTTTCTGGCTATCAGCCTTCATCAGCCTGGATAGCTTGACTCCAGTGGTGTGGAGAGCCTGGGACTCACGTCTGAGTATACCCAGCACACTCGGGGTGAAAATTGCAAAAAACACAATTGATGGATAGAATGTAGAACAATGTCATACATTCACCCCAGTACAAGGATCTGGGCCTAAATCCATCCTTTTTTTGCACTCCACACCATCCTGGGTTAGACACTGGCTATATGCAAATCAGCTCTGACCCTGTGCCTCATGGGAACAGTCCAGTCCGAACTACCAAGCCATGTCTTTCCCAGACCGGAATCAAGCATCCAAGGACCGGTTTCTGGCTATCAGCCTTCATCAGCCTGGATAGCTTGACTCCAGTGGTGTGGAGAGCCTTGGACTCACGTCTGAGTATACCCAGCACACTCGGGGTGAAAATTGCAAAAAACACATTTGATGGATAGAATGTAGAACAATGTCATACATTCACCCCAGTACAAGGATCTGGGCCTAAATCCATCATTTTTTTGCACTCCACACCACCCTGGGTTAGACACTGGCTATATGCAAATCAGCTCTGACCCTGTGCCTCATGGGAACAGTCCAGTCCGAACTACCAAGCCATGTCTTTCCCAGACCGGAATCAAGCATCCAAGAACCGGTTTCTGGCTATCAGCCTTCATCAGCCTGGATAGCTTGACTCCAGTGGTGTGGAGAGCCTGGGACTCACGTCGGAGTATACCCAGCACACTCGGGGTGAAAATTGCAAAAAACACAATTGATGGATAGAATGTAGAACAAAGTCATACATTCACCCCAGTACAAGGATCTGGGCATAAATCCATCATTTTTTTTGCACTCCACACCACCCTGGGTTAGACACTGGCTATATGCAAATCAGCTCTGACCCTGTGCCTCATGGGAACAGTCCAGTCCGAACTACCAAGCCATGTCTTTCCCAGACCGGAATCAAGCATCCAAGGACCGGTTTCTGGCTATCAGCCTTCATCTGCCTGGATAGCTTGACTCCAGTGGTGTGGAGAGCCTGGGACTCACGTCTGAGTATACCCAGCACACTCGGGGTGAAAATTGTAAAAAACACAATTGATGGATAAAATGTAGAACAATGTCATACATTCACCCCAGTACAAGGATCTGGGCCTAAATCCATCATTTTTTTGCACTCCACACCACCCTGGGTTAGACACTGGCTATATGCAAATCAGCTCTGACCCTGTGCCTCATGGGAACAGTCCAGTCCGAACTACCAAGCCATGTCTTTCCCAGACCGGAATCAAGCATCCAAGGACCGGTTTCTGGCTATCAGCCTTCATCAGCCTGGATAGCTTGACTCCAGTGGTGTGGAGAGCCTGGGACTCACGTCTGAGTATACCCAGCACACTCGGGGTGAAAATTGCAAAAAACACAATTGATGGATAGAATGTAGAACAATGTCATACATTCACCCCAGTACAAGGATCTGGGCCTAAATCCATCATTTCTTTGCACTCCACACCACCCTGGGTTAGACACTGGCTATATGCAAATCAGCTCTGACCCTGTGCCTCATGGGAACAGTCCAGTCCGAACTACCAAGCCATGTTTTTCCCAGACCGGAATCAAGCATCCAAGGACCGGTTTCTGGCTATCAGCCTTCATCAGCCTGGATAGCTTGACTCCAGTGGTGTGGAGAGCCTAGGACTCACGTCTGAGTATACCCAGCACACTCGGGGTGAAAATTGCAAAAAACACAATTGATGGATAGAATGTAGAACAATGTCATACATTCACCCCAGTACAAGGATCTGGGCCTAAATCCATCATTTTTTTGCACTTCACACCACCCTGGGTTAGACACTGGCTATATGCAAATCAGCTCTGACCCTGTGCCTCATGGGAACAGTCCAGTCCGAACTACTAAGCCATGTCTTTCCCAGACTGGAATCAAGCATCCAAGGACCGGTTTCTGGCTATCAGCCTTCATCAGCCTGGGTAGCTTGACTCCAGTGGTGTGGAGAGCCTGGGACTCACGTCTGAGTATACCCAGCACACTCGGGGTGAAAATTGCAAAAAACACAATTGATGGATAGACTGTAGAACAATGTCATACATTCACCCCAGTACAAGGATCTGGGCCTAAATCCATCATTTTTTTGCACTCCACACCACCCTGGGTTAGACACTGGCTATATGCTATATGACATTGTTTTACATTTTTAACTCCACCCCAGGGTGGTGTGGAGTTAAAAAAAAACGATGGATTTAGGCCCAGATCCTTGTACTGGGGTGAATGTATGACATTGTTCTACATTCTGTCCATCAACTGTGTTTTTTGCAATTTTCACCCCGAGTGTGCTGGGTATACTCAGACGTGAGTCCCAGGCTCTCCACACCACTGGAGTCAAGCTATCCAGGCTGATGAAGGCTGATAGCCAGAAACCGGTCCTTGGATGCTTGATTCCGGTCTGGGAAAGACATGGCTTGGTAGTTCGGACTGGACTGTTCCCATGAGGCACAGGGTCAGAGCTGATTTGCATATAGCCAGTGTCTAACCCAGGGTGGTGTGGAGTGCAAAAAAACGATGGATTTAGGCCCATATCCTTGTACTGGGGTGAATGTATGACATTGTTCTACATTCTGTCCATCAACTTTGTTTTTTGCAATTTTCACCCCGAGTGTGCTGGGTATACTCAGACGTGAGTCCCAGGCTCTCCACACCACTGGAGTCAAGCTATCCAGGCTGATGAAGGCTGATAGCCAGAAACCGGTCCTTGGATGCTTGATTCCGGTCTGGGAAAGACATGGCTTGGTAGTTCGGACTGGACTGTTCCCATGAGGCACAGGGTAAGAGCTGATTTGCATATAGCCAGTGTCTAACCCAAGGTGGTGTGGAGTGCAAAAAAATGATGGATTTAGGCCCAGATCCTTGTACTGGGGTGAATGTATGACAGTGTTCTACATTCTGTCCATCAACTGTGTTTTTTGCAATTTTCACCCTGAGTGTGCTGGGTATACTCAGACGTGAGTCCCAGGCTCTCCACACCACTGGAGTCAAGCTATCCAGGCTGATGAAGGCTGATAGCCAGAAACCGGTCCTTGGATGCTTGATTCCGGTCTGGGAAAGACATGGCTTGGTAGTTCGGACTGGACTGTTCCCATGAGGCACAGGGTCAGAGCAGATTTGCATATAGCCAGTGTCTAACCCAGGGTGGTGTGGAGTGCAAAAAAACGATGGATTTAGGCCCAGATCCTTGTACTGGGGTGAATGTATGACATTGTTCTACATTCTGTCCATCAACTGTGTTTTTTGCAATTTTCACCCCAAGTGTGCTGGGTATACTCAGACGTGAGTCCCAGGCTCTCCACACCACTGGAGTCAAGCTATCCAGGCTGATGAAGGCTGATAGCCAGAAACCGGTCCTTGGATGCTTGATTCCGGTCTGGGAAAGACATGGCTTGGTAGTTCGGACTGGACTGTTCCCATGAGGCACAGGGTCAGAGCTGATTTGCATATAGCCAGTGTCTAACCCAGGGTGGTGTGGAGTGCAAAAAAACGATGGATTTAGGCCCAGATCCTTGCACTGGGGTGAATGTAAGAACAAACTCTCAAGCTTTGTGACAGAATCGTCGATATGTTCTACTCTGTGCGTTTCTTCTGAAGTAAAACTAAAGACTCTTTGAGCAGAATGACCAGACTCTTGCGCCGTGTGATCTTGGGGCATTGGTTGACCAGAGACTCGAACCTGGTTCACCTGAAGGGAAACAGGTTCGAGTATCCTGTGATTCTGGGCAAAACACTAAATAAAATTAAAATCCTAATCTTCCCGGTCGTGCCATTGCCAAACAAAAAAGTATTTTTCGTTAGACATGGCTGGGAAGATTAGGATTTCAATTTTATTGTGATTAAAGTATTTGCGATTGTGCGTACTGTTTACTACTTTGATCATGGACTTTGCGAAGTCCAGACACGCTCATGTAAAACAGCCGCAACAGCTTTGGTTTGGGTCGCGTTCCCGCTATATAAACATTAACACTCTTTGAAGTGCAGAGTGACTCTGCTGTCTCTGCACTTCAAATAGTTTTAATGTTTATATAGCGGGAACCCAGACACACTGGTGCAGTGACACTGAAAAATGTTTCTGAAGGAGAGCTAGGCCCTGCCATGCTCTTCCTCTGAGAAGCACATACGCTGCATGCCAGCAGGGCCTAGCTTCAGAATCATTTCTATCTTCAAGAAATGTTATGTTTCCGAAGCTAGGCCCTGCTGGTGGCACGCAGCGTGTATGCTTTTCAGAGGTGCATGCCACTGCCAGCAGGGCCTAGCTTCGGAAACCTAACAAGCCTTGTAAATAGAAATGTTTCTGGAGGTAGGCCATGCTCCCACGCACCCATCAATGAATGATTGAGAGGCAAGGCGTATTTGTTAAATTGCAGAACCATGTGTGGGGTGACATGCATGTGGTGAAGCAGGACACTTATCTAGCATGCAACAGAGGAGGATTTCTGAATGAAAGGCGTGCTTCTACCATAAGTACACAGTCACTCAGGAGAGTTTCTATGTAAGTCATCGTCCATGTCTCAGGTTCTGTGTTTCCCTGTCTGTGTATCCATGCATCCTGGTCCCTTTCCATGTTCATGCCTCATTGAGTGTCCATGCACCCTGGTCTGTGTCCATATCTCATTGTCCCCGTGTCATGGTCTGTGTCACTGTCTGTGTGTCCATGCACCCTGGTCTTTGTCTATGTTTCATTGTCCATGTGTCAGGTTCTGTGTCTCTGTCTGTGTGTCCATGCACCCTGGTCTGTGTCCATGTCTCACTGATCATGTGTCAGGGTCTGTGTCTCTGTCTGTGGGTCCATGCACCCTGGTCTTTGTCTCATTATCCATGTGTGAGGTTCTGTGTCTCTGTCTGTGTGTCCATGTATGCACCCTGGTCCATTTTCATGCCTCATTGTCGCTTTGTCAGTGCCTCTCTTCCTCAGGTGTTGTACTATCCTGCTCCACTGTCATGTTTTTATATACGTGTATGACGGGAATGAGGTGGAAAGGCAGGGGCTATGTACTGGACTGCTAAAGAGAAATGATAGCAATGTTGTAAATCTATATCAATGAGGGCTTCATGGGCGAGGTGGGAGTGTGATACTTCTTCAAAATGAAATAGATGTTGCATGCATTATAACAAGAAAAAAAAACATGATTTTTCAAACAAGATATTCAGTAAAACGTATTTCAAATAAATGAACCTAGAAACGCTGACAAAACAGTCCACAAGGTGTTGGTGCTGGAAATTTGTGATATGATTTGCACAGGGACTTGTGGAATAAGGTCTGGGATATGGGTGGCTTGGGTTATACTCTTGGGTTGGCTTTTTCAGGTAGTAAATAATTATGCATTTCATTTACCTTTGCCATTTGTCACATGTATACCTTTTTCCCAGATTAAGTGGAACATTGGATTTTGGCTTGAAAATGCACCATTTGCCCACTCTTTTTTCGAAATTTTCTCGGGGGAGCACCCCTCCGAACTCCCCTTAGGTTGCACTCCACCACTCATTTTACGCCTCACCACTTTCAAATGTCACCAGCCGCCACTGTATAAGAGAACTATACAGAAAACAGTTGACAACAATCTGCAATACATTACTAATGCGAAGCAAAGAAATACACCTGTAGGATGAATATAAGTAGATTACTCCCAAATAATCAGAAAATCTCGACTAGAACTCTATAGCTGTAGTAACGGTCAGAACCTAAAACCCAGAGGGCAGGAGGCAACCAAAGAGTATGCCCGGGGGGATACTCCTCGCCTCCGCGTCCTTAATAGAATTGAAACTTACCTTTGTGTAAACTAGGAAATATTTCATTCTATGTCAAGACCAGAGGCAAGGATTATGCATTTTTAAAGCTTACTTACCACCAGAGCAACATCATAATGAATTAGCTTAAAATAAAACTTTTTAAAAGTGGAATCAGATGATCAATCCACCGCATTTCATGATATCTTCCAATCTGCCCCCCACCTGGATGGCCTTGGAAGCCATATGCCCTTTAGCAGAGTGAACCCCAAACTCGCTAGTATCGAAGCCGGCCTCTGTCATTATCCATCTAAACCACCTAGCAATGGTCGGGGATGAAACAGCCTTGAATGGCTTCTTAATGGTAATCAGAAGTTGCTGCTCTCCCGGAGGCCGAACCTCCAAAGTCATGCCCTCATAGGCCTTTTGGCATCTGACAACACACAATTTCAGGGACTCAGATAAAGCTGGATATGATACCGATCTGATACTCGTTTTCGTCCTGCTTGAGATGTTGAATGTATTCCTCCTGGGTAAAGAGCCTAGTGGAGATGTCCAAGGCCCTCACATCCGATGATCTCTTACAGGAGAGGAGACAGAGAAGCATGGCTAGCTTTGCTGAAATCTCCTTCCTGGACAGGTACTGGTTTTCTTGCCAGGATAACAACAGGCATAGGACCAGATTGACAGCCCACAGACCAGCGTAGCAGGGTTCCGGGGGGCAAAAAATCCTAACCCCCAGGGGTGCTCCCCCACAGGAATGTTATCCACCGGCGCATGATCCGCCGAAATTGCCAATCTGAAAGAATTGATGGTACAATAGGACAATCCTTCTTGAAAGAGTTCTGCCAGGAAGTTCACTATATATGTAACGCTGGCCCCCAAGGGATCTAGGTGTCTCACCACACACCAACGCACCCATCTCCTCCAGGCCGATCTATACCTCTTAATGGTCCCTGGGAACCAAGCTTGCTAGATAAGGAATTCAGCCTTCTGCGAAAGTTTGATGTCCTGCCAGCGTCGCCTGAAATCCTCCATGCCATGAGTCGAAGATGGCCCTGGAGCACCAGAGGGTGAGGTTGGCCTAGAGGGTCCACCAGGATTCAAACGTAGGATGGAAGACGTAGCGGGGCGTCCCAAGCCAGCTCTAGGAGAAAGGGGAACCATGCTTGAGATCGCCAAATTGGTGTGATCAGGATGATCAAAGCTTTTTGGTGTTGGGCCTATGTCGCCACCCGCTGTATGAAGAGAAAGGGCGGAAAGGCATATACCAGAATTGCCGACCAATCCTGAAGGAAGGCGTCTACCGCTTACGGCCCCAGATCCGGTCTCTATCTGAAGTAACGGAGCAACTGGGCATTTCATCTGGATGCGAACAAGTCCACCTGACAAGGACCCCAAAGCACTCTCAGCACTTGGAAAACTACCTGATCGAGTCTCCAGTTGCTGGCATCCTTGAAGTGCCTGGAGTTCCAGTCCGCCACCAAGTTCTGCATCCCAGGTAGATACTCCGCTGTCTCATAGATATGACAGTGGAGGCAATAGTGCCAGAAGTCCTTTGCCAGCACTGCCAGGGCTCTGGAACGGGTACCCCCAGCCAGTTGAAGTACTGTACCGCCATTGTGTTGTCCATCTAAGGAGCACACAGCATGAAACTCTGTCCTCGTCAGGGACCAAATGGCAAAGGAGCCTGCGAGCAGCTCCAGGCAGTTGATATGGAGAGACAGTTCCTCCTCTGTTCATCTGCCGCCCATAGTGATCAGCCCACACCTGGTACTCCAGCCCAGGCGGCTGGCATCCGATTTGATCACAAGGTCCGGCTGAGATCCAAAAATTGCCCAACTGTTCCATGCCTCCATGTGGTTGATCCACAACTGGAGCTCTGTCCTGGCTTCTTGCGTCAGAGTCACCAGCTCTGAGTAAGTGAGACCTCTCCGGAGGTGGGACGCCTTTAACCTCTGCAGTACTCTGTAGTGTAGCGGTCCTGGAACGATGGCTTGTATCGAAGATGACAACAAACCAACAATTCTGGCCAGCTGCCATAGAGATATCCTGTCCTATCTAAGGACCTTCAGTAGCTCCTTCTTGATCCTGGCGATTTTCTGATCTGGAAGATTCAAGGTTGCCACTTTCGTGTCGATGCGGAAGCCCAGGAAAATCATGCTCTGCCGCGGGACCATGTCTGATTTCTCCTGGTTGATGGTGAACCTCAAACTCTGGAGCAGAGATATGGTGGTATTCAGGTGGGAAATCAGGCATTCTCGAGACCCTCCATCAGCAAGATGTTGTCCAAGTAGATAATCAATCTGATGCCCAGGGTATGTAGGTGCTCCACTACCAGCTTGAGGAGCTTGGTAAAAAACCAGGGTGTTGATGAAAGGCCGAACGGTAGGGTTCGGAATTCGAAGATCTGACCCCTCCTCTCTAATTGGAGAAATCTGCAGTGGGTGGGAAAGATGGGGACTGAAAGATATACATCTTTGAGGTCTAGACACGCCAACCAGTCGTCCTGCAGTAAAAAGTCTCGCAGGAAGTGAATCCCCTCCATCTTGAAGTGGCGATAAGCTAGCCACTCGTTGAAAGACCTGAGATTGATGACTGGGTGGAAGCCCTTTTCTTTTTCTCCCCCAAGAACAGATTGCTTACGAATCCCCTGGGGTGCAGCTCTGAGAGGCAAACTGCCCCTTTTTTCAGAAGGTCCTGGACCTCCTGATCCATAAGGGATTCGTCCAGAGCGGAAAAAACCAGAGGCCGAGGTCTGACTGTTTGTACCGGGGTTCCATAAAAATCTATGTGAAACCCCCTTACCATCTCCAAAACCCAAGGATCTGAGGAAATCTCTGCCCATCTGTGAGAAAACATGCTTATTCTCCCTCCTAAGCAACGAGGAGAGAACAGACTGGTACTTACCACTATATCCGCCGGAGCTGTTGTGGGCCCCTCTGCGGCCCCGGTTGCTCTTGCCTTTGCCACCACGGGAGGGGTAGAACATTCCTTGTTGGCCATCCTGCCAGACATTATTTCTTCTTGCCTGTGCTCTGTTAGGGCCTCGGTGGGACAAGCGGCTGGAAGAGCGGCCACTGCCTCTTCCGGCCCCCCCAAAAACCTTCCCAGGGAAGATTTTCTTCATCGACACCTGCGCCTTGTCAATTGCTGAGAACGTCACCACAAACCTTCCCAGCTCCTTGATGAAGGGATCATCGAAAACTGCGCCTTGGGCCACCGGACCTGCCTCTGAAGAAGGGAGCTCCCCTAACTTAGGGTCTATCTTTAGTAGAAGAGAGAGGTGATGCTCTGCGGAGAGGGCGCAGTTAGCGTTGCCCAAAACACACATCGCCCTCTGCCGCCCATCTCACTACGTTCTCCGTGGGAAGGGGTTGATCTGATTCCCTGGACCGCTCTGCCAGTCTCTATAATTTTGGTCAGTGGTCCGAACACATCAAGGAGCTTGTCTTGGCAGGCCCTCATGACCTATCTATCCCCTTCTTGACATCCCTTATGAATTGACTAAAGAAGGTGCACAACTTTGGATCTATCTCTGGTGTAGCTTGGACCTTGTCAGGTAGAGATGGACGGGGGCATTCTGATCTGAGACGGGCCCTCACCTCCTGAGAAAGTGGTTGTCTGATCTTATTACCCACATAGTCAGCCACTTTCTTGTCCAGGACCCATTCTGCCGAGCGCGGCCTGAAGATACCCCGTAGGGTCAAACATGTCAGATGAGGCACCCTCTGCATCCCCCGCCTCGGAAAAACCGGCCCAAATCCTGCGTCTCCTCCGAGGAGCCCTCATCATTCTCAAACTCCCCCTTCCCCGTGTCAGGAAACCCCTCTTTGGGGTCAAAATCGGTGGCGACCTCGTCTCTGGCAAACCCGGGTAACTCTAACTCCTGGTTGGGTGCTTCTTTAAGCGTTTGCACACTCTTGAAAAAAACGTCAGTTAGCTGGCTGAAGCCTTCAAGGTGCCCCGCGTCACACTTAGGAGCCTTATGTGGGTGAGACTGAGTCACCCCACTAGGCACTGCATATCAATGGAGGGTGGGAGCACTGAATATAGGGGGAAAAAACGACAGTTGTTACCAAGGGCAGCCCCCTCGCCGGTGCTCCTTAAGTCAGGCTCTGTAGTGATAGCAATAGAAATCAGGCAAAAGCACTTACACTGCCCAGAGAGGTAAAAGACTAAAGCTCTGACAGAACTGTAGCGATGTAAAAATTCAATAGTGGGTAATGCCCTTAGCTCGTACCGCAGCGCGGTGTCAGGCAAGGGTTGGGGGAGAAGAGGGCACGAGCGGCAAGCGCTCACTCTCCTCAAGTGCACACAAACCACCGGAGCGCGAAGAGCAGCTTCGGTGGTCATAAAAGCACACCCACACGGTATAAAGAAATAAAGAAACTGACGCACTTGGGCCAAAGCCTACCACGCAATCAAAATAGTTCAATGCCTGAAGGAAAAGCGCTCACAGCGCAAAGCCAACAGGTGCTCTAGTCAAAACTAAGGCAACACAAGTCAGAAAAGCCCAAAGTCTAATCCCTAAAGTGAGGAAGAAGGCACGGAGGGACTTAACTGACGAGGCAGCAGTGAAGAAAGAGGAAGGACATGGGATTTGTAGTTTTGATGTGGTTCTTTTACGTTTCTTTAAAAGTGCTGTTAATAAAAAGTGAAGAAAGAAATACATAATCCTCGCCTCCCTCCTGAGATAGAATGTCAGACTACATTCTAATATGACTGAGAAACAAAGTGTGAATTTACAGAAAATATGCTCTCATTTTAACTTCTGGAGCACCTTCTATAACCTCTATGGGTAAATAATGAGAAAACATTTCTCTCAAACATGATTCTTGAAATCCCAGAAGGCGACTTTTTTTACAGGGTAACATCACCTTTGAGCACACCACCATTTCTAAAGTTAGTATGGTAGAATCAACAAATGATTTATATTGTAATTAAAATCTGTTATCACTCTTTATATGTTCTCCTTCACCATGACCCTTTTTTTGGAAAGGGTTGTGAAGATGTCCAACAAGCACAAAGATATAGGCAAGTCAAAAAACGCTTTTTTCTATGGAAACATGGTCCTAACTATAACTATCTACTGGCAAGAGCCAGTAGGTAATTTTATATATATATAGCCATATATGTATATCCATCAAAACATGGAGTGATCACTGTGTGTTCAAGGCAGTCTTTGCCGGAACGTGTCGCAGCGAAATCATGGAATAAATTACTTTATTGCCAAAATCCTCCAGCCCAGTGTTGGTGTCCGGTCTCGAGTCTGAAGGATCGGATGTGGTGTGTATATATATATATATATATATATATATATATATATATATATATATATATATATATATATATATATATATATATATATATATATGTATATATATATATTGAGCACTGCTGCACCTTTTTTAAGGTCTTGGGTTAGCAGAAGTTTCGGTTTTATTAAAGTGGTATATCTAATATGATTACCTAATTATAGGCGCTTTCACAATCCCTCTTTATCGTCTGGGCTATTGTTCTCCCATTCTTATTTTTGTTCCAATAACCGCAGCGTACAGCAGGCAGCACAGGGTCTTCCACTTGAGCCATCGGCTTACCTAGCTGTGAGTGCAAGCATTTTTCACTTTCACAATGTCCACTTACACAGAAAAATAAGTTCTGAAAATTGTTCAATTACACCTTAGGCGCAGTCCTGAACATCTGACCTACACCCAATTTGATCATGGCATATGGTGAGCCTCCATCGCTTGTGTGGCCTGACTGCTGCGTGTGGAAAGCATCCTGTGGCCGCAGCGGACATACCGGAAAGTTTCCTTGAATCCCGACACACTGGTTTGCCTAAGACTGAGGTTAGCGGTCCCCCCCAGCGCGAGGCTATATGGACGGCTCCTACCACGCTGCTTACCGTATAGGGAGCTGCGTCCTAGTGCACTTGCAGAGACGGCGCTACTCACAAGCGCCTGAGAGATCTTGTATCCTTTTTCAAGAACTAAGGGAGACTGGCACTTCCTTCCCTGCAAAGTTCTGTTGCACTATGACGGTTTGGATAACCCCTACCAGGACTGTGCCTGACCTCAAGAAGACACGTCTGGATTTCTTTTGGACCATGGCTCCCCACTGCACTAATCCGACAATCCCTGAGTTCACATGATCTCCATCCCAACAGCAGAGTCTGAGCATCATGTCCGACACCCGGTGGAGCTGCTCTGTTCAGCTATTGTGGAGATTGGCCTTGGTCCATCCATCCCGTCACCTACCCAGCCGTACCTTGGGCACAGTTTCTCCCCGTCTCCCTGTCGTCCCCCCCCCCCCATCGTATTTCTGGAATTCTGCCTTTTCCTTATCTCCTCTCTATCTTTCTGACCGATGCCCGATGGAATTACCTTGAGAATTATAGGGGAGACTGGCATTGGATTACTGCCTCGGTCGTCACCTACCCACTCGGTCTTTGGGATGACTTTCCCTTTGACTTTCATTCCGTCTTCCCCCTTGCCCTCTCCCCTCTCACTCCCACTCTTTCCTCTCTACTTGTCTCTTTCTTTTGGACCATGTCTCCCCCCACACTAATCTGGCAATATCTGAGTTCACATGATCTCTATTCCGACAGCGGAGTCCGAGCATCTTGTCCGACGCCCGTTGGAGCTGCTCTGTTTAGCTATTGAAGAGATTGGCCTTGGTACATCCCCAGACCGTCACCTACCCAGCCAGACCTTGGGCACAGTTTCTTCCCGTCTCCCTGTCTCACACACACACCACCCTCATCGTATTTCTGCAATTCTGCCTTTTCCTTATCTACTCTCTATCTATCTTTCTGACCGATGCCCGTTGGAGCTACCTTGAGAGCTATAGGGGAGACTGACTGTTGATTACCTCCTCGGCCGTCAACTACCCACTCGGTCTTTGGGCTGACTTTCCCTTTGACTCTCATTCCTTCTTCCCCCTTGCCCTCTCCCCTCTTACTCCCCCCTTTCCTCTCTACTTGTCTATCCTTCTCTCCCTTTAAGGTGTTGCATTTTTTGGATGTAAAGTAACATTGTTGACCTTATGTAAAGCGCTCTGATACCTTCGGGCCTAACCAGCGCTATATAAAACTTTTTAAATAAATAAATAAAAATAAATAAATAAGTGCCAGGCACTACAGGCCCGTTGTGTGCTTTTTCTAAATCTCTCTGCTGTTTTCCTTTCCCTTTTACTTTTTTGGGGTTAAGGCGCGGCAAATAGCAGTCCCCTTAACAATTTTTCTGTTTGGCCATCCATGTCTCTTCATATGTATCCAGTGAGCACATAATTCATTAATTTAAAAAGGGTGCTCATGCATATGCATGCATCACCATGCACCCACATGCATAGGTGATCATCTTTCAACGTTTTCTATCAAAATAAAGCATATTAAAGTATTTGTGCACACATAGGCGATGTCTTTCATTTTTTTTGTAATTAACTTTTTTACAAAAGCTATTTGCTAACGAAACAAGCATTGACAAGGCAAAAACGTCGGCAGCCAGTTCTATTGTCTTTGGCAATGATTGTTTTAATTACATAACATTGCTATGGGCCCATTCGCTTGCCCAAATTTGTGCAGCATCCGTCTCTTGTGCATACTTTATTGTTTGATTTACTATTCTGAATAGTCTGTCATCTTAGAAAGCTAAACTAAAATTACTTTGTTACCATGACTGTATTCCTTATGTTACGTCAATTGCCTGTATATTCATTATTTTGGTAATCCCTTTTTAGGTCTGGCCTAGAGATAGCTTTAGCTGTTTAACCCTCTTAATTCCCTGGACTGTTCAGCTATTGTTCACATTCTGTTTCTGCCCACCACAACAAATAGCATGAAGAAACGTGGCAGCCCACTTCAGCCATTGGCTCTCTTTCGTTGTGAGTGACAGCATTTTGCCAGATCACATGCACATCCGCCTAAAAAGAAGAGCACATCAGTGTTAGAGCTGATGTGCCATTTTTCTTCTCTTGCTACTGTTTTTACTTTCAATTCCTTTTCCATCTTTATTAATCAGTACGTGTTTAAGCTACTTTGTCAGGTTACGGTAAATCAAAGCCAATATTATCTTTTCTTTGCACCGATCGTAATCATTTTGCGTGTGCATCAAAACTATAATTGTTTTACAGTTGCTTGGAAGCACCTATACTGTTCTATTGAAAGTACATGCAATGGTTTTATTGCAAACCTGTGGCAATCACAGGCATGTTTTCTTTTTCTTTTCTTGGTATGTTTGTGTCATAAAAAATAGTACAAGGGAATGGTGGAGTGTGGCATTAAGCGCAAAATGCTAACGCCACGCTCTGCCATTCCGAAAACGCAGGGGTGAGCCGTGTTCACAAAGATACGACACATCCCTGCATTGTACCTATGCACTGTCCCATCGCTTGTGTGACTGTGGAGCTAGCTAGTCGTCTGACTATCTTCAAAACACAATGGGGCATATGTACAAGGGAATGTCGGAGTGTGGCGTGAAGCACAAAACGCAGGGATGAGCCATATTTGCAAAGATATGGCACCTACCGGCGTTTTCCCTATCGCTGACACTAAATTAAGCTGCCTTAATGCAAGGGGGCCTGAGTTGAGGGAATGATTGTTTATGTGCAGGAAGGTTAACCTTCCTTCACATAAACAAGAACAAATGACAATTTGAAACTTCTATGTTCATTGCATTGTGCAGCACACATAGAAGTTGCTAATCGTCATTTTTGTAATGATTGTTAATGTGCAGATAGGGACACCTTCCCACACATAAACAAACATTCTTGGTGTTTTTCTGTTTCTATGAGTGCTGCACAATGCAGCACACATATAAACAGCAAAAACTAGGAGAAATAAAGCCCCCTAAGGGCATCAATATGATGCCGGTGAGACCGCCATCAGAACCACTTTCTCCGTCCGCCGCATTAGGATGGCGGGCAGTGAGATGGCATTCGGAAACACCAACTGCCATGCATCTGATGAGCCCTTGAGCCCGCCAGTGCAGCAGAATGGATCGAGTTGGGGGTCCACGCGGGTGGACGGCGTCCCCCTACTTCTTTCACAGGGTGGAGCCCGTCCACCCTGCCAAGAAGTTGGGCGAAAAAGATGCTGAATTAATCCCGGCGTAATTTCCAAACACCGAGACAGATTCAGCAGCGCCTGCACGTTGTTGTCTGCTTTCAATCAAAACAACGTGCAGGCGGGGACGGGGCTCTCTTATTTCTGAATCCTGCTAGGATACTTGGCCATGAGTCTTCGGTTATCAAGCCTCCTTTTGTTGGAGTTTCCTGGATGGCAGCAGTCAGGAGCCTCACACCTGATGCAAATGTAGCAGAGGGGAAACAAAGGCTCTCACCTTGTTAGCACTTAACACATAGTTAGGAGTGGCGGCTTTTCACTTTGTTCAGCCTGTGTTTAGGAGATTTGCATGCACTGTTAGAACATCAGATGTGTTGATCTTTTCCAGTATTTGCACAAAATAAATTGCATTTATATACTCTTATTACCCTTGAGGAGGCGTTGTAATAATTAAAATATCACTATTTCTTTTAAAGCACTATGGCTATAGAAAGCTTAACACTGACAAAAGGTAACATTGTTTTATATGTAGCGTACAAAAGTGTGAATCTTCTGCCTAAATCAGGAGGGTTTGCAAGTATACTCCAAATGTGCTCAAATGTTCTCATGATACACCTGCTAAACGTATATGTGAGGGCTTAAGATCTGATATCACTTCTTGTGATGCCAGTTCCTGCGATGCCACGCGCTGCGATGCCACGCGCTGCGATGCCACTTGCATACTGATTAACCAGGTTAGTCCCCCACTTCTATTTTTAGGGCTTGTGCCCTGGTGGTGACCCCTTTTTGTCTTGCGGCGTGTGCTGTAGCCAACAGCACATGCCTCAATGGAAACTATAGTCATGGCGACCGCCATGGTGGTGGTCACATTCTAATGCCTAAATGCCTATGGTAGGACTACCGACATCCTGTCGGGCGGTCCCACCTCTGATATCCGACCGCCATCCTAATGACCCCCAAGTTTTCACTGATATTAATTTGGTTGCAGCCTCCTATTTATGCCACCCTTATAAGTAGGGAGCAGCATCAAAATCAATGGGTGTTACATCAGAACGCTCACAGCAACACCCACTGTCCACCCCTTTCACGCTAAGTACATCGTGAAAGGGTGTCTTATTAACAAGGTGGCATTAAGCCATGTTAAGTGGCTTAACGCCACCTTGTAAATAAGGCAAAGCCCCCTTCGCCACAGGAATGCCATAAAAAGTGACGTTCCTGTGGCGATAGGGGCTTGTAAATATGCTCCCTGCTGTTAACATGGCAAAACAAGGAGAAATGCTTTATTTCTCATCGTTTTTGCAGTTTCTATGTGTTCTACATTGTGCAGCACACATAGAAACAGCAAAACGCCATGAATGATTGTTTATGTGGAGGAAGGTGTCCCTTCCTGCACATAAACAATCATTACAAAAATGACGAATCGCAACTTCTATGTGTGCTGCACAAAGCAGCACACATAGAAGTTTCAAATCGCCATTTTTGATTCTTTATGTACAGGAAGGGATACCCTCCTGCACATAAACAATCATTCAATCAAAGCAGGCCCCCTTGCATTATGGTGCAATGGTGCTTGCGTTGGTGCTAAGCAGCTTAATTTAGCACCAGAGCTAGGGACAATGCAGGGATGTGTTGTATCTTTGTAAACACGGCTCACCCCTGCGTTTTCGGAATGGCAGAGCGTGGCATTAGCATTTTGTGCTTAATGCCACACTCCACCATTCTCTTGTACATATGCCCCAGGTTTTACCTCATCTTAATTTTGGCGCTGCCTCATATTTATGCCACCCTTGTAAATAAGGGACAGCGTCAAAATCAATGGGTGTTGTTGCGGAACGCCCACCGCAACACCCACTGCCTACCCCTTTCACTCTTAATATAGCGTGAAAGGGTGCCTTATTTATAAGGTGGTTTTAAGCCACATTAAGTGGCTTAACGCTGCCTTTTAAATAAGGCAAAGCCCCTACATCCACAGGAACGTTGTTAAAGGTGACGTTCCTGTGGCCAACAACAAAGACCTTGTCCACAGGACGTGAATAGTGTCAGTTACTGGAATAATAGAACAGTCTGTGCGTACTGATAACTATTATAATCCCCGATATCCTTTTTATATACTCTTAAGGGGACAATTCACTGCACCTCGCCCATAGATTTCTACATTCAAACTAAAAAGGCCAATCTTCTAATCAGTACCAGACATCCACACCGTCATTGTGGATGTCTGGTACTGATTAGAAGTGTCAGACAGCATTGACATGGTGTTCTGTGTATCTGTCAAGGAAGATTGGTCTTTTTAGTTTGAATTTAGAAATCTATGGGCGAGGTGCAGTGAATTGTCCCCTTAAGAGTATATAAAAAAGAAAAAAGGGGATTATAATAGTTATCAGTACGCACAGACTGTTCTATTATTCCAGTAACTGACACTATCCACGTCCTGTGGACAGGGTCTTTTGTTGTTGGTCTATGTTTGAGTGGAGGGCGACCCAGTCCAATTTTACCTCTAAGCTCCCATTTAGAGTTGACATTCCTGTGGCAACAGGGGCTTGTAACTATGCCCATATGTTTCCTGATATATGTCTTCCAAACCTCAGTTATTTGTCACATTAAATCCAGATGTATCAGCTTTGCCAATGTTTGCTATACTTTTATTATTTTTGAAGTTGTGTCCCCTCCCAAAAAATGACCCCTTTCACTTATTTACACTTCATTAAAAGACAAAATAATGTTTTGTTGGCTTTGTCAATGTCTGTTGTTCTGATTGCACCTATACGCAGCACTCAAACATCCTTTGGCCAGATGTACTAAATGTTGTATTGTTCACGAACACTGAGATTCACAAAATGTATAGGTTTGCAATCACTAAAACATTTGGTACTATGCACTACACCCCATTAGGAGTCAGTCATGTTTTATTGACTCTTAAATTGGGCTTATAAATGGTTTACAAATTGCAAGTGGCATGTTGTGGGTGTACCTTTAAAATTGTGATTCGTATGCATATCTATACTTTTTTTGTTGCAAAAGATCTTACAAACCATTGAAAAGTTACTGCCACACAATTTAGAGTGCTAACTAAATTGCCAAAGAGAAGAGGTTCCCTTTGGATTCCATACCTTTGTGAACTGTAATGTTTCAGGGGGAGTAGGCAGTGGTCTAGTAGGCCACCGCCATCTCTCACTGAAACTTTTAAAAAGAAAACCTTTTTTTATTTAAAAAAATCCCTGTTTTTTTAAGGAAATCGGGCTGCTTTAAAAATACTTTTTTTTAAATTAAAGACAATCACAGACCACCTTCCCTGTGATTTTGACCAATCAGAACCTGGCGCCGTTTTTGACTAACCTAAGGAGCATTAAGTAGGTAGGTAGGTACGTCGGACTGTGACCCATTCCTAACTTTGCAAACCGACCTTTTAGTACATAGGTCTGTTCGCGAAATATGTTTCTGGTCAGAAAAGGAAAGTTGCTAATTGTAACTCCTTGTTGGGACCAGACAGTTCATACCTGTGTTTACTGGATAGCAAGGTTTGCTTGAAAAGTAACCCAGGATCGTGAGGAGGCTCCTTTAGGAAATGAGATGTGTGTTATTAAAACATAACACAGTCTTGTCTGTTTGGACAATCTATGATTTTACATGAAAATTTGGTGTGAATTTTGACTGGGGATTAGTACATTTGGAATACCTCATTAGGTGTTTATTATGTTTATATTTTGTATGAACTAAATCATTTTCTTAATATTTTCTTTTTAAATGCATGTAAAGCCTCATGTTCACTGATGTATTTAGATAGAGTAAAAATTAAAACCTGCCCAATCACTCCTATCACTAGTATATACAGTAGACCTCTGTACTCTCTACCGTTCCTATGTGTCTCTTAGAGTATATCCATTTGTATCCCTTCCCTATGTATATAGAGATAACTTGAATCACTAGTATATGTAGTAGACCTTTGTACTCTTTACCATTCCTATGTGACTCTTAGAGAATATCCATTCGTATCCTTTCCCTGTGTATATAGAGAACTCTAATCACTAGTATGTGCAGTAGACCTTTGTACTTTCTACCATTCCTTTGTGACTCTTAGAGTATATCCATTCGTATCCCTTCCCTATGTATATAGAGATAACTCTAATCATTAGTATATGCAGTAGACCTTTGTACTCTCTACCATTCCTATGTGACTCTTAGAGAATATCCATTTGTATCCCTTCCCTATGTATTTAGAGATAGCTCTTATCACTAGTCTCTTCTTTGTGTGACTTTACATCTTGTACATTTGCAATTTTTTCGGTTTGTATCGTTTATGTAACGCATTTAATCCTTAGTCCTTATGTTTTGCAAGTGGTTCCTATGTAGGTTCCTATGCAAAGCGTTCTGACACCTTCGGGTAAAGTTTGCGCTATATAAAATTGCATTAAATAAATAAAATTAATAAATGAGATTTTGTGACAAAAACGAACATTGTGTACATTACAGCGGCAATCTCCTGCGTACCAAGTGCAGTTCTGTTACATCACCAATTATAAATCCAAAGGGAGAACTGTTTTTGTCAGTATTGATTTTGGTCACCTGCCGGATCGGTGCTACGCCCTTGTGGTCATCGATGATTACACAAAGCAGCCTGAGATAGTAATCGTTGGAGGTCAAATAGCCATGGAGGTAATTACAAAAGTAGAAAAGATCATTGCAACTCATGGGATCTTTGAGGTGGTGAAGACGGATAATGGCCCGCCCTTTCAGGGGCAAGAGTTTGCTGATTATCTCTAGTCCTGGGGCATTCAACATCGGAAGGTGACATCGCGCTGGCCCCAAGCGAACGGGGAAGTAGAGAGATTCATGAGCACTGTCAATAAGGTCATTCGTATTGCGCATGCTGAAGAAGCACCCCTTAAAAGAGCCATCTACAGCTTCCTGAGAGAATACAGATTGACGCCTCATCTCACGACTGAGAGAGCACCGGGACCAGCAAGGATGGGTCGAGTGGTGCGTGACACTATGCCCCATCACCCAAACTGGGACCCTCTTCAGATCGACACCGCGAGGACCCTAGCCAAATGGACCAGTACCAGCAACCGAGCTAGCATCGCCGGAAGAGCGAGAGCGTTGACCATTCAAGAAAGGGACATAGTCTATGTCAGAGACAGACACCCTGGGATGCAAGTTTCGTCTCCCGATTGAACAGTGTCCATGGACAGTGATCCGCCCAACTGACACGATGGTAACAGCCCGGAGAGGAACCGAAGAACTCACTCGGAATATATTATTCTTCAAAAAGGTCTATGCTGGAACTCCCAACTCTTCAAGACCGGATCATATGGAAGCTGGTCCAAGTCAACGGAGAGTGGCTGAAGAGGTAGAGGGTGGCCAAGGAACTATCCCCATGGATGATCTGGACAGATCTGACAGAGAAACACCATCACCACTCGGAACTCCAGACAGAGGACTGTCCGACTTCCTGGTGAGATCCCCGGAGGGTGGAGTCTCACAGGAAGTGGCTCCTCCCTATCATCATCAAGGGCAAACATTCCAGATACAGCCTGAGGAGCAATCCGGCTCCATCTTCCCGTTTGGCGGGATTCATGGTGTGAGGGACCAAGGTTTTCCAGCGTACTGTTTCCTGTGACTGGGAAACAACTGAGGACCGATGGCACACCCGGAACTGGTAACAGATCTACAGGTCGATGTTATGTTTATTGTTTAATAAAGGTTAGAAGGAGGAGGAGCTACGCGGGCATCCAAGATGGTCGCGTGAGCAGAGAGCTCCAGAGACCCGCGCCGCCCTTATTGATCTATCCTTCTGCTATCCTGGTCACATTGACGGGCTTTTGAAGTGCTGCTCTTGCTGATGCTGCTGTACTTTTTGGGGCCGAGATCGGACTTCGGGAACCATATTTACGTCGTCCTAAGCTTTCTGGCATAGCCCCGGACGGGACCGGGGACTCTGCTGCTTTGGATGGCCGAGCAGTAATGCAACAACAATGGCTGCCTGGCATCTGCTCCACCGATGGTGTGTCACTTTCACTTTCGGTTTCTTGTCCATCCTTGAACTGACTGCCTATGACCTACTCTACACTCCTGGTTTTGGTGGTTTAACCAGCTGCATCTCTCCATTGCAGTGCCGGCTCAGTGGTCTGTGATTTTTGTGAAGCTAGACTTTCGAGGTCCGGAAGGTCGCTGCCATTCTATCGCACCCGGGAGGACCCTGCGGGGTGCTGAATCCAAAATGGCGACGAAACCCGAGCTGGAGAAGCGCAAGAAAGTCACCACTCGTGGGGGATCGGTCCAGTCTAATGTGATCGATCGCTATACTCAGCCGAGAGGATCCCCCAGTGCTACCAGCCGCAGTTTGGAGGACCCAAAGACGGACATGACGGCCTCATCAGAGGTGTCACTTCAAGACCTACTGGCCGCCATTGCAGGACTCAAGGCTGATATGGGTCAGCAATATGAGGCCATTGTGTCCAAGATAGACACGGTGGCGGTCGATGTTACCCTTATTCGAGCCGATTTAGCTAAGACTAACTAGAGGGTCAAGGCATTGGATTTAAAAGCTACCAGTCTGGTGACGGATATGGCGGAAGCGCAGTCAGAGATTGGGAATCTGCGGTCGTCGCAGGACCTGCTAACTAGACGTATGGAGGAGTACGACAACAGGGCCCGACGAAACAACATCCGCTTGGTCGGGGTGCCGGAGGACGGTGGTGCTGCCTCGATCGACTTACTGGTCGAGGAATTAATTGTTGCTAAACTTGCTCCCGCAGGCCTCAGTAATTTTTTTGCGGTCGAGCGTGCATACCGCTTCCCAGTTGGACAGGTTAAGCCGGGGGGACCCCCGAGGCCAATTATTGCTAGGCTGTTTCACTTTCGGGACAGGGACGCCATTCTTCAGGCCACTCGCAAACACGGCCCACTGAAGTTCAACAACAGCTCTGTCTCTATCTACCCTGACTTTACTCCTCAAGTACAGCGGCAACGATCAGGATTCCTGGGAGTGAAACGTCGCCTGAGAGATTTGGGACTTAAATATGCGATGCTGTTCCCCGCTCGTCTACGTATCGAATACAGGGAACGTGCTTACTTCTTTGATCAACCGGACAGTGCCAGTGACTGGTTGGACTCGTTGCCAAAGGACGATGCCTAGAGCGGGGGCCCCGGAGGCGCGGACGGAGGCGCAACGGCGCAGGAATGACTTTGGGTCCTGAGGTCCGATTTTGGATCGTAACTTTTGCAGAGTAACTTAAATCATGTGCCTTCACCTTTATGCCCGGGGTGGGGCGGGTTAGGGTAGTTTCTCCCTTCCTCCTCAGGGGTTCTTTGTGTAGATTCAGATGGTGCGACAGGCACACTGCAGTTTGGGGTGGCTTCTTAGTCAGCAGGGGTGCAGGGTGGGGGGTGTTGTAACGGGTTCTTGGTTGGGGGGTGGGAGGTGGGGACTTGGTTATGTTTTGTGTTCTATGTTTCTCTTTTCACATGGTACTGTATCGCTTGTATGCATTCTTGATCTGAGGTTCCGGGAGGGGGTGGGCTGGGACTTTTTCTGGGATGGGGGGGGTGACGTGAAGGTTCTATCCTGGAACGTTAATGGCTTGGGGGATAGGATCAAACGTGGTATTGTGTTGCAATTTATAAGACGTCATTCCCCTGATGTTGTTTTACTCCAAGAAACCCATTTGATTGGTAATGCCTGTAAAGCTCTTGACCGCCGAGGTTACCGACTTGTCGCTCACGCTGGTTTTACATCCGGCTCCCGAGGGGTTGGTATAATGGTGAAATCCTCTTTAGCCCTTGAAATTGACGATGTCACCCTTGATGATCGGGGTCGCTATGCTGCTGTCTCGGGGAGATGGGAGGGAAAGCTGATTGTAATTGTTGCTGTTTATGTTCCCCCGGGACTGCAGGCTACAACTTACGCTGACCTTGGTAAGACTCTCCTGGGGCTTCCAGATGGACTCCTCATCATGGGTGGGGATTTCAATTTGGTAATGTCAGGTGAGTGTGATCGGCTGCCCCCTAGAGTTCTGCCATTGTCACAGATGTGGCTGACTGACTTGACGGAAACCTTCGGGTTGGTAGATGTTTGGCGGTCGCTGCACCCCTCACAAACTCAATACACTTTCCACTCTGGTGCCCATGGCAGCCTCTCAAGGATTGATTATTTTTTTATGCTGACTGCTAACTTATCCTTGGTGCGTGAAGTCCGACATCTCCCCAGGGGTATTTCTGACCATTCCCCCTTGTTACTCGAGGTTTCGGTGGGAGGTCTTTCCGGAAGCAGAGTTCCCCCTGTCCCGACCTGGCACTTTAGGAACCCTCGGCTCCGATCGGATTTGATTAAGGCGATCGATTGTTACTTTGATGAGAATGTGGGTTCGGTCGCTTCCCCTACGGTTCTATGGGAGGCCTTCAAAACTGTTATACGGGGTTCCGCATTGTCCCTTATTGCAGCTGACAGAAAGGCTAGGAGGGAGGCTATGTTGGCCCTTGAGACCGAAATAACTAGGCTCGAAAGTGAGTTGGGTGGAGATGATACGCCTGCACTTCTACACTCCTTAGAACTGAAGCAGGCAGATTATAGAGCCTATGTGACTGATGCTGCTAAGGTGATGCGTGTGAATCAGCTGGGCTGTTTGTATGATGTGGGTGACAAGGCTAGCAAACTCCTGGCGTGGCTGGACAAGGCTGAAAGGATGAACCGCGTGGTGCCCGTTATCACCCGTGAGACTGGTGAATGTGTGACCGATCCCGGTGAGATTATTGAATGTTTCGTGGATCATTTCCGAACAGTTTACAGCTCAGTGAGTGACCGTGATGAGGCCGACTCCTGTTTACTATTGCGTGACATTGCACTACCCTGTGTCTCGGAGGAGGATAGATTGGCCCTAGAGGCTCCTATTACAGTGGATGAGATCGCTCTTGCCATCAGGTCCTTGCGATCGGGTAAAGCGATGGGACCCAATGGTTTGCCTATCGAGCTCTATAAACTTAGACCGGACAAAATGGCTGCTCACTTGCGGACAATGTTTCTGGATGCATTTGAGGCGGGCGTCCTTCCATCTGAACAGCGCTTGGCTACCATAGTGGTCATTTACAAGGAAGGCAAGCCTTGTGACCGTTGCACCTCTTATCGCCCCATCTCATTGCTCAATGCCGAGCCCAAAATTCTGGCCAAAGTCCTGGCTAATCGTCTATTGTCTGTAATTTGTGACTTGATCCATCCGGATCAGTCCGGTTTCATACCCCATCGAAACACAGCTCTTAATCTTCGCAGACTCCACAGCGTTCTCGCGAGAGCTGGAACTCTCACTGAGCCTGCAGTGGTGGCCTCCCTGGATGCTACAATGGCCTTCGACACCATAGAGTGGCCATATTTGTGGGCGGCCCTTTCCAAGTTCGGCTTCGGCCCTAGTTTCATTGCATGGGTGCGGCTCCTATACGAACAACCGCTAGCCCAAGTCGTGGTGAACGGCAGAGGCTCCGATTCGTTTCCATTGGGACGTGGCACCCGTCAGGGGTGCCCGCTCTCCCCACTTCTTTTTGCATTGGCACTAGAACCCCTTGCAGCGTGGCTTCGATGGGAGCCCTCGATTAAAGGGATCCGGTGGGCACCGGATCTGGAGGATCGCGTCTCGCTTTACGCGGACGATATCCTTCTCTATTTCACCTCACCCCAGAAGTCTTTAAACGTGCTTTTTGACGTTCTCACTTCCTTTGGTAAGAACTCTGGGCTTGTTATCAACTGGACCAAGTCATGTGTCTATGTTATAGCGGGGGTATTGCCTCCGCTGCCCCGCAGGTTTCCTATCCAGGTGGTAGAAGATGGTTTTAAATATTTGGGGATTTTTATTTCCATGGACTCCTCAGTGCGATACGATCGTAATCTTTACGCTCCCCTTCGTCGCCTCAAGCAAGATGTGCGGCGGTGGCGTGAATTGCCTTTGTCTCCATTGGGACGAGCGGCACTTTTTAAAATGATGTCGCTCCCCAGGTTCCTATATGCCTTGCAGAACTTTTTCGATCCTGTCCCCGCTCGCTATTTCCGTGAGATTGAAGGCCTACAGAGGCAATTGATTTGGGACGGACGTGCCCGTATCGCCTTATCAAAACTTACGCTCCCCTGGTATGATGGCGGTATTGCTCTGCCCGACATCAGACGATATTACTGGGCCTCACACTTAAGTGCAATTAACCATGTGACGTATTCCCCGGAACCCGCTCCCGCTTTCGCCCTGGATAAATTCCTGTTGCCAGGTGGCAACTTCAATAGAGCTTTATACTCGAAGTCACCACTCCGTCTCTTGACTGGTCCTACGAAATGTGCTGTGCGTGCCTGGAAGGATGCGAATGAGGCTACAGGTTGGGGCGGCAGATTGACGCGTATGACCCCGCTGTATGATTCTGAACGGCTGGGTAACCTGTGGCGGACGAAAGGGTTTGATAGATGGGATATGATTGGGATTAGCAAGGTGGAGGATCTCTGGGCCAGAGGAACAGTGAAATCCTTTGAGGCCCTAAAGGTAGAATATCAATTGGATGATAAGGAGTATTTTCGATATCTTCAGGTGCGGCATGCCCTATCCTCCGCCTTTCCCCCCGGGACTGACATCCCCCAGTCGTCTCTGTTGGAGGATCGTATTCTTGATGGCCATGTCCCGGACAGTACGATCTCCTTAATCTATAAAAAACTTATTAACAACAGGGCTGACCTGCTGGAGAAGCTTCGTGCCTCCTGGGTGGCGGATGGGCTCGAACTGGATGACGAAGACTGGCAAATGGCTATTTCTTCCCCCTAAGGAGGTGGCTATTCCGGCTCGGCTCCGTTTTGTGCAACTAAAGATCCTCCATCGCGTCTATGTGACTGGTATGCGTCTGGTACGAATGGGGCTTGCGACAGATGGATTATGTAGACGTGGCTGTGGTATGGATGGTACCTTTCTTCATATTTTGTGGGAATGCCCGGTTATCTCTGCTTTCTGGTCTAGGGTCCATGATGTAATGGGGCGTGTTACTGTGGTCCCTCTCCTTCCCGAGGCAAGGCGCTGCCTGCTTAATGTGTGGGAGCCTACGGACTGTACGGCTGCTCAGACCTTCTGGATCACCCTGGGCAACATGGTTGCCAAAAGGGACATAGCACAGCTTTGGGGCTCCAACAGACCGACTAGACTCAGTGCCTGGAAAGATAACATGGATTGGTGCATGTTTCGGGAGAAGACGGTGTATGAGGCTCGGGGTCGTCCTAGGAAGTGGAATAGAATCTGGGCGCAATGGAATGCATACCGGGGTGACATTTGTACCCCACCACTTGATTATGCTGAGGCCATTCCCTCCTCCCCATAGTTTACGTTCCTTTCATTATTTTCCATTCGACACTCCCTTCATCGTTCCCCTCCCATAGTAGACTTGTTTCCATTCTTGTATATTGTTTCCCGTTTTTCCTCCCCTCCTGTGAACTTGCTATTGCTCTACCATGTGTTTGTTCTTCTGTTTGTTTAACTTCGACAAAATTACAAAATTGAACCTTCGATATCCTCTAATCGTTGCTTTATGCACTACACCATAATGACACACGAAGCGGCCTTCTCCGCAGTATAATGTGTTATACTTTTTGACTGATTGTCATAGCGGCCGGCCCAAAAGGGTTGTAGGCAGACGCTGTGTAATGTGCATTTGACAAATAAAGGTTTTCAAAAAAAAAAAAGAAATAAAGGTTAGAAGGAATCTCCTCCGGCAGGGTAGCGTTTCAGTCTACCAGAGGTGACGAAGGAGTGCTGGAGCATGACACCACGCGCGATTATAAAATTAAGAGGCGTGGCCCGCTCCGGCAGTCGGGAGCACACTGCGAAAGTAATAATAGCGTTGAGTCATTATTCTGGCCCCCTTGGCGCTCGGTAATTACAGCGCCTCGGGTATTATCACAGTGACCTCCTCTGATGTGTTTGGTAAATTGCATTTGTTCTAAACACTGATTTGAACAGTCTTGGAGTCCGCATTTGGTGAAACCATGAATTTAAACATTCACTATGAAGCAATAATAATAATCCACATTTGTAAAGCGCGAACAATCACCCGTAAGGGTCTCTAGGCGCTGGGAGCCATCGAGAAGATTAAGCAAGCTATTGCCCAGATTCACATGGTGCTGGGCTAATCTGCCACCGGCGCCAGGGATCGAACCGTGAACCCCAGATTCCAATGTCAGTCACCCTGGCCCCACACCACCAGTAGATGAACACTGCCATTAGTGTTACAATTGTTAGCTCTGACGTTAGCCAAGACCTTCTGGGGCAGATTTACAATGAAAGTGACTCAGTGTTGAATGCAAGCCATTTGGCTGCGCCTCATTGAGTCACTTTCAAAGCACAGGGCATGAAAATGCACCACCGGTATGACACAAAAGGAGACGTACCGGTGGCACAAGGGGCTTGTAAATCTGCCCACCCCCTGATTTTTGCAAAAAACCCTCTACAGCCATTGGTCTGTTAATGTCCTTTACATTTTTGTTCCGCCCATAGCAATGCAGAAAAGGGTCAGTCCATTTCAGACATTACCTCCTTTGGGTGTGATTGACGGTCTTTCGCCCAAGCACAATGGTGTCACTCACAACAGAAAAATAGTCTTTTATATTGGTCCTCTTTCCGTGCTTTTAATTTGTTCTTCTTTCCCAGTACCTCCTGTCATTTCTATGGTTCATACTTCCTCCCATCAATAATGTTCCTGAAAATAGAGCAACAACGCAATGCTTTTCAAGGAAAGAAGCACAACAGATATACACATTGATTCTATAGTCTAAAGAGCTCACCAGTGGTTCTGGGACATTAAAAAACAATATAAAACAATTGGCATACTCGATGACGAAAGAAGTTAATGAACGCATGCATGCTACACTGTTGATAACATATCATAAAGCTAGGCGAATTCCTAGAGGTCTACGGATTTCATTGAAACCCACTCCTTATAAGAACAATCAGACTTGCACAGACCAGTGGTTTGTAATCTCAAACAATGAACTTTGGGTTTGATCCTATAAATCAAAGAAGAACTATCAAGACTTTTGAATGACCTGATATAAGAATTCACACAACTCAAACAAGAAATTGAGAACAGACAGATGAAAATAATTGGACTGCAATTTTAAATGATACCAAGCACAACTTGATACGTTGACTAAATAAATAAGTGAGAGAAGAATACATCAGTTTTAGCGTCTTACTTGGAGAGGTATGTAACGGGACCAATGTATATGCGTAAAGAAGACAAAACAGAGTAAACAGTAATAAATCACAAGAAGAAGCATCTACCTCCGATGAAGGAAGTACTAAAGAGCAACAAATTAAGTACGAATAAAATATTCACAGAACCGATAGAAGATACGGGAAGAACTCCTGAAGAATGGGAGGCAACAACCATAAGGAATCACAATCGTTTTGGACAATCAGTCCAGCTTCAAAACAGAAGCCTGAAGGGGGAGAGACCAATGTAGAACATCAGAGGGTTACAAGAAGTAGGGCCAAACCCTGACTATAAACATGTCTAAATGACTTTTGACAAAGGAGGAATGTCAGGTTCTCCAAAAAGGAACTTCGGGCCCGATTCACAGAACTAACTTAGGACAAAATCCTAACCTTACTACCATTTTAGTATTCACAGAAGGCACTTACTCATTTTGGTATTCACAGAAGGCACTTACTCATTTCGGTATTCACAGAAGTTAGGAGTCCTAACTTTAGGACTCCTAAATGCCTTCTGTGAATACCGAAAGTCCTAAAATAAGGATTTTTCTCAATTTAGTAGTAGTAAATGTATGACTCCTAACTTTAGGACTCCTAAATGCCTTCTGTGAATACCGAAAGTCTTAAAATTAGGATTTTTCTCAATTTAGTAGTAGTAAAGTTAGGACTCCTAACTTTAGGACTCCTAAATGCCTTCTGGGAATACCAAAAGTCTTAAAATTAGGATTTTTCTCAGTTTAGTAGTAGTAAAGTTAGGAGTCCTAACTTTAGGACTTCTAAATGCCTTCTGTGAATACCTAAAGTCTTAAAATTAGGATTTTTCCTCAGTTTAGTAGTAGTAAAGTTAGGACTCCTAACTTTAGGACTCCTAAACTGAGAAAAATCCTAATTTTAAGACTTTCAGTATTCACAGAACGCATTTAGGAATCTTAAAGTTAGGACTCCTATTTTCTGTGAATACCGAAATGAGTAAGTGTCTTCTGTGAATCCCAAAATGAATAAGTGCCTTCTGTGAATACGAAAATGGTAGTAAGTTTAGGATTTTGTCTTAAGTTAGTTTTGTGAATCGGGCCCTGTATGTGTATCCACCTATTACACAAATGAAGACTGTGACTGAGATATTTAGATTTGCACAAAAGTTACTGTTACAACATTTTTTTGAGAACGTGTTGGCAAAGAAAGATTTGAAGAGAACCGTACATACATATTCAAACCCAAAGGCATTTTATACCTCTGATGAGTCATAAAAAATTGGATACATCCAAGACCATTAACAACCACAATTTGAAGGAAACCATAAGATACGGGAAGCATTGACATTTGTACATAACATTTAATGATTGCAAGGTTTGGAGAAAACTGACCAATGATTCCACAATAATTTTCAAAAAAGCAGATAAGGGTGATGCCCATGTCATGGATGAAGAATTCTATAATCGGAATGTTGATCTGTGGGCTAACAACTCATACACATACAAAACCATGGGAACAGATCCAACTAGAGCATTCATGAAAACATTGAGACCCTCATTACGATGTTTTGGTGAGGAAACCGCTAGACCATAGATCAGCGGTTCTGCACACCGAATTAGGATGAGACTGCACATGGGGCAGTCAAAACTTCCATTATTCAATGGGAGCTTGAGCCGCGGGCCTAAACCGCCTGCAGCACAAGCTCTCATTGAATTGAAGTTTTTGCTCATCCCTACACCGTTTGGCAGCACCTCTCGGTGCCTGCCACATGGTGCAGGCATGAAGGGGGGCACCTATGCCACACTGGAGGGCCAGGGGGAATGGGGCCCTGGTCGGGCCCCCAAATGCACTTTCCGGCAGCAGTTCCATTGTCGTAAAGGTCGACATGGAACTGCGGTCGGAAAGTACCATCATAATCTCGACGGCGCAAAGCAGTCCGTTAGGGATTATGGGGCGCTTCTGACTGGCCAACTTGCTCCTTGGGGTTTAAACTACGACTGTCGTCTTTGTAATACGGTGTCAGAGTTTGAACCTTAGTTGTCTTTTGGAAAGCCTCCGATCGACATCCGAATCAGCCCTGAGAGTGATTTAAGACAACGGTTTGATGGGAGATATCATTATGGAGACAGAGAAAAGATATTTCTGAAGATTCACACAATGTACATATTACTAAAAATACAAAAGTTCAAGGAAAATCCTCCATTCAAACTCATTGTATCGACTACAGGTTTGATACATAAACATATAGGAAAGTTCCTAAATTTCCACCTACAGCCATTTGTACAAGTGGGTTAGTCTTATTTACGAGACACCACAGACTTTCTAAACAAACTGCAAACCTTGACTATATATATATATATATATATATATATATATATATATATATATATATATATATATATATATATGGCCATTCTTCCCACTCCACCCCTTATCCTGGAACTCTGTGAAGGAACAGTCATAAAGATTTGATTTTTAAAGAATGCATACATTTAAGCAGTTACACATTACTTGGAAGAGGTGTTCATACATGTAGAGAAAGTAGGTGGATGGAATGAGTTAATTGGTATGCATGGGGTAAATATATCACTGGCGATATATTGCATCACAAAATTTAGAATCTACTATATTGACTACAAATATATCATCAAGGTAGTGTTGTGTAGCATTTTAGAATCCTAGCGTAATTTACCGATTAATTACCTTATATAGCTATAATTCACATTGCCCTTATATAGGCATAGAAATCATACCCATATTTAGACATAACCCATCCAGTCCAAATACAGGCATGGCTACTTCCACTAGTTCTAAAAAGCCACAACGATTTCTTGGAAAACTCTGCTTCAGCAGTCAGGAACATCCCCTTGCTTGAATATTGATTTGTCCTAGAAATCATGGAGTTTTCAAAGAACTACCATTCCCTTGGGGTTCTTTGATGACGTTATTATGTCCGACTTTACGTCAGACTAGGCACCTTCAAGGTATAAATATTCCTACACTTGCCCTAGCAAAGACATGGTGGTTCGGAGCAGCTCGACTATCTACTTGCCCGACGCAGCTCGCTACAGCAAGTGCCGAAGGAAGCTGACCCTCCAGCTGACACACTGACAGCAAAGCTGTCCTTTCTCTCGCTGAGAATTCAGCTCCAGTGTTTCCAAACTCTCCTCGCGGGGTGTTGGTAAATCGAGTCCAGAGACCAGATACCAGACCTCCTTCATTCTAAAACAAAGGTACAGAGCTGATTAGACCCTAAGAGAAATCTTGGTTAGATTCTTGGCAAAGACAAAGTAAACCTAAGCTATACCTCACTTACTTCTTCCCTTGTACTAGACTTAGGTTAGGTACATTGGGGTAGGCATATTTTAGAAGCACCAGTTGAGTACTTTTTAGCCTTTGTTATTTATGTTTGTATTTACCTAGGGTCTAGAAACCATACAATGCTTTCACAGTATTATTTTATAATACTCTTCTTACTGTACGTATTATACTTTGCAACCAGAATTACGATTGTAGCAGTTCACTTTACTTGCTTGAGAAAGAAGACTGTTCAATAAAACCCTTTTATTGAAAATGCCCGTGTCTCTATTTATCTGCACCTCTGATGAAACCAAGCATGCACGTTTGACTGAGTAAAATATCTATCTATTGTTTCCACGACTCTGAAGATCAGTTTTATTCTTGGGGAAAAAAAGTTGTCATGTTTATGCGGTTGTCAGAAACAAATCCCTTCTTGTTTATTCGAGAAAGTTTCTAGTGACCTCTGAGCTAGCTGGCACTCACAATTAAGTCTAATATATTCGATAGAGACCCAGTCGACCTAAGTCCTACGTCAAATCTATAGGATATATTATTCCAATGCGCAGAGCCTATTGGGAAAAAAGGAACTACACTACATGGCGCCCAACGTTTGTTAAGGCACTAATTTAACGCTAGAGTAACTTAGTCGTGCTTTTCACAGAGACCCCTTTTTCCCGTAAAATACTCCACTGGGCTTCTGGAGTGGGTAAAAGGATAAAATATCCGCCATTACTGAGTAGGACGAAAATCCTATGTATTAGTTTTTGGTTTGATTCAACGTTGAAGGATACAGTGTTCCAAAATATTGTGCACCTTATCTTTGTTTCCTTGAAACTTGCTCTACAAACTTTCAGTCAACAAAATGAGTGATGAAGAGAATGGTGAAGCTGCAAGAACTGCAGCCCAACCAGGTTTTAACATTACCAGTTGCCAAGAAACCAATCCCAATGCTATAATCATCCCGGAAAACATAGGGAAAACCATTGCTTTAAAGCTTATAACAAATGGTCTATCACCAAGAAGTGGTAAGGTCATTTTTGTCATAGAGGCACACAAATATCGGCAGACAGAGGTATTCTATTCATGGATAATCTTCCCTGAAGCAAATGCAGTATCGCATGTATTTGACTTCCACAAAGTAGAGGATAATCCAACGGTATACGTTCCTTTCGAGGACATTGAAATTCCACTAACTTACCAGGAGCATCAGCTCTGGTTTAAAGGCGCCCTACAACATCAAAATCACATTACCAGGCTCGTTCCACTAGGTAGGCCAGGAGCAACATGGCCGGTACTAGCAAGCTATACACCGCACCCTGACATTGAAGAAATGTCAGGTGCAGAACTATTAGTTCAACTAAAACAACTAATTAAAATACATGGACAATTGGTTCAATATGTCATGTGGACTCTTAACAGTCCTACCTCCTATAAGGATTCCACAACAAACCCCCCACCAGGGGAACACAAATAAAATTACACCACAGACTATACAATCAGTCATTGGTAAATTACCCGCGAAAAGGGACCAAATTCCATTCTGGATAGCTAAAACAAATTACTCAAATCGAGGCAGTATTTCCTGACAGTACACCTCATGAGAAACACAGAATTTTAACAATCTGTTTACCAAAGGGGATCGCACCATACCTGGAGGACTGTGACACTTGGAGTACAGTCTTTGCTGCAATCTACACAAAAAAACATGGTGTTCCGTCTATGGCGGTGATACCAGACGTCCTGAAAAAGATTCAAAATGAATACGGGGCAGAGCCTGCTCTAAATCTAGGTATGAAATTACTGAAAGATTTCAAACAGGTCTCAGCTATAATATTAGCTAATATTAAACGTAAAGCAGCATCAGTGGCGATTCACCCAAAAATAAGGGTTATTGATATAACTGAGCTACCATATGAACTGGCCAGAATAATTGAAAAATCCTACGATGAACTAGGTAGAGATAGTTTGGGTGGGAGACCAGTTAAGCCCCAACTAACAGAAAGTCCTGAAAAGGTCTTTATTAAAAACACTCTCACTACTCCTAAAAAGAAGTGGGAATATACTAAACAGTCTTCTAATGAGAAGCGTTCTCAGTCCCGAGGTAGGTCTTCTCAAAAAGAGCCCTCTGAAAAGAGGTATAACCTCAGGAACAGGGATAATTTGAGAAAACCTGATAGATATCAAGATACTGATACACGTTCCTCTCGTACCTTTCAGACTTCCTCACAGAAATCGGAAAGAAGAGGCCGGTCAGAACACAAGGAAGAACACGTGAAGTCAAAAGACGATCAACAAGTTCCAAAAAATAGGAAAACCCAATTCACCAAAAAGAAGGTAGCAGGTCTAAAAATCAGACATGCAGATGATCTTGAGGACACAACTCAAGAACGGGGACTGGGCCCAGACAATGCTGGACAGCACAGCAGAAGTCACCATAGCTCGCAAGATCTTGAAGGATCATCTGGAGACAGTGGACTTGAATGAGTACATTCAAGTTGAAACAGCTGATACCAGGGTTAGTGTACCCCATAAGTTACATGAAGTAACGCTCCAGATGGAGGGGGACATAACTAGGAAAGGAAGAGCACTCTTTTGCGAAAAGCTCTCTAAGGGTTATGACATTCTTCTAGCTGAAAAAGACTGGCCACCAACATTTGTCAGGGAGTGCCCACATGGCGAAGACATCATTATGCCAGCCTTCTCCAATCATATTCCAATTCACTTAAAATAAACCTATGCCAGAAAATGGGCTTTAGCCCAGGCTCCAGCATTATATAAAAAATCATGTGGGATGGGATGAGGATTCTCCTCACCACAAAATCCAGTTAAAATCACAACCAACTGCACAGAGGCAGTATCCAGTTAAGCAAGAAGCTAAAAAACAGGTCAAGGAGATCTTAGATCAACTTGAATACCAAGGGGTTATTGAAACATGCACCTCAATAATGAACAATCCTTTGTTTCCTGTCTCCAAACCGGACAATACATATCGTCTAGTTTTGGATTACAGACATTTAAACTCTTATTGCAAAACCTTTGAAGTACAAAATGCACACAGTGCAGCACTGATGAATAACATCGTGCGCAAAAAGTATAAAACCACATTAGATATTTCTAACGGTTTCTTCTGTCAAAACATTGCACCTTAAAGCAGGAACTTGACCGCTTTCTCAATTATGGGGACACATTGTCACTTCTGTCGTCTCCCCCAGGGATTCAAGAATAGTCCAGGGTTATTTTCAGCCAGACTAACAGAGTTACTACAAATGTATGATGATGATGCATTATTTTATGTCGATGACATCTATCTAACAGACGATGACTTGGACAGGCACTTGAACAGAGTGAATACAACTATACTTGGATTCGCCTCTAAACGTACACAACCTTGTAATCAGAATAATCCCAGGAAGATGCAGATTTGCGTACTTAACCTTTAATGAAGGTAAAAAGTACCAATTGCTTACAAATTACACTTGTACACACTACTTGAAAGGAAATTCACTTCAACAGAAACAATTCTGATAGCGGTTCAAACTGCAGTAGCAAAAGAGAGAGCTCTCGCACAGGGTAAACGTATAATGGTCGTTACTCCTGTACCTGCCTTAGAGGCGGTGACAAAAGCAAGCATTCCGAATGCAAAGGCTTTACATTCGAGATGGATACAATGGGTTAACTCTCTTGCCTGCAACAGACGTTGAATACGTTTTTGACCCCTACTTGAAAACTCAAGAATTTCTACAATACGAACAAGAATGTCCTCTGCCCACTGAGATTCTGCCTCTAGAACAGTACGAATGTACGATTTATACAGACGATGCAGCACAGCCCACAATTGGGGTAAACAAGCTTATAGTGCTGCATGCGCGATTGTTAAAGGTCGCTGGCGCAATGGTAAATTCCGACCTATGGTCACAAAAACACAATCTCTCGGAGACTGTACAGCTCAGCGAGCTGAAGATGGCGCTTGAAAATACTGATTGTGAATTCCCCACACTCATAGTGTGCGATTCGTATTACTGCGTCCAGTCTTACAATGAATACTTGCAGAACTGGGTTCAAAACTGTTTCAAAGATGCAAAAGGTGGCATTCTCAAGCATACGTTGCTTTGGGAACAAGTAGTTCAATTACAGAAAGAACTACAAAAGACTCACGTGATCCATACACTGAGTCATCAGTGTGATGGTGTTCACGTTGCAGGGAATTCATTGGCTGATGAAGCCGCAAAGGCAGCTGTACAAACGGCTTCCGTAGCTGCAATCACTCGTTCGAAAACAGAAATAGACGGCGAAACAATGCTAGCTGTAAATGCCACAAGCAAAGGCAGCGGAGCGGCGTTACCTCTAAACTATCCACTCGAATATTCATACAAAATTGATGCCAACTCCGTCCCTTTTGCTCAAATCCCTGGAGTGGGGGATAGATTAATCCCAAACAGGAGACATAGAGGAGCTTTGATACAAGAAGCACATATGGGAGAGGGTCTGATACATCAAGGGATCTCTAAATCCATTCTGGAATTAAAAGAGGCGTACTGGTGGCCCGGGATGAATGCCCACATTCACGAATTTGCAATTAATTGCCATGACTGCAACCAAGATCACGGCATAGAACGCCGCCAGATACCTGACTACAGTGTAGCTAGCCCAGTACAGACACCATTGTTAGACAGCATTAGGCTTTCTACACGCAGATGTCACTATGGACGAATTCGGTCCCGCAACTATAAGGAGAAGATTAATTTGGACATGGCCTCAGCGATCGGGTGACGCCCAAACTGTTATAAAAGATTTGCAAGTCTTTATCGGCACATAGGCAGTCGGCACGCTACATTCTGACCAGGGTCCTGCGTTTAGCTCAAAAGCTTACAAGAAGGCCATGGCCAGTCTGGGCGTTGCATTACGGTATTCTAGTCCATTCCATCCTGAGGGAAACAGAAAAAAACAGGACATAAAGCAATCTATACCATCTAGGGTATTAGGTTTGGGTGACGGGTGGGTCAAACATCTAATAAGTGTCCAACGTAGTTTAAATAATCTGACAAGAAATTCTCTGGGTGGAATCACTCCATATGAAATCCTTTTTGGTACTAGAATGCTTGTCCAGGACCTCGATCATCATACTTCAGTGGTGGAACAAAAACCCTTTGATATCAAAGACCATTTGGCTGTTTTGCAGGACTTAAATGAGAAAAGGAGAAGTCAAAGCAACACAATACAGAAGTCAACGACCACTGAAGGAGAACCACCCGTCCCAGCAAGGCCTGTCTGGATTCAAAAGATTGGGGATCTAGTCAGAGAAAAGATCGCGGATGAGAAGGAATTTGGGCCTTCTTACAGAAAACCAATACCTGTACTAGCAATAAACGGATCAAGAACAGTGTTACTGCCGCCCCTTGCTGGAAGAAAATAGAAAAGGTTCGTATCCATCGACCTGGTCAAACCACATCATGTGGCCGATAATAAGTAGTAGGCCCAGTGGACTACAAAGATGTAGCAGAAGACCAAATCTTGCTACTATCCAAGAGGTTCAGACTGAGAGACTAATTACATTTGAAAACTCTGCAGCACAAAACAAAGGACTAAGCAATAAAGCAATGGAACTTGAGCCTCTTGAGACCCAAATAACAGTTCGTCAATATGCTCCTGTCTACAATAATGTAGCATCTGACAATACTAATATGACAAAGGATCCGGTAGCCTCAGTGATTTAAAAAAAATCCTGATGCAAGTCCAACAATTGACAGAACTGCCTCTGGCTATTTCATCAACTTTGATACGTTTTCTGAGGATCCCAGTGAAACTGAAACGACGCCAGCAAATAAAACATTTAAAAAACAAGTAACAGAACTTTTTCAGCAACTTGAAAAAACGTATCTGGTTTCACCATGGGTTGAATTTTGGATTGTGCTGGGCGTACTTTTTCTCCTACTTTGGCTAATCCTGGTATTAAGGGTCCGATTATGATGGAGGATTTTCCACATCCTCCGGGCCGGCGGAAGCCACCGCCGGCCCGGAGGATGCGGAAAATCCTCTGCGGACCCACCAAAGACCCACCGCCACATTAGGATGGCTGGTGGGTCTTGGTTTCAGTCCGCCACTTTTCAGCCGCGGTTGGCTTACAACTGCGGCGGAAAAGCCCTAATATGGTGGCGGTGTCTCTCAGACACCGCCAGACATATTAGGATGGCTTGCAAAAATGTTTTTCCGCAGCGGGTTCTCCGCCGTGGAAAAGCATACGATTCTTCACCTCGGGGGCCCGTAGCGGGCCCCCTCGGTGAAGGGGGTGTGGGGGGTGCATATGGGGGTACCTATGGTACCCCCCTGCATTTGTATGCAGAAATCGGCAGGCACCGCGTGGTGCCTGCCGCTTTCTGCATACAAATGCAATGTATGCATTTTTAACATTGCGGCGGGTGCAGCTTGGAGCCGCACCCGCCGCAATATTAAATAAAGAGGATGTGACCGCCAGGGTGGGTGGCGGTCACATCCTAATTGCACAGGAAGGAACGCCGCAGCCCATGCGGACATTCCCTCCTACTCAGGGCTCGCGGACGGACACAAGTCCATCCGCGATCGTAATGTGCCCCTAAGTTTGGGAATGCTGATAAATGGAAAATATAGTAAAATGGACACAGCAAGTAAGAACATCAACTTGCTCCTGAAGCCATACAAATAATCTCATCGTGAACAAAGAGACTTGGCATCAGTGAACATCACAGCCATTCTTATACCTGGGGTATAGCATGGGACAGAACTGATTATGACATCTATGGCCTTGCAGAACTGCTGAAGATTCCACATCAATTTAAGGTTTCCTTGAGTGACTTTGTTTCACCCAGCACGTTTTCTGATGATTGGGACTTTGAGACTGTCAATAATATGATGTCAGATTTAGAGCTGTCTGCTAAATTTACGAAACATGAATACTTAGAAGGTTCATCAGATTATGCACAAATGTATTGTTATAATCACTATAGTCATCATTACTTGAACAAATCTGCAAACCCTAGAAATGTTTATACTTTCAATCAATGGGAACATTGTCCAACGCCACCAAAGGGTAGCTCAAAACATTCTATGATAAGTTTGCATACTTCCCAGGTTTAATGTCTCAAATCCAGAGACATTTTACTTTAGAAATGTTACTAAGACAGGAATGAAAAGTATGTTAACCAATATAAAGCAAATTTATTCAGCAGTTTTTTATGCCCAGCTGTCCTCATTAGGCTTCGACTTTTGGAGTGACAATATAGAAACAAAAACTGTCTAGGGCTCAAAAGACTGGCAGGTGCAGGGATTAGAAGCTTTATTTTGAGCATGCATTATCCCTGAACAAATAATGTTTTTGAATGACACTGTTCAACATACATCCTGCCTTGGCCTGGCCAAGATAAAAGATTTAAACAAACCGTCCATACCTACACGAACGCCTGATAGTCAAAACACTTCAGAAGGAGGGCTCGAAGTAAAAACTATTTTACTTAAAAACAGAACTGATCCTGATTGGAAAAAATGGTTAATCTGGCCCACAGACACAAACAACTGCCAAGATAGATTCCTGAACAAGACACAAGGATTTACAGTAGCTAGGCCAGATCCAAGATAGATCCAGAGACAACATCCAGGGATAGTAACAACATACAGTGTAGGAAAACTATGCCTTGAGTGGCTACAGAAATCTACACTGCCAGAGGTTAAACAACACTTATCTTTACTTAAAGATGGCGTTGATTTAAGGAACTTCTACTAGGACCTGCCAAACGAAGTCATAAACGTTTCATATACGCAGGTATATATGCCATTTATAATGAAGCTTGGAAAGCGACACAGGCAGAGACTGCAGAAAGAATACGAGAAAGCGATCGTATTAATTTAGAGAAAGCACTCTCTGTAGTTGACAATGGGTTAACAACCCTGTCATCCAGAATGTATTCTTTGGACAGCATAGTATTGTCTGCCATTGACATAATGGAACAGGACTTGCTCATGCTACAGCATGGACAGTCACAATTACGTTGTATAATGCTTTTAGGCGGGACGTTGCAAAATCTTCATTCTGGATATGTGCCATGGCGTCTAATCAACACCACGTCATTGTTTTCTGTATTTAACCTTACAGATAAACAAATGACTTTGGCACAAAGAGGAGCAGACTATACGGTGCCTGATGATGGCATTCATTGAGAACTCACAGACCCAATCTGCTGACGGTGAGATACGTGGATCAACAGGCACACAGATACCATCTCCATCTCCGACGAACATCGCTAATGCTGCTCACGCTGACGGCGATGCTTCACATTTTTGTGCTATCTGTTCACTTAATGAAGTGGCCAAACTTTCACCTACTGTGGTTGACGATTTCTTTGCCAGCTTAGAAGATTTAATGTTTTCTCCTAACAACGAGAATGACTTTTGAAGTTAGCACCCAGCGTTCTATGGGACTCTGTATTTGACCTTCACTTTTCATAACAAAACTTCCAACTTTAGAACACTATTTTCTTTTTTGCGATTTGACTTTTTCCAAAATTGAACTTTTTTGGCACAAAGTAATCTACTTAAAGTAGAACTATTCTTAGAGAATAAGAATTCTTTGAAACACTTCCAAGAGACAATATTTGACCTTGTCCACAACCTAAACAGTATATATATTCTGTCATGGAATGGTCTCGACCTTTCTTCGGTATTTAAGAGCCATTTCATAAATGTTATTTCATGACTCATTCTGATAAGCATTTCCATGACACACTACATGCTTTGAATGAAAATATTGCTTTTTTAAATGCCTACAGCCCAAATGCTCATCTTTCATGGACGATCATTTCAAATGCATTTTATGTATTTTGGGATCGATTTTTAACACATCATGCTTTAGATATGTTTTAAATGCTTAGAGTTTAGTAATATCAAACATAATACAGTGAAGTGGGTGTTGTGTAGCATTTTAGAATCCTAGCGTACTTTACCGATTCATGATCTTATAGAGCTATAATTCACATTGCCCTTATATAGGCATAGAAATCATACCCATATTTAGACATAACCCATCCAGTCAAAATACAGGCATGGCTACTTCCACTAGTTTCAAAAAGCCACAACGATTTCTTGGAAAACTCTGCTTCAGCAGTCAGGGACATCCCCTTGCTTGAATATTGATTTGTCCTAGAAATCATGGAGTTTTCAAAGAATTATGTCCTACTTTACGTAAAACTAAGCACCTTCCAGGTATAAATATGCCTACACTTGCCCTAGCAAAGACATGGTGGTTCGGAGCAGCTCGACTATCTACTTGCCCGACGCAGCTCGCTACAGCAAGTGCCGAAGGAAGCCGACCCTCCATCTGACGCACTGACAGAGAAGCTGTCCTTTCTCTCACTGAGAATCCAGCTCCAGTGTTTCCAAGCTCCCCTAACAGGGTGTTGGGAAATCGCGTCCCAAGACCGAGAAACCAAACCTCCTTCATTCTAAAACAAAGGTACGGAGCTGATTAGACCCTAAGAGAAATCTTGGTTAGATTCTTGGCAAAGACAAACTAAACCTATGCTACACCTCACTTACTTCTTCCCTCGTACTAGACTTAGGTTAGGTACATTGGGGTAGGCATATTTTAGAAGCACCAGTTGAGTATTTTTAGCCTTTGTTATTTATGTATGTGTGTACCTATGGTCTAGAAACCATACAATGCTTTTACAGTATTATTTTATAATACTCTTCTTACTGTATGCATTATACTTTGCAACCAGTATTACAATTGTAGCAGTTCACTTTACTTGCTTGAGAAAGAAGACTGTTCAATAAAACCCTTTTATTGAAAAACGCCTGTCTCTCTATTTCTCTGCACCTCTGATGAAAGGAAGAATGCTGATTGATTGAGTAAAATATCTATCTATTGTTTCCACGACTCTGAAGATCAGTTTTATTCTTGGGGAAACAAAGTTGTCATGTTTATGCGGTGGATGTATGACATAACGCATGCTTTTACAACGCATGCTGTTACAACGCAGGTTTTACTACGCATACCTTTACAACGCATTACACTTTGGGGTGCTGGATAGTGAATAGTTTAATTTACTATTCCAACTCCAGTCCCCGTGGACACTAGGGAAGGTGTTGGATAGTAAATTAAACGTATTCCCTATCCTAGAGGGCCCCCCAGTGTAATGCGTTGTAAAGGTATGCATAGTAAAACCTGTGGTGTAATAGCTTTGCGCTGTAAAAGTTTTGTTGTAAAGGATGTTTCCCTTAAGCGGTTGTCAGAAATGAATCCCTTCTTGTTTATTCGAGAAAGTTTCTAGTGACCTCTGAGCTAGCTGGCACTCACAATTAAGTCTAATATATTTGATAGAGACCTTGTCGACCTAAGTCCTACGTCAAATCTATAGGATATATTATTCCAATGTGCAGAGCCTATTGGGACTATAGGAACTACACTACAGTAGATAGATGTGGAATTAAGATTAGTATTATCTCTATATACGTACATTGTTGATCTAGTGGTAGGTGAAATAGTGGATGTTTTTATAGGTTGATATTGTTGACTTCAAAATGGTGATGTATACAACCAGGTAATTTGTTACCTGGGACAAGATTCAGAAACAGTCAAAACCTTCACCTGCTTCAAGCCATATCTTCAGTTCATGGATGCCATCACATAGCCTTCAAAAGAGTGTGTGAAGCAGAAAACGAGCAGAGCAAAGGAAAAATAATACTTACTTTGGTTATATGTATTCATCTGAGTATTTTTTTTTTCCACCAGCGTGCTTTGAAAAATGAACGACCCCCAGGTTGGAGTGTTCGGAGAAATTTCGCTAGTCACTGGGCCGAGGCCTACCTTCGCATGAGCATTGGCAAATCTGGAGAACAGTCAGAGAGAAACCTGCAGACAAGCCCTGAAAGACAACTGCAAGTGCAGGGAGTGATCAAGAGGAGAATGTCAAACATGGACTTTACTGTGAGTATTGTCAGAAACAATTCTTTTCTTCTCCAATTTCTGAAGAAAATGCAAATTACATTAGAGAATCCAGTGGCTTAATTTAAAGCGTTTTAAAGATAGTATTGGGGAGAAAATTGACCGGGTATATTTTCAGTTACCACTAAACTTTATATCTTAATTAAAGGAGCTCGTTTAAAGTTCGGGAAGCCGGCGGCAGTAGCAGCCCCTGTCATATTTAGGCTTCCCTTCTAAATAGACAGAGAATAATCGCTTAAAGGGTTTTCTAGAGGGGTGCGAGCCCACAAATTAGCAGGCAGAGCTGAGCCAGAGCCGAAACAAGGTTCTGACTCCGCTCTTAGAGCCTGTGTATGAGCCAAGCCCAGAAAATGTTTACTATGTAAATCAAACAACAAACCTTTGTGAGGTTGAGGTTGTGGCCTTACGGCCAGAGCTGCCTACTTTGGAGCTGGGAAACCAGGTTCGAGCCACTGCGTCAGCTCAACATCCTGTGATTCTGGGCAAATCATCTATTCTCCCAGTGCCTACCAAAAATGAATGTGTCCTTGTGTATAGTAACTGGTGCTCATGTAATGCGCTCCAATACCTTTGGGTCGAGTAAATCTGCAGAACACAGTACACATAGAAAGCAGAAAAAACAAGGTGAAATAAAGAAATTTCTCCTCATTACGCCTGCCCTGGGAGGCATAAGATTTTGACACATTCCCAGGTTTACAAGTCCTTGTAAATCTGGGAATGCGTCAGAACCCATGGGAGTAGCATGGGAACATGTGCCTCAATGCCCATGGAACATCTCCCTTGCGAAGAGTAAGGTTGCACTGTGTTGCCTTACTCAAAATTCATGACACCACTCAAAGCCATGCAATGTATCTTTGAGTGGCTTCATTAATATGACTCAGAGCCTTGCGTAACGCATGTAACACTTTGGTGGTGCAAACGTGAACAAAGACTCTCATAAATATGCCCCTATGTTTTTGTACAACTGATAATCTGAACTTGCATGTTTGAAAAGGCCAGTCTGGCCGGCATGCAACACATATGGGGGGGGATGCGGGGTCGCGTGGGGGCGGCGAGTGGTAGCGAGTGTAGGGGGGAACGCGGGGAGGGGGTTCAAATAATAATAAATAAATAAATAAACAGACTTCTCGGTCTGCTCCTGCTTTCCTGACTCCGCAGGAACAGGAAGCAAGCAGCCTCCCTCCCCCTCCCCTAAGTCAATTACAACGCTGCAATGGCAGCATTGTGATTGGTTGGGACGTCGACCACACAGGCGTCTATGAGGAGGCCATTTTCTCCATGGAGAAAAGGGAGAGTGCGCATGATTGGTTTGGTCGGCCCCAGAAGGCCACCCAAACAGTCAGGGCCCGCAGCATTGGGCAAGCCACTTCTCCCCTGGCCTCGACCAGAACCGCCCGCCCCCAACCAAACCCTTCTGCTTTCTCGCAGTGCGATAAACAGAAACATAAAATGGTACCATTTTATGTTTCTGCTTCTCGCACTGTGAGACAGCAGTGGGGCGACTCGGCCCACATGGAGGAGCCGCCCTGGAAAGGGCTTTCCTACCCAATAATGATGAAAGGGAGTTTGGGTAAAATAAAATAATTGCTTAAGATCTCCCAAGTTAAGCTGAGCAGACAGGATTTATCCAGGTTTTTCGGTTTGACTTTGTACAAATCAGCCAATAAACAGGTTATCATTTGCCTTTCATTATGTGGATGCTTTGCTTTTATCTCTCTGCATTTTTCTATAGTTTTTATATAGCACAATCTCGACCCCACTGTATTGAAGCAATTTAGATGATGACTAGTTACATGTTAGAACTCAGAGGTGAGTAGATAGGGCATTTGATAAATTTTGGCAGATTGGCCTTTAGCACCTACCTTGACTGACCCCCTATGTCTTGACTGTGCCTGTGCAATACACAAGTAACTTGGTTATCCCACTCTAGTGCACTAACGATGAAGCCCCTGTGACTATTGTGGCAAAATAAAATGAAAAGTGGCTGGTAACCAGTCACCTCCTGTCATACTACACAGATAAAAGGCCTCATACACTCACCGGTCAATTTGAACTGTACTCCCTCTGGCGGCAGGAAAAGTGAATTTTGAACCTATTTCGAGGACTCATCCAAAATGCTGAAACCAAAGAAGAGATGGAAATTCAAAAGGTGGTCCATGTCTGAGGTTAGATAACTCATTACACAGCAGTCCCTGTTCTGGAGGGTGGGCCAGCCCCTCCCAAGATAGCCCTGACTGATGAGTCCTAACTTTACTACTCCTAAACTGAGAAAAATCCTAACTTTAAGCCATTAGGTATTAACAAAAGGCATTTAGGAGCCCTAAAGTTAGGACTCCAAACTTCTGTGAATACCGAAATGAGTAAGTGCCTTCTGTGAATACCAAAATGTAGGAAGTTTAGGATTTTTTCTTAAGTTAGTTCTGTGAATCGGGCCCACTGAAAATGGCAACATTTTGATTCTTCATTAGTGAAATGGCTTGTCAATTTTCACTTACACAGCACAGATACCGAATGGGAAGGAGCAGTGCAAGTGCCCATTATACAAATAAAAGCACAAGCAACAATTTAATAGCAGCAAACACAATGTGTGCTGCCGCTGACCTTGGCTACTCCCAATCAGCCAAGGTGCTCTCAGAAAGTGGAGCTCACTAATATAGTTGGATGGAACTTCAAGAAAAGACACCCTACTTTGGGGCACTGGTGACTGTGCATTCATTCTCTCCCAACAACTTCCCTCATTTTGTCACATGAATAGACAAAAATGGATTGTAGCCAGGGCCACTGGAACTATATGATTTTGCAGCTGCTGTGTTGTATGCATTTGTCACATTTGCCACATAATCCATCTACTGCTGTATAATTTGCTAAAATTATTATTATTTTTTTTTAACTTTATTTTTCAGTTTACGTAACATATACAAGAACACCCAATTGGCATCACTACAATGTATGCATACAGTTCGACAACTTCATTATTGGCACTTAGGAACGTTAGCAGCATCCAGAGAGGTTCGGACACATGAGGAGTAAACAGAATAACAGACAAATAAAAACCATCGTGAGGAAGCAGCCAAGCATGTCACAACAATAGGTGGTCACCCCCTCCCTCACCATCAGACCCCGCACCAACAGGTGTACACACCTCGCGACTCGCACTGTCAGACTCGCTCTGGGAGGACTGCACCCTCTCCGCCAGTCCCGAGGCACACATAACGCGCCAGGCGAGTAAGTCGTCCTGCAGTTTCTCGCCTCTCCGAGTAAGTTGCATGTGAGTTTCCTCAGCCAGGGACCACTTTCTGACATCTCTAAGCCAAATGGGCACCTCCGGAGATAATTTGCTAAATTATAACTAAAAGCCATCAAAAACTGATAAAAAGTTAACAAAACACAGTGATGTGTTGCTGCACAGTGAAAGACTCTTTGCAAAGGTTAACTGGCCAGATTCTGCTGCTCATTGTTGTAGTTGCATTTTAAACTGGTACTAATACAATCAAATCTTTTTCCAAAAATTGTTAACATAGATAAAAAAAATGAGAAAATAATAAATTGATTCTAGACTGCATTGCTCGGCATAGTTTAGTCTACCCTACTGCATAACTTCGTCCCCCCATATTGTATAATTCCAGTGCCCCTGATTATAGTGCTACTGTAAGTCCTCGGGTCTTAAATTGATAAAATAAAATACTAGGCTAATGTACTTGCTGAGGAGATGTTGCTACAATCTGTGAATTAACAAGTTTAAATCTTCCTACTCAGCCTTCCAATTATTAAAAAAGAGTGAGACAGTGTAGAAAATCCTCCTTTTCTGCATTATCATCCCATAATATTTCTTTGTTTTAACCCTATTTTTGCTGGGTTTTGAACTCTGTATACTTTACTCCTGGTAGACATGATTAAAGTGCCTGTGCTCCCTCTTTAAACATGGTTAAATTGGCTTATTCCTAATTGATACAACTAACTTGCCTATAGGCCCCTAGTGTATGGTGTTGAAAATGCACTCAGGGTCCGTAAGTTAAATGCAACTTGTGTACTGCAGCACCAACAGTCCCTATAGTGACAAGACCCCAAAAGCTGTTTTCGCTGTGGCAGGCCTCACTGTCCTAGACAGAAAGCCAGAGTACAGATTAAAATATCAACACTGCTATCTTGAGTTTGGGACCAGCAAAGACAATTTCTAAAGCACTATTTTAAATATTTATTAAAAATCCAATTCAATTGAAGTTAGGTTTTTAATACATATCAGGGGAAAGTAACTTACTAAAGTTACATTTATTCTGCCTGAAGCTCCTGGAGGCAGAAACAGAGGAGGTGGGGGTGAAGTGGAGAAAGAGAAAGACACAGTAGAAAAATAGGTACTAAGAAGTGAAGAGAGTGAAGTGGGAGGAAGCAGAGAGTGTAGTGAGTGGAACAGCAGAATAAAGGGGACACAAAGGAGGATTATGCCAGGAGAGAGGAGTGTGAGATAGAGAGAAAGGAGTAGGAGGTGGAGAATAGAGGAGCAATCAAGCCCCTAGGTTTAAACCTCTAGAACTACACAGTTAAAACTAGAAGGTACAACCAGTAGTGGACATGGTATGCAGCTCACACCCATACAAGGAAATCGAGCATGCCCAGACCCAGCTCTCAGACACCTGGTAAACTCTGCATAACCACACTCATCATTATGGCCTACCCATTCTTCCTCATGGCCATCCCAGTTCTCAAATCCTAGATCTAGGCGGTTAGAAATGGGGGTCTCTATTTGGCAAAGGTAGGTAGCTTTGTCCAAATAGGGACCGTTGCTTCTAGTCAGGGTAAGGGGGATACACACTTCAGCTAACCCCTGCTCACCCCCTGGGTAGGTTGGCACGAACAGACAGACTTATCCCAAAGACCATCTGTAAAGTATTTGTACGCAAAACACACAGTAATACAGTGATAACGCCACAAATAGACACCACACCAGTTTAGAAAAATAAAGTATTTTTATCTAAACTGGACAAGACCAAAACAACAAAATAATCCAACATACATGTAATAAGAATATGACTTTAAAAAGGTTTCAAACAACTTGGCCTAGAGAAAACTATGATGATTTCTCTTAAAGTACCTGTAGATGCGTCAAAATTCACAAGGCCAAACAGCCGTAGGTATGGGAAACTTCAAAAAGCAAAGAGATGCGTCCATTCCTGAGACCATGGGGAGGTGATGTGACAGTTCTGCTGCTCGTAGGAGAAGTGATGCATCGAATCCAGTCAGTAGGGGGAAGTGTTGATTCCGAGACAGTTCTGGTCCACCAGTGATGCATCGGGAAAGCTTGCCGCACAGGTAAAATGCGTGGAAATCCGAAATGCATCTGTGATCGATGCGGCAGCATCTAGCGGCGCTGCATTGGTTTCTTCAACTGTGATCCCTTAATGCGTCGGTTATTGCAGTGACAACAGATTCTGCGTCAGGTTCGGCGGCAGTGCAGTGATGCATGGAGATTCTTCTCGCACAGTGGTGCTGCGTTGGAAAAACATTGGCAAGAAGTGCCATGCATCATTTTTCCTGTAGTTGTGTTGCTTTTCCAGCTCCCAAAAGCAGGAACAACCTCCAGAGGCCCATCACAGACACAGGCACCTCTTTGCAGGTCAGAACTCCCAGCAAGGAAGTTCAGGGGAACTAGGGGTGAAGTCTTTATGTCCCTGAGATTTCAGGACAGTAGGCAAGCTCTACTCAAGTCCTTGAGATCTTCCTCAAGCAGGGGGACACAGCACTCAGCAAAGTCCTTCTCCTTTCCTTGACAGAAACAGCTACTGCAGGCCAACCACAAAAAGCACACATCAAAGGAGCAGTACTTCTCCTCAGTTTCTCCAGCTCTTCTCTTTGGCAAAGGTTCCTCCTATTCCAGAAGTCTAAAGTTCAGGGGTTTTAAGTCTAATAGTTATACCCCAAAATGTATTTGTTCTCTATGTGCAAGGGTCTCTGAGCCTAGTCCAAACCAGTTCTGTCCTCACTGTTGCAGCATGACCGCAGGGGGTGGACACAGCAGTGTGCAAGGGAGACAGGCCCTGTTCAGGTGTAAGGAAATCTCCCCCCCAGTACTCTATATGCAGCCAACTCCACTCAGCTCAGCTCTGAGTCATCCAGGAAGGTCCAGGCACTCCTCAACCCCCTCCCCCAGTGACTGATTCCAGTGAATGCACATCCCCAGCCCCTGTCACTCCAAAGCCAAACAGTCAATACACAAACAGGCAGAGGCACACAGAATGGTTAAACAAGGAAATGCCTACTTACTTTTTTAAAGTGGCATTTTCAAAAACACAATTTAAAAACCATCTTTACTAAAAGATGTGTTATTAAATTCTGATTTCAGAGAGCCTAAACTATCTATCTTGTCCCAAGGAGAAGTTATAGTTGTAAGGTGTTACAAAGCATTTCCCATTCTATTCTGAGGCAAGATAGCCTTCCAATAGTGAAAAACGAAATTGCCAGTATTTCAGTATCAGGTCATGTCACACACACCAGTACATGTCCTACCTTACACTGCCCAGGGCCTACCATACATGTAGAAAAAGGGAAGGATAGGGCCTGGCAAGTGGGTGAACTTGCCAAGTTGACATGGCAGTTAACAACTACCCAGAGACACTGCAGTGGCAGGTCTGAGTGACTTCAGTGCAATTTACTAGGGACTTACCAGGAAACAGGTTTGCCAATCAGGGATAACCAATTGTAACAACAATTAACACAGGGAGCACTTGCACTTTGACACTGATCAGCAGGGTCTAAGTGCCCAAAGCATCTTAGTCAGCAAAAACGAAATCCAGCACAGCATCATAAATACAGGAGGTAGAGGCAAAAAGTCAAGGGAAACCACTGCAAAGATGCCAAGTCTAACATAGGCCTGTTACATAGACCTAAGTCATCAACACAAGTTCTTGTTTAACAGACACTCTTTAGGGAGTAGAGATGAAATGGGTTATTTTCTGAGGCTAATTATTAATAATGGAAAAGTGAAGGTGGTGTTAATTTTGAATTTTTCATTGGTGCATTCAAAACATTGTCTAACACCACTGCTTAATTTTACAGAAATCCACAACTGACAGTACCAATTGCCAGAGACCATTAAAGAACAAAAGCAGGTATTGTACTTCTGTGGCTATTAAATCGATGTCAAGATGTTGTACTTTGGAGATAAGCACTAATAGGATGCATTGTTTGTGGCAATTTATACCTACTTGATTGATTAGCCCTCAAAGTACAGGAGGTGTAAATGATGTATTGAAGATAAACAAGAACAATTATTTTGATAAGTGTTTGTTTCTTATAAGTTATGCAGCATGAGTACTTTAGTCTAAACATTCAAGAGACACAGGGCCTGATTAGGATGGTGGTTGGACTTATGTCCGTCCGCCATCCCTTTCGGAAATGGGACTGCCCGACTAGCTGTCAGCAGTCCCGCAACCGGTATCATGATGTGACCGCCTTCAAGGCAGTCACAATGTGTATCTTTTGTATTGTGGCATGTGCTGCGGGCTGCAGCACACGCCGCAGTACAAAATATATACTCTGTACACAGTGGCGTAATGAAAGTTTGAGGGGCCCCCCCTGCAATCTAAATGGAGGGGCCGCTCCGGATTTAATGCATAGCGCTCCGGCCAGAGTACAGTGCTGGATGGGCCCCTCCAGCTTGGGCCCCCTGCACCCTGGGGGCTGTGGGGGCCTGTGTTACGCCCCTGTCTGTACATATCCCTGCACTATGTGGCAGGCACCATGCAGTGCCTGCCACAAGGTGCAGGGATATGCAGGGGGCCCCAGTGCCCATGTCAGAGAGCCAGTGGGAAGGGGGCCTGCTACGGGCCCCGAATGTCCCTTTACGCCTGCCTTTTCATGGCAGGTAAACCGCCTTGAAATGGCTGGTGGGAAGGGACAATGTAATCCCTATGGCAGTGCCTGGCGGGCACGCCACCAGTGTCGGGATAGTGGACCGTTCAATGGTCCTGTCGGATCCGTGGCGGTCAGACTCTCCAACCGCCAACTTCCGCCCGCCATTATAATGCAGCGGACGGTAATGCTGGGTTCAAAGGCAGTGGGACCGCCACTGCCGGGTTGACGGTGGCGGTCTCACCGCCATCACAATGAGGTCCACAGTTCTTGAAGCATGGTGTACCCTCTAAATGTAAGTGCACACAGAGAAATTCTAAAACCCGATTAAAATAATCAAGATTGAAAAAAGGCACAGTTGTAAAGGCATTCACGGATTTGCAAAGTAGACACAGATTTAGGTGAATTCTTAGGTGGGCTACATGCAAAAGTATGTGTACACCAATAAAGTCATCGGTTTGTGGGTATTTACATGCATCCTTACAGATATTTTCCCACTTGCGGAATGCACACAGATTTACTCATGTCAGGGGCATAAGTAAGTATGGTCCCATGGTAGGACTTAGGAGGACAACTATTTATTTAGTTGAGGTGAAGTGATAGAAGCTCTGCCATGGTGAAAAGGTATTGAAATCTCATTGAAGTCAGAAATTTTGTCCATATGTAGAATTCCTAAGTTAGCAAATATCCTCCTTTACGAGCCCTGTCTTGAGAAATGAATCCAAGAACACTACCCTGGGGATAAAACATGATATTAGAAGCAAAGTGCAATGTAATGTCATGTATATTTCGATAGTTCATTGCCTCCTTTTCTATGATCCAAAGTGCTTCTGGAATATGGGCACCCTTTATGGTTATGGGATTCTCACAGACCATAGTAAAAGTGGTCTATTGATAACCATTTGGTCTTATTTCTTATTTTTTAGACTTAAGTCTTGTTGGATAGCGGGCAGCAATGTTAGAGTAAACCACTATCTTGAACAGTCCGCTAGAACCTGTATGCATCTCTGTAGAGCACGTGCTGAAGGTCACTTCAATTGGTTTTGGTTCTGCTGGGGGTGTACTGTTGTTCATTGCTCGGCTTCATGCGGATATTAACGTTTGGAGGCATCATTGCTCATGATGTGGCTTTGATGTCTTTCTATTTGTAAACAGGTTTGATAAATTTAGGTTATCTTCTAAAGGATGGCTGACACATGGTGATGTTGGAAGTTGTATCTAATATGTGCTGTTGTTTGGTCAATCTGTTCTGGATGTAACATTCCGGTAGAAATTTCTAAGGCAACTGTCTTGCAGCCACCTTGTGTGCATGGTGGTGCCATGAGTTAAGTCTTATATGTAATGTTTTAGGGTGATGTGCGATATATAATTTGCTATGGATGGGCTTCTGAGGTGACAAACATCTAACAAACTATAAGGCTTGGATTCATGTTGTGCCCATTTTGGGGCCTGGGGTTGTCGCCTATGAGTTGGTCTACTCACTAAGGTCTGCCAGATGCAGGGCTGTGATGTGGGAGAGAAGCACCATGAGAGGCAATGCAAGATCTATAACCCCATATGCACACTATGTACAGCAGTGACCTGTGTAGGTACAATGTTCAACAAAAGTGATGCATAGTTCCCCTGGGTAAAAATCATGAACGGGACAGTAGACAACAGAAAAAGTGAGTGAAGACACACCGGAGGGGGATCCTCCTATTCGGAATTTAAGAGCCTCACACACCCAGCAAGCTGGGTGTCATGCTTCATCATATGGCTCTGCCCCTCGCTGAGTCGGCGGTGCAACACCCAGCGGGCACCCTTTGCAGGGGATCTTTGTCGGGGATCTTTTATTCCTGCCGTATGGTGTAGTGGGGGTGAGGGCCCTAAGGGGTGAGGGAGTGTAGATGTGCTAGGGTGAAGTTAAAATAGGTTGGGTAGTCCACAATTTTTTTTAATATAGTGGTAAGCCACCTAAATAAAAACAAAATGAGAGTGGTTGCTTGATGCGGCTCAATGGTCCGCTATAGCAGTCACCTACTCTATTCAGTGGTCGACATGTTTCATGCTTAGGAGTTCGAATTGATACTCTGGAATTCCTCAGGACCAATTAATTGAAACACTACTAGAAGTCCACTGGTTAAATCTAGTCAAGAAATGTGTCAAGTTCCTTTGTGTGCAAACCCGTCTCTATGATGGAGCGAGTCCTGTCACCAAAACCTCGGCTTGAGGACACCTTAATCTTGATGTCCTCTGTGCTCCACGAGCCACGCCAGTCACCTAGTCGCGCTCCTTCCGGGAAATCTGGTGTGTAGGTACAAGACATTAAAAAATACATCAACAAAATTGAGGAGCATTTAAGGTAAGGAAAACCAAGAATGATGGACCAAAGATTCAGCATTGGTTCTGGAGATCACTGCTCATCAACCCCTTGTCTTTTCTCAAAACTTGGTGAGCACCCAGAATTGCCAATGAGTGAGAGAATTTTTTCAAGTATTGAGATTTGTGTCCAACAGGACCAAACAGGAGGAATAAGAAGGTTTGAAGCCGCCATGTGCACCTCAGCGAAGAAGCTCCAACCAACCTGTCTGGCGGTGCATCTGTACTCTGCAATGCTGTTACCCCGGATGCCAGTAACAAAACCCTGTTACATCTGATCTGTCTTGAAGGATAGTTCTGGTCCCCAGCGCATAAGTCAAAAGAAAAGGCATTTGTGGAGAGGCGCAGCTTAGAGAGACAACAAATTTGGAGCAAATGGTGGCTGGACACTGAGTATCACAGTAGGAGAGCAGGCTGAGAGTTGGTGACATTTTAAATTAGTGTTATAACTTAGACATCAGCCATTTTTTAAAAGTGAATAAAAAATGCCCACAGTGTGCTACGTTGCATGCACACGCATGCATGGGTGAGCACCAGCAGACTATTTGGACTAGATTTTCTTTTACAGAAAACCCATAACAAGAAGGCCCGCGGCCGCTATACATGCACATTTTGTGATGCATGTGCATATGTGTGATTTCCAAAACGAATTGGCAAAAGCCAAGAGCTCAGCATTTTAGATCTTAGACCAATTAGCTTTGTCAATGCTTGTTTCTGTTTGTGTTACTAATCGCATTGCGTCACACAGGCCTTGAATCATAGTTCACCTCTGGTCACTCTTCCTATACATACTGTTCACACAGTATGCTTAGTGGCATTTACAGTAGATATTGTTTTAATTCATGGTATAAAGGGCCGGAATTTTAGATCTGGCTTGGTTGCACAGCTGTCGCCAGATATTATGTGATCTACAGAAAAAGAGCTTTCAGAAGTACCTCTGAGAGGGGGGGACATAAACTCTGGCCTCGTGTGGTTTGCCTTAAATACACCATTTGAGTGGGCAGAAGTTGTATGTTTCCAATGAAAAAGAGTGCTTGCATTAATACAACAGGACTTAGTGGATTATCATGGCAAGCCACCTATCATCAGTATTGGCGTGATCTGGTTATTGTGAAATGTTCCCATAAAGGTCATATTTATTGTGAAAAGCATATGTTAAAGTCAATGTGTATTTTATGGTAAAGGCTACAGAGACACATATATTTTTTCTTGGAGTATCACTTATTACCGTAGTAGCCGATGGTTTTTGATGTTTGTCATCCCCTTTGATTTTGACTGTGTCAATCCATGTTAGGCTTTTTTGAGAGGGGTTGCAAACTGGTTTGTCATTTATAATGTTGTACATATTTGTAATTTTATAACTGTAAACAAGATAATTTCCACCATATTTGCATTTCAGTGGGCCAGTGTTTGTTATGGTGTCAGGCCTATGGTAAAGGTTGAGGGCTTCATTGGCTCATTATGAAGATTGCCAGATTGCAAAGGTTTGAGCTGTTTATTATAAAATGTTATGACAATGCTGGTAACCCTTACTACATATTGTGCTAAAGGCTTTATCTGTTTAGATTGGACTGTTATCACACTGTGCTAAAGCCTGTAGGCATGTATTTTGTGGCATGGAATGTCAGAGATTATAATAGGAGACAAGGTTTTTCTTATTGATGAAACTCTACAACAAACTATGGCGATAGACGTTTGCACTATGTTAATTCTTATTTGGCCCTTTTAGGAGGGATGTATGACGGTACCACACGTACTTTGACAACGCGTACCGTTACAACGCTACTTTTACCACGCAAGTCGTTACAACGACTTGCGTGGAGGGGCGCTGGATAGTAAATTATTTAATTTACTATTCCAACTCCAGTCCCCGTGGACTCTAGGGAAAAGAGTTGGATAGTAAATTAAAGTATTTACTATCCTTGAGCGCCCCCCAGCGCATTTCGTTGTAACGACCTGCGTGGTAAAAGTAGCGTTCTAACGGTACCGCGTTGTAAAATATGCGTGGTAACCGTTGCATACCTTTTAGGAGTGATGTACTATGCTTTGACTGCTGTCATTTTGAACATACTTGTAATTCTATTAAGGTAAACTGGTTGTATGGCTTGTGGGAAAGCCTTAGCTGAATGCAGTAGTTGGTTATGGTGATAAGCCAATAATAAAAGTTATAGTCATGATAGGTTCATTGGGAAAAGGTAGGTCAGATGCCAGTGGTCTAATCAGATTATTATGAAAAGTTATGACAAAAGCAATAGGCCTGATTTATGTATTATGAAATGCATGTGTTAAAGCCAAAAGTCTTTTAAGGGTGGATTGTGACTAATATTAGTTAAAGCCTGTAGGCATTTCCTTTTACAAGACATCTACCAGATTAGCCTTGTAATCAAGGATTTGAGTTCTGATTTTCGATTTTGACAAAGTTTAGCTGTAGAAGGTTTGCACCCCTATAATTCGGGTTAGAATTTCTTCTGACAGGGTTAGTTCTTTGCCAGGTGGTTGCAATTATTATAATTAATAAAAAATATATACATTACATTTATATATATACATAAACATACATAGAGAGGCTTTGGGGAAGTCTTCTTCTGCCACTTGTTTGTATGCGTGTCATGTGCACTCAACTTCCATCCATGAACCCACATCACTCACTGACTGCCTTGCCCTGTGAGTGGCAGCAGTTGTCTGATATCAGGTGCACATCTGCCTGAAAATGTGTGCGCGTCAGTGCCAGTGGTGGTTTTTCCTTTATAGGTTTCCTTTAATTTTTTCTGACTTTTCTCTTTATATTATTTTTACAGCGAATTACAGACCATGCCAATGGGCTGGGCCATTTGCTTCTCTCTCCTTTATTCTGCAATCCATCACATCCTGCACGGGTACTGGCTCTAAATCAGCCGTCTATCATGATATGGTATTGGCCTTAGTATATCCTTGATCAACCATTCCAAGGCCTTGACTCTAAACGTTGCAGCCATGCTGGAACTTTAAAACAAACAAGGGTACACTTTGTACAGTACCACTGTTAGACGGTTATTCACTGCTAGATTTAATGTTATTCTTGCAAGCATATGCCCGCATGTTTATTCAAAACAAACCATATCGTCTGAGCCTTACGTGCATATTCATGAGAGAAGTTTCCAAAATATTGAATAAAAAAGTAGACTGAAGTTACGAATCGCATGTGCAGTATTGCCCTGTCCCAGTAACCATATAGAAACCGGGGGTCCCATTTTTTTTTTACTACTAATTAAGCCAGATCCATTTGCATTGCCAATGCTTGTCAAATGTTTTTTTCTGGATTGATTGTTTTATAATATAACAATACAGGTTTAAGAGAAAACCTATGAAAACAAGCTCTATGAGAGAATGTACCAAACTGACTGAACAAGCAGTTTAGAGGAACATAGACATTGATCAGGCACCATTTGTTTACAACTATCTCTGATGATGTCAAAGTAATCAATTTTGGCCATCACAAGTGGAATAGAGGCCTAGAATCTTTCCTAAGAGGCCGCTGCCTTTGCTGTCTAATGCTGGTGTTGGCAGAAACCATGCATTCTAGTTTTGATCACGCCCCATACCGCTTCCATCAACCACCCTACATTTATCCTGGTTATTTACATCACTCTTGCAGGTTGTTTGGTAGACTACTTGCCACTAGATGGCGCTGTCGCTTTTCTAAACTTCATCAAGTCTATAGCAATTGCCAAGAATGGCAATCTTTGCTACGCTGCTCTTGTCCAGTCTACAGTCAGATACATTTCACGATGAAACTGCTTGTTTCGCTGCCTCGTTTAGCATAGTTTTATCTTCCAAGGAAAGGAGGACGTGCACTGTGGTGAGAGGCACTGACTCCCTGCTGAACCACCCGGTACATGTGCTGCAAGTAATTACCTCATACTCTCATCACACCAGGCGCGCAACGCCCATTGGACTCAAAGGGCTTCAGCTTCACACCTCCACCAAACCCCCCCCCCCCCCCCCACCCCCACCCCCCCCCCCCCCCCCCCCGCCCTCGTGTGTGTCAGCCCGGTATGAGACAGCTTCCCGGGCACACACAGCCGCACCCGAGTACTTCACAGGTCTTTTAAAGACCTTTTGCTTGTTAATGAGACTTTGATGTTTCCCTCCTGCTTAGAGCCCCTGCAAATCCACTCTGCCTTTTGCCTAAAGAATCAGCCCCCCCTCGAAATTTGACTCTAGTTGCGCCTCTGCATCACACGAACAGAACAGCTTCAGAAACACACTGGTCCAATGGCGTGGGCAACAAGCAGTTACACGGGCAATACCTTGGATATCAATAGTGCAGCAGGTGCAAGAGCACCAGGGCCCAAGTCAACTAAGGAGCCGCCTAAAGCCCAATCATGATTGTCTTTTACTACTCAACTTCGGTGACGTGAGAACATTTAACTAGTGTGCATTACAGCTTTTGGCATCCTGCCGCACGGCAGGTCAAGGAAGGTACTGCAGGTGGTCACAGGGCATATACTCAAAATACTTAGAATACTATTCATGGCATTACTCGGAAAAATGAGTATACTATTTACCAAGATATTTTAAGTCAACAGTGTCAATCTCCGGTCAGTTTCCTGATAAACCTGCCTGACCAGTTCCTTTCCCGGTTCCACAAAGATTCATTTATTTGTCTGCTGCAGTGAAATTTGCATTAGATGGGTCTGGAAGCTCTTGTGCATACATACTTAGCAGTTTTACTTCCCTACAGGTGCCTAGCTGGCAAGCAGAAAGAGCTGGTCCTGTAATCATGTACATACGTCATTTGTCTGAAGTGGCAGGAGGGAAGGGGCAGCAGAACCCTTTCATTCCAGCCTGGATGAATTTCGCCAGGTTGTCTGTTTCTAAGTCAAAAAACTTGGATGTATAAAAAATGTGTTACATTCAGTGGCAGCTCCTCCCCAATGGCGGAGGAGGGTTGCCCACTGCCTGGCTCAGAGCCAGCAAACGTACAATAAAACGATGTTCCTGCATCATTTTATTTCACATTTGCCGGCTCTGAGCCAGCGGTGTTGGGAGGCGGAGGGCTCAGGCATGTGGGGTAAGAGGAGTGCAACGTCCACTCCACTCCCTAAGTGCTCATGTGTGTTTGGTCGGCCGTCTCAGGCCGACCAAAACACACACGCGCACTTAGGTTTGCGCTGAGTTGGAGAAACCCCCCAGACTCCATGGTCTGAGCAGAACGTCTTTCCTGCCTGCTTAGACCACTCCCCACGCTCCTCTTTGCAGGAGTCTGTCCCAGGGGCTGCTGGGACCAGCAGCAGGAAGAGGAGAGGTGGTGAGACAAGACACGACGCTGGAGCCTCCGGTGGCAAAAGGTATGTTTTATTATTTTCATTGTAGTGTATTCTCCACCTGCGCAACGCCTACAGCACAGCCCCACCTGCTCCACCACCCTTTCCTTATGGTGGTAACGCTGGTTAAATTAGTTAAAAGTACAATGCATATGTTAAGTAAATAAAAAACTTGAACTCAGCACTATTGTGAAGCAGCAGCATCACAAGGGCGGGTCAGAGGGAGGAAGTGAACCACATTCTTCCCTGTCCCCTCTCCACCGGAGGGAGTACATGGCATCTCGTCCTCTGCTGTGCAGGCACAGACTGACCAGTCCGATTAATTACTACAACACATAAGAGAGATGAAACTCACTCTGTAACCTGAGTTGGAAACTCTGGTGATATATGTGGGGCTCCTACAAGCTGATCAAGCCAATCTACGGGACAAAGTGGAGGCACATGAATCCACATTGGCTGATATGCACCCCTCGATATCGGAGATGCAACCTCACATCATGGTGCTTCAGGCAGAACTCTCCCTGCTGCATGCTCAGGCGGAAGACTCAATGCACCAACCACGGTGGAATAATATCCGTGTAGGGGGACTTCTAGAGGGAGAGGAGGGCCCCAACATGGAACTCTTCCTGGGGGAGGGCTACTCCATACCTTGTATAACATCATGTCCTGGAATTGCCAGAAATTGCCACCTCTAGGCATTGCCACCAAATATATTCCTACTTAAGGTGCAGGCAGACACATTGCATACTTGCAAGAAATACATATAACCTCCACAGAAATATTTAAGCTGCAAAAGAGATGGAGGGGCCAAATAGATGGTACTTCCTACTCGGCATGTGCCAGGAGGGTACTCTTCTGGGTGTACCCAGGGGTACCCCTGCTGATAAACCACAATGTAGTGGACCCTGAAGCTACATTGATACATGGAGGGGGTACTTGACAGAGCACCGATAGCCCTGATGCTGCTATATGCGCCCAATGGTAACCAACAATTTCTAGCAAACTTATCTACAAACACACTTGTACATGACTTAACAATGCTGAGCATATTGGGCTGAGACTTTAATTCTGTAAATCATACCTCCTTGGACAGGTAATTTCCTCCACTACAGGGCAGCGGATAAAACTGCATGCTCCTTTAAAGACTGGCTTGGCCACAGGCACATGCACACCATTTGGTGCTCCATACACCCTACCACAGGAGAATATTCGTTTTTCTTACCAGTCCATCAACTACATACCAGAATAGAGCTATTCTTTTGTAACTCCAACATGGAACCCTATGTCTCAGTCAACAGGCACCAAGGCAGCACACTTTCTGACCACAACTGCCTAATACATTGGGGCATGCGACAAGCACTGCAAGATAGAGTTTTTCACAAAACCATTGGCTCACAATCAGAACATCTTAATTCCAGGGATGAATACATTCCTTAACATGAGACACCTCTTCTGACTCATGGAAGAGAACCCTCAAGCGAACCCACCATACACAACCTTATCCTCATATACTGAGAAGGCTTTCAACACCTTCTGATGGCCCTACTTAATGGAAGTGTTAAAGAGAATGTCATTGAATATCTGGGGTAAAAATTTATATTTCTGAGAATGACCTTATAGAGGGAAACCTGGAGATGGTGGTGGCTGGCTTGTGCCGCTCCTTGACCTTCTGGGGTTCCCTGCCACTATCACCCATGGGCAGGCCGACGATAGCCAAAATGCTGGTGCTAACTAGATTGTTGCACCACTTCTCAGCATACCAGTTTACTTAGCCAGGAGTGTTTTTTAGGGACCTGAACATTATCATCTCCGACTTGATTTGGGGGTCAGAATGGAAGAGAGTGGCAGTTCATAAACTGTATGCTCCTCTGGAGCACAGAGGAATGGAGCACCTAGCTGTGAACTCTATTACGTTCGGCTCAGTTACAGTGGCCAATGCTTTGGTTCTCTGATGCCCATAACCCTGAGAAGACGATCATAAGGAGAGACTTAAACTGGACTTGTTAAGGACCCCTGACACGACATCCTAACCATGGGATACCTGACCAGGGCAGCTAAACACTGCTAGCACAAGAATGTCCAGTCAAAATTCGACTCATCATCATACTCGTCTGAAAATTCCACTGGGGGCGCTCTCGGCCTTTCAGAAGGTGCCGAAACCCCAAAACGTCAGCCCATGGGAAGAGGCAGGCCTCTTAATGTTGGGCAATCGTCCATGCACAAAAAACCCAGTTGACCTTTCAGGAACCTAGGGACTTGTACAACATGGAAGAGGGGCAGTTCCTGGCCTATAACACATTGACGACCACAATATGGACATTATGGGGCCCAGAACGAACAGAGTCCGAACCCTTTCTGCCCTTGCAGACACACAGTGATAGACAGGCTATCACAGTGACATATAGGGCCTGGATACCCTCACCACAATACTACCCACCCTTAAGGACAAATGGACCAACTCTGCGGCCAGGACCTTACGGCTAGACAATGGTGTCTATAACGTCCAGGAATTCCCGACTGAGTATACCTAATTCAGTTACCTACATCAGACCTATCGGGCCCATGCGTTTTCAACGCATACTCTCTAGACCTGTCCCCTATCTCCCACTATGTTTTTTATATGTGTGAGCGTGCCCTGTGACTGGATGATTCTGGCCAGAGGGGCTGTTACTACTGACAGATATTACAGGTCGTATCTTCCCTATCGAACCCCTACATTGCATCCTGGGGATCATACCTTGTACGCGCAACAGCAAGTATGTCACGATATTCATTTAACAGGCTTATGTAATAGCAAAACATCGCATAGCAATGGCTTGGAAATCTCCAGATGCCTCACTAACACAGATTTGGCTGTGGAGCCTGTCCAAGTAGGAGGCTGCAGAGGTCACAGCCTGGCACTCACTAAAACTACAACACCCCAGTGGGAAGCCTAGGATGCATGCCTGAGCAGATTGACCATGAAGACAGATGACAGGCCACCGTGAGGGACCACAATCCCCCCACCCCAATCTCAGAGATCCACATATCTGTAACAAAATACCCCTTGTATTATAAGTGAACAGAGGGCATGCTACACCGGGCCCGCATGCTTTTCTCCCCATTTCACCCCACCTACATTGCTACTGAAAACCCCACACTTTGACAGACTTTGGATGGATAGGGGGCACTGGGCCTATCCTACAGGAGATGCTGGATTGGTTTCACGGACACATCACTACATGCAGTGCTTAATTTGTAAAAAATGAAGTGCAGGTGCTCAAATGTTTGCCAGAGGCCACACCTACTTTTCTCTGGCTCCTCCCACCTCATCCACTGGCTCCACCCACTTACTATATTGGCTCCACCCACATTTTCACTGGTCTGGCCACCACCAGTAAATTATTGATAATTAAAAAAAACACGTAATCCTGTGCCTGCGGCCCCCGCCGCCCCCAGGCCCTGCCAGCCCTGCCTTGCCTCGCCTCACCTCACTCACCTGCCGCCTCAGCTGCCTGCCTTATTTCAAATTCGGCCGGCGCCGGCCTACCCCCAGGGCCAGGCCCCACCGCCCCAGGCCATCTTGTCCCTGCCTCCAGGGCAGCGCCAGCGCTGCTGTAGCAGTGGTAGGTAGAGTCGGTCGGTCGGGTCGACCAATCACAGAGTTAAAAAACCCGACTCACTGGTCTGGCCACCACCAGTAAATTAATCACGCTCACTTCACGCCACGGACCACGGTTCAATAGGCTGGAGCATGTGATTTTTAACAATCGAGAACAACTCTCCTCACAAAGTGTACAACATCACACCTGAATAAAGCTGTTTGTGGCTGCATCCCAAAGCATGTTTGATGAGAGAGTGAAAATTGGAGCATCCATGGGCTTTCTACCAGCTGTTGTCTGACAATTCCAATTCCTGACAGGTAGCAAGCTGTGCCGTTGGATGAAGGGAATCTTAAACAGTTCAGATGTGCTCTCGGGAGGCCGCCTGCTTACCCTAATCACTTTGAAGAATCAACGGTATGCCTTGCAAGATACATAAACTCACCACACATGTCTCGCTATTTGTTTATGGACTTTAGGAATGCTGGTCTATAAAGACAAACGGATCGAAATATCAATGCGGGTATAATGTATAATTTTGCATATAAGCGTTGAGACTAACAATATACACCAATGAAAATATGCATAATTATTTGTACTTTGTGTTACTCAAGAGTATTCAAATCTGCATTTACTCACGAAACAATTAAAGTATATTTATTTCTGGCTTACAAAAGAGCATAACGAGGAAGGAAAACTAAAATCTAATTTACATTAGCGATAAGTTTTGAAGCTGGCAGTGTTAATCATAAACATTCCATATTTTTCATCGACCAAATTTCAGCATGTGGGAAAAATAATCCTGTATTTTGGCTCCATAAGAATCAGTGCTGGCAAGATTCAGTACGTAATTTCCTAGCTGGTGTCTTCTTTCAGTCAGCATGAATGTAGCTTCTGTAGTGCCATTTTTTAAATTCGAGCCATTAGTATAATCTATAATAAGGGCGTCAGAGCACGAGTGCCTCCGCTCTCATGTTATCCCTCGTTTATGCTCTACCTGCATTATTTTTGTCTTATTTAATTTTGTTAAAAGACACATTAAGTTTATGAAACTCTCCAACAGTGAAATGCTGCGTTCCTCTGGGCTAGCTCTGAGATTTCTAGAGACATACACATTTTCGCAAAGATATGAGGATTTAAATAAGCAATCTCACCCCACTGCCAGGCCTCTGGCCCTGCCCTGCCTCGCTCGCCTCGCACCCAGGTCGCCCTCACCTGCTGAGCAGTGACTGTGAGCACTCGCAGGGGTTATATCCAGGCTGTTTGTGTTGGCAGTGGCAGGGGTTTCTACAGAGCTTAATTTGAGCCGGAGCTTGCCGGTGCTCAGCACCGGCACTTAATTATGGGGGCCGGGTCTATCACTCGGCATTAAAGTGCACCTGTTCTCTGCCTCATTTTCATTTTTTAGACTTGTGCGTGTCTCTGTCTGCGTGCGCACTGACTGGTGCGTGGTGATGACTCTCTGGCAGGCACAGAGTGTGGCGCTGCTGTGTATTACTGTCAGGCAGTGGCACTGAGTTAATTAAAGAAAAGAAGTAAGATTCAGAAGAACAAATTAATTCCACTTCCCCAGGCGCGGCGCGGATCAGGGCCCCAGTGGGCGTCGCCTGGGCGGGAGAGTCCGGGACTTGCCGTTGTAAATTGTAACTTTTGTGGGCGGGCGAGGGAAGAGGTGCGGAGTGCGGACGTGCGGTTATGCAGGGGTGGGCAGCAGAGAAAATGCGCGTGCAATGCATTTGCATGCAATCTGCGCACGCGTCACTTCCTCTGGCGCGCACAGCCCCAACCCCCGCAGCAAAGCCCTGCCCAGTGCCTGCCCCTGGCCCCTGCAAGGCTGTAACAAAAGTTACAAATATGTATAAAAGGAGCGATCCACTGATGCAATCCCTGCAGTAAATAAACCTTGATCTTTGACGCCGAAGGAAGTGTCCCGTGTCTCTGTGATTTGTACGCCGGAACAGGTAACCCACAAAGGTTTCAGGTGTTGTTCCCTGGCACCGCTGGGCCTTAGAATAGCCCAGTCCTTCAGGGTACTCGGGAGTGAGAAAGATGGGGGTAAATTTAGAGGATCGTCATTGCTGTGGCCACTCCAGTTGGAAAGGGGGACGGAAAAGGGGAACATCAGGGGGCAAGATGGCATCAACTTCAGCAGTGGACTGAAGGCGGGGTGCAGCGAGGGGGGATGAGGAGGGCCCAGATAAGTAATAGAATGGTGTGGTTAAAGCCCCAGTGGGTCTAGGGAGCCAGAGGTACAGTTGGCCAAGGGAACCCATTGACCAGGAGAGAAGGTGGGTGCACATATAGCTCTACAGAATGAAGTCAGCGAATATCAACAAGCCATCAGAATGCCAACAGCCAGTAACAACGCAATAGAACATAATATCGCACAACACAGTGAGATGTTTGGGCAAAAAAACATGGCAAAGTGGGAAGATACAAAGCATATCGTAATGAAAGGCAACTGGTCAGAGCAAATATGCAAAATAAAAAGAAAATGCTGCACCTAGAACATTATCCACATCAATCCGCCCTTCATGTAATATAACCTTACTGCAGACAAAAGCAATGTACAGACTAAGCGAAGCACAGTTGGTCAAAAGCAATCATCTCAAAGCAAGACAGATATGCAAAGTGAAAGAGAGATACAGTGTCAATAACATTATACTCAACATTACACCCATCCACCTGTCTGGAAGGAGGCAGGGGTCACGTTGTGCAGGTGAACATCCAGCCACCAAGGTAGTTACTTTTTCCTGTTGCATAACTTCTTTGAAATAGGTGTCCACGTGGGCGACAATGAGATGTGTGTAATAACAAAGTATGTATAAGTCTGAGTCGCCACATGTTGTGATATATATTTATATGCATTCGTTTTTTGTACCCTTCAACAATTTTTTCATCATAAATTTGTATTTTGAAAAAAGTATACACATGTCGAATTAGTCTGTGATAGATTTGTTCAAATTGAAACAGCCAATTTAATTTTAAAATAACGAAATGTAAGCTACTGATTACAGCTTATTTTCATTGCTTGACTATTAGTGATTGAATTGTGTGAAAGTAAGAGAATCCCTTGTAGGCACACTTAACAGATAATTCACTGATTGCCCAAGCCTCCAAGGCTGTATTGGGTCTCACACATATTGTTTGTATACGGTAGGGAAGTAGCAGGTGAGCAAAAAAGAGAGTCTCATCCATTGTCCAATGTGGAGGTAGGCTTCAAAGGGGAGCAGGACTTGTCACTGCCCTGGTCTTGAGTAAGGGCCACCACAGCCTTGAGGACTGTTCTGTGAACAGGTCAGCCCATACAGGTTCCTGGTTTAGATGCAGTCCCCATCGAATCTTCGGCAGTCACCAGAGGTGGTAGGAGGAGAGGGTAAGACATGAGATCGGAGGCCACAGATGTGTCAGATGGTGTATGGTACATGACCTGGTCAGAGGGCCCGATTCACAGAATGAACTTAAGACTCAATCCTAAACTTACTACTGTTTTGGTATTCACAGATTGCACTTACTACTTTTGGTATTCACAGAATGAACTTACTACTTTTGGCATTCACAGAATGCACTTACTACTTTTGGTATTCACAGAATGAACTTACTCATTTCGGTATTCACAGAAGTTAGGACTCCTAACTTTAGGACTCCTAAATGTCTTCTGTGAATACCGAAAGTCTTAAAATTAGAATTTTTCTCAATTTAGTAGTAGTAAAGTTAGGACTCCTAACTTTAGGACTTAAAGTGGAAAAGTGGCGCGAACAGGAATAATAGCTGCTGCACTGAAAGTAAGCATCTGCTGTTGTGTTGCTCGCTGATCAAGATGGCTGCCTCCCGCTGAGCTGCAGTGGAGTGTGCCCGTTATCGACGATTCTGTGGTGATTAAGGCAAGCGTGTAAAGTTTAAAAATAACGAAGAGGTTTCTGATCAGGAATTCTCTTTGGCCTCTAGCTTTTTGTGCATCGCCATGACGTTTTACTGGAACTACACAAGGTGATCTGCTCTCTGGTGTCTTGGGAGCTAATGCTTCTGAATTTCCTGTCAGGTTGGGGTGAATTCCAGGAAAGGGCGAGGCGGAGGCCTAGGCCATTTCAATTACTTACTTAATATTTTGTCTAGCTTGCTCCTTTATTTTTACATATATATTTATATTTTGAATATGGATGGCAAGCATTCCCAAACTATGTCTACTACAAAAGCTAAATATTTCTGCTCCACCAGTGAAGTTTGAATAAGTGTATAGTAATGAGCCTTCATTATCTACTTTGCTGGTGAGTTACATGCTGTAATTTCCAACACAGACAATATAGCGGCTGAGATAAAAATTAGCATAAAGACATGGCTGGTCTCTCCATGAAAGTCTCTGACAATGCTATAAAATTAAGGTCAATAAAGCTCAAATTGACCATCTTATACCTATTGCAGATAAAATAGCACCATTTAATAAATTATTGCTGGATTTGGAAAATCGCAATAGGCAATATAATCTGTACATTTTTTTATTTACTGGAAGATGTGGAGTGTAATGATTGTAGGGTATAGTTAAAAAACGTACTTCCTGGCCTTTTAGGTATAAAATTTCCTGACAAATTTGAGATTGATAAGGCGCACAGAATCCCTTCTCGCAGCTACCCAAGACAAGATAAGTCTTGTCAAATGATATTCAAAGTTTTATGTCATCACCATTTAGATTCGGGAAGGAATTTGCGGATCTTCGTCCCAGGCTGAGAAATGCTGGTTATTAAATATTTATTGATCCGTCAACAATGCGAATTTGGAAAGATGAGTCTTCTAAGTCTTTTCAACACCCTGAGGATCATTGCCGCTTTTTAGATCTACAGCCACAGTCTTCCATGGAAACAAATGAGACGACTACCTGACTTTAATGTCATTAGAATTTTTGTTGCTAGCATTTTGAGTATCTTATAAGGGAATGTTGAGTAGGTCATTCTGGGCATGCCTGTGTGTGATCAAGAGTACTAAATATGTTTCTATGTTGTATAGTTGTTATTTTTGTTGTCAATTGGTGTCCTTTGTTTCTTCTCTGTCTTGATATTAGAGCTACTATTCTTTTTTTAATTCTATCTTTCAGATCTATCCTTTTATCTATCTTTATCCTTTTTCAGAATGTCGAGTGTTAACAGTATTAAAATTGTTTCATTTAATGTTAAGGGTTTACGGGGCCCTGTTAAACACACTAAGGTTTTTAGAATATTTAGCTAGGCATAAAGAAAATATTTGTTTACTTCAGGGATTCATGTAGATGATAACATTTTATCTTATATGAATAAAAAATGGTTAGGGGCTATTATTTCATCTCCGGCTTTAAATAGGAAAAATGAGGTAGCAATTCTTTTTGCAAAAAAATACATGTCCAGATTAGACGTAAATGTTCTGATTCTGAGGGTCGCTTCATTATGGACAGTATTAAAATCAACAATAAGGTTTTCCACCTATTCAATGTATATCGGCATACAAATGACGAACCAGATTTTTGGTCCAGATTTACTTCAGCGGTTCTAAAATTGGGTAGTGTTCCTCTGACCATCAGAGGGGATTTTAATCTGATTACTGATCCATTACTGGATAGAATCTGCCAATCCAAATTTTGTCCTCCAAAAGCATTTTTCTCTCTCAAATCCTTCTTTAAAATTACCAAAATGGTTGATGTATGGCGTCTAAATAATCATACAGATAAACAGTTTACTTTTTTTCCTAATCCTCATAGCTCCTTTTCTAGGTTGGATTGTTTTTTAATTTCCTGAAGTCTAATTTCCTCCATTTCTAATCCCACTATTCAGAATATAGATATTTCTGACCATGCTGTAATACCATGCATTTTATCTGGAGACTCCCGTCAACATGGTCAATGTCGCTGGTGCATGAATACCAATATTGTTTTTAATGACAAAAACAAACCCTAACCTTTATGGGCCATTCATGAGTATTTTTCATTCAATTCTGAAGGTTCTAAATCTATTACTAATAGATGGGACGCATTTAAACCATATTTTAGAGGACAATCTATTTCCATTATGCCACATGAAAACAACCACCAATATAAGGTAAAATTACAGAAACTTCATTATGAACTGAATTCTATTCTAAGCAATAGAGATGGCCTACAAATCTCTAAAAACAAAGCTACATTTTGTTTTAGTGTCAATAGATCTGGTAGAATTTTAGCTAACTTTCTCTGTATAAAAAATGACACAAATCAAATTAATGCTATTCACTCTACAAATGGTTCAATTGCTTTATCTCATGTAATATAATTAAGGAATTTATGAACTAATATTCAGATTTATATAATAAACCACCTTCTAATGATACAGTGCATAGTGGTAATTTTTTGGAAGCCTGTGGTTTACCTACAATCTCACAAGCAGATAGAACTTCCTATTAATGTAGAGGAAATAATTTCAGCTTTAAAATCGCTAAAGTTAAAGAAATCTCCTGGTCCTGTGGAATTTTGTAAGGAATTTTCACCTCACCTTTCATCCCACTTGCTTTCTTTGTTTTCTTATTTTAGTAATACAGGGTCTACTTCAGCGTTGTTCACTGAAGCTCTGATTATTGTCCTCCTGAAACCGGATAAAGACCCTTCTTGGGTTACAAATTATTGCCCTATTTCTTTAATAAATCAAAGTTGTAAACTATATGCTAAAACTATTACGACTAGGTTAGCTTTTATACTTCCTTATAATATTCATGTGGATCAGTCTGGCTTTATCAAAAATAGATATTCAACAATTAATACTAGACTATTATTTCATGCAATTGAAGCCGGGTCATTATTCCCCTTTCCAGCTGGAGTTCTAGCATCAGATGCAGAAAAGGCTTTTTATAAAATTAATTGGCAATACCTTTTTTGCACAACAAATTTATTGGAAGGTTTCCCTGGTAATTTACACAGGGAGGGGAGTGAACAATGTCAAAAAAGAGACCCTGTGGTTTGTTTTTGCAAAAGGGGTCAGGAATACTGACTAAGAAAAGACGTGTGAGGGGATATTGGTCTTAGGGGAGTCCTAACTCTCAATTAAATTATAATGGCAAAGAAATATAGAACACTTTTCATAATGTATACCCAAACATTAGTCAATAAGCAAATCCACCAAAGATATAAAAACAATTAACACAATTTATTATGATACCTCCCTTAAGGGTTACATTCTAAATTATTAAAATTAAAAAGCATTAAAAATAATTTTCCACATAATGAAAAATTTGTGATAAAAGACAGTCAAAAGAAAGAGTCGACGCGGCGTTTCGGTGTTTGTTTACAATAGTCACACCTTCATCAGGACATTTGACAATTGACTTGTAATCTAAAAAATTTAAAAAACAGTATTTTAGATGCCTTATAAAAAAGATATACAGTAATACATACATAGCATTTCTTTTTCTTTCTCTTGTTCTCTTAGCCCTGTACACTCCTTGACCTGTTATTTTGTGGGGACAACCCTTTAGTCCCTCCCATACACACTCTTGTTTTAATAGAAAAAAAGGGGGGAGGACAGTTGAGTTATAAACTGTCTTCAAAATTACCCAGAATTTGTAAACAAATACCTTGATTTGAAGCTTTTTTTATAAATTAAAAGACTTCTAAATCGACTGGAAACTAAGCATGGGCGAATTTTGCGAATCTGGCGTTCGCGAATTTGCGTATTTGCGAACTCACAATCCGCAAAATCCGCAAATTCTCACAAATTTGCGGATTTTTATTTTCTTTTGTGTTCGCAAGGGTTTCTGCCCGTTCGCGAGGGTTTTGTACCAGTTCGCAATTGCGAACTTACTTGTCGGCTCGCAACGGTCGCGACTATGTTGTTTCTACGTCTGGTTCATCATCACAGGTTCACAGCACCCTCTGTTTCAACACTGCCACCCTGTTTCACCCATGCCACCCTCTGGTACATCAATCCCACCCTCTGGTTCATCACTGTAGATTATGGGGGGGAAAAGCAAGCACACCTGCCCTGCTTCAACTGACATGAATTAATTTGGGGTTGATTTATTAATGTGTCACTGTTTTAAAATTCCAGTCTGGCACCTGCTTCCTTATCTGTAATTTGCTTTCTGTTGCAGTGCAACTTTTTTCCAGGACCTTTGTGGCCTACTTGTAGCTATTCTATGAGCCTGCTGTGAGGGTCAGAGCAGGGTCATAGAATTGTTGCAACTAGCAACTGAACTCTGGAGGGGCCCCAGTCAGAAAGCACTACGGGGAATGGTTACTAATGATGAGTTTGAACTTTTGCACCTGCTGTGCTGAGTGCTTTCAACGTTTTTCTGCAGAACAGCAACTGTAATGCCCCAAACAAACATAGGCAACTGAACTCTGGAGGGGCCCCTCAGGAAGTACTACAGGGAATGGTTACTAATGATGAGTGAACTTTTGCACCTGCTGAGTGCTTTCAGTTTTGCAAAACTCGTTTTTCTGCAGAACAGCAACTGTAAAGCCCCAAACAAACTTACATGTGAAAGTTGATTTCTAATCCAAAAGTGATCCAAAGAAAGTCAAAAGGCCTCAAATCCAAAAAAGTGCAGGCAAATGTCAACCTGAGGAGTTATTCTGATAAAAATCATCATTTTCAGAAAGCCTATGCTGCTTGCTAGTGGATTTCTTGTGCAGAATTGCAAATTTTGTAATTTCGTGAGTGCGAGATTGTTGCTGCCCGCGCACCTACATGTTCGGAATTGCGAACTCTCGCGATGCGTCGCCAAACTCCCGCGGGATCCCGCAGCAAGATCCAAAATGGTGCAGCACTCGCAAAATATCGAGAAAAACAACTCGGCAAACGCTGAATGACGGTAAGTGAACGCCGCATGCCGCAATATTGTATCACCAAGAAAAAAAATCCGCTGCGTGCGAATTTGCGGATTTTCGGTAAATTCGCGAGAGTTCACGGATTGCGAATTAATCGAAAATCCGCAAAATCCGCGCGCGGAACGGATTTTCCGCCCATGCTTACTGGAACCTTGTATCAATCTGTTTCTTCTGATAATGTAATACCTTTATTCTGAGGAGGAGAACAGAATTTCCACAGTTATCTATTTTGTTTTCCAAGAAATCTTTTGACTTTTATTGTAGTTTACTAATTTATTTTTACCTGCGTTAAGGCAACTGTGCTTATAGTTCAACACGGAGGAGCCACCGTAATATACTATGTGGCCATTTTCAATGGGAGTATCGGATCCCATTCTTATTTTAGTAATACAGGGTCTACTTCAGCGTCGTTCACTGAAGCTCTGATTATTGTCCTCACGAATTGGATAATCCTGATACCACTGCTCTGTTATCTGAACTAAATACTATAGGACTCCCACAATTGGTCACTGGCTCCTCGCATACTGCGGGCCATCTCCTCGACGGTCTATTCTCTAGCGAGAAATCCCTAGCAATAAAGGATCTCCTTCCCTTCACCTGGACGGACCATTCTGCTATTCTTTTTGATTTTACACTACAACCTACTCCCCCCCGACTCCACACCTCCCCACCCTTAAATAAATTCAGAGCCTGGAAAAGTATCGACATTCCTGCTTCCCAATCCTCACTATTGACCTCCCTACCACCCACTGAGGCTGACCCTGAACTAGCTGCCATTAACTATACCACTTGGATCCGAAACACTGTCGATCAAACAGTCCCACTTAAGAAACAATCCTCCAACAGAAACATCAAGTCCTCACCCTGGTTCAATGATACTCTTAGACTGGAAAGACAACACTGTAGGCGCCAAGAACGCAAATGGAGACGTGACTACGACCCAGAGCAAAAAGCCCTCTATAAAATCATGCTGCGTAACTACAAACAACTAATCATCAAGGAGAAAAGTAAGTACTATAGCAGTCAAATTAATCTTGCTCAAGACTCAACCAAACAACTCTTCCAGGTAGTGACGCGTCTCTCTGGACAAACAGCATCCACCCCTATTACATATACCCAAGAATTATGTAACTCTCTGGCAAACCATTTCCAAAAAAAAGTCACGGACATCTTCTCCCAATTTAAAGCGCATGCCAATGGTACTGGACACCCTCACTCCGCCTCTAATGACCAAACTCCGTCGGACATGAACTCTACCAACCCCCCTCGAACAAACCCTCTCAGTTCCTTCCAAGAATTTTCTCAGATCTCCTCTGAATTGGTGTCTCATCTCTTACGCACCACGAATTCCGGATCTCCGGAAGACCCATGTCCCCCCGCCATTCTCAAAAACTTCCCCGAAATTATAAGCCCTGAACTCACCGATATTTTTAATACAATGTTCCTGTCCACTACTTTTCCTTCCATCTGGAAAAAAGCCATTGTCAAACCTCTTATCAAAAAAAGCTCACTTGATCCGACGATAGTTGCCAATTATCGTCCTATCGCCTGCCTCCCACTCCCTGCCAAAATTGTGGAAAAAATAATGAATACACAAATTTCAGATTTTATAGATCAAAACAACTGCCTGGACGAAACACAATTTGGCTTCCGGAAGGGACACGGGACAGAAACTGCGCTTATTAAAGCCACAGAGGAAATCAGGAAGTCTCTGGATAGTGGAGGATCAGCAGTGCTCATTCTGCTGGACCTGTCTGCGGCCTTCGACACGGTCGATCACTCCACTTTGATCGACCGTGTCGAAACGGCAGGCATCACGGGTGCAGCGAAAGAACTCATTGCCTCATTCCTCACCGATCGAGTTCAATCCGTTGCCTTCGGCAACTTCAACTCACCTCCCTTCACTCTTCCTTGTGGTGTTCCCCAGGGGTCCTCGCTAAGTCCCACATTATTCAACATCTATGTGTCAGACTTAGCGAGGACCATAAAAATCCATCACCTGGCAGTTACATCCTACGCCGACGACACCCAGATTGTCCTAGCCATAAACAAAAACGGAGATGAAGTGGCCGCCAACTTTAATCTGGGAATGCTGGCAATAAGTAATTGGATGGCAAGAAACTGCCTGAAATTAAACTCCGATAAAACGGAGGTGATGCTGTTTGGCAATCTCTCCCCTGCTTGGTCTCCCACATGGTGGCCTGATGCCCTGGGACCCCCCCCCCCTTCCCCTGTGACCAAGGCAAGAAATCTCGGAGTTATACTGGACACCAAACTTACCTTCATGCACCACGTCAACGCGGTAGTATCCTCCTCATTCTATACCTTGAGAATGATAAAAAAACTCCTACCTTATCTTCCCATGAATATGACAAAAACGTTGATCAGCGCACTCATCATGGCCCGCATTGACTATTGTAATGGTCTGCTAGTCAATGCTCAAGAAGGTGTTCTAAAGAAATTACAACTGGTGCAAAATGCGGCGGCCAGATTGATTACGGGATGTCCTAAGTATGCCTCCATTTCTGGGACACTCCGAGAGCTTCACTGGCTGCCTGTAAAGAAGAGAACTAAGTTCAAGGCCCTCTGTATTGCCTATAAAGCAATTCATGGTCAAGGTCCAGCGTATTTGAAAGATTCCTTCTGTCCTTACAAACCTGCCAGATCCCTAAGATCCTCAACCGCTGGACTCATGCAGGTTCCCAGGACTAAGAAAGTCTCCTGGGGAGACAGATCCTTCATAGTTACCACTTCTAAACTATGGAACAGTCTTCCACATTACATCAAAGCCTCCACATCTCTTCTCTCTTTCCGCAAGCAGATAAAATCCTGGCTGTTCACGCAATAACTCCTCATGGACCAGTTCTCTCTCTCAGCGCCGAGACACCCACGGGTAATTGAGCGCTTAACAAATCGCCTAAAATAAATAAATAAAATAAATAAAGACCCTTCTTGGGTTACAAATTATTGCCCTATTTCTTTAATAAATCAAAGTTGTAAACTATATGCTAAAACTATTCCGACTAGGTTAGCTTTTATACTTCCTTATAATATTCATGTGGATCAGTCTGGCTTTATCAAAAATAGATATTCAACAATTAATACTTGACTATTATTTCATGCAATTGAAGCCGGGTCATTATTGCCCTTCCAGCTGGAGTTCTAGCATTAGATGCAGAAAAGGCTTTTTATCAAATTAATTGGCAATACCTTTTTTGCACCTTGCCTGCTTTCAATTTTGGTTCTTTGTTTGCTTGTATATTTTCAGCTCTCTACTCTAGTCCATCTGCCAAACTTTTTATTAATGGTTGGCTCTCACAGATGTTTTGCCTTTTTAGAGGAACCAGGCAAGGATGCCCATTTTCTCCCTTACTTTTTCTTATTGCATAGAAATTGAAGGCCTTCAGTTAAACAAAGTTCCTATTAAAACGTCAGCATATATTGATGATTTTCTTTAATATATTGCTAACCCAGAATCTTCCATACCTCCATTATTGAATTTAATTCATGTTCACTCTAATATTTCAGGTTATTCACTAAACACTAACCAAACAGAATGTTTTCCTTTAAACCTTCTTCAGGACAAACTTTAGATTAAAAACAGTATTGTTCTCTCCGGAGATAAAAACAATAAATACATAAATATTCAATAAAGGAGGATTTCATATATCCACCAAAAGCAGGCTAAATATCTTATAAACATATTCCACTCGTCAATGCTCCATTTGTGTACATCTCTACCAGCCTTTTTATATTTAATTCTCAAATAAATGTCAAACAATCATCTACTGTACTTATCCCAAACATCAGAATTTCCTCCAAGTGATACCTTCACAAGTTCCACAATCATTAGCATACACTCCCTAATCTTGACAGTTGCTTTGATTCAACAATTGATCAGGGTTTCCTCTCTCTCCCCCTTGTAGTCCTGCAAGGATATATATTAAATCCATTATCCTCTTTGATAATTTCCCTATACGTTTATTATCAATTGTTGATAATTGTTAATATTGGTACATGCTCACCCTTGAATTCAGGTTATTTAGGACTTAGTCCATTGATCAATAGGCTGTTTATGGCTGCAGTTTTATCCTTAATTTAAGGTTATGGCGTAGGCCTTCTTAGTTTCTTCACCCTTATGCCTTATCCAATTTTTAGCGCCACTTATTATTTATCCTCAGTCCTTGGGATCTGTAAGAAGTCCAAATATAGCTTCATAAAAAACTGGCTTAAGGCAAATTATATGTTTATATAATTTGAATCTCATTTCCTGCTTGAACATTATTTCTCGACTTTCCTCTTATTAAAAGATCGTGATAAACTCAGAGGTACATACATCAAATAAATACCACCTACTTAACATAAAACTCCATTTTCTTTCTAGACCCTTTTATATCTCTTTATATATGAATGACTACCAATTCAAAAGAACTCTATTCAATTTCACTCTGATATGATAATAAATATTTCTTCGCTACAAGGCGATTGTAGGAAGGTGGAATCTTACTGTATGGTTACCCCCACTTTTTGCCTGGTGTTTTGCTGGATTTCGACATAGTTGGACTGGGACCCTGCTATTCAGGGCCCCAATCCATCTGATTTCTCTGTAAAATGGACTCAATGTACTTTAAGTACATCCCAGATTGGTTACTGGGTCACCCTTGTGAGCCCCTGTATATGGTACCTTAGGAACCCAGGGCATAGTGACCCCAGAGGCCTACCAAGGGCTGTAGCATGTATTGTGCCAACCCTGGCTAGCCTTCCAAACTGACACCACAGGTCTGCACCTGCAGCCTGGGTAAGGTGGCGTAAGCACCCCTTACTTCGATATAGTATACCTATATCTACCTTATATATAGACACATAGTAACTTATGTCACTCCTATGGCAGGCCTTGACAATCCTGAAGGCAGAGTGATTGGTTTTGTGTGAGAAGGTGCCCCAGCATAAGCTGAGCCCCTCTGCAGCTTTCGGAACCATCTCCTTATAGCTGTCCTATGATATAGCCATACCATATACTCTTAAGTGCATTATAATCCTCACGGTTAATGCTAACTTTGGTTTGGCTTTATCAAAACATGTTGTGTAAGGTGTCAAACACTTTGGAATACTACCCCCCCTGCCAGTTCTGGCGGCGTGGGTAGCATTCCACCCTTCTAGAGGGAGAAGAAATGTAGTAACTGGTAAACCTGGTTAAAGTTAAACAGAGCCTCAGCATCACAAAATGGATGCTGCTGCAACAGACACAAGTCTGCCCTCCTGCTGCTGGATGAAACTCCGGCAGGGGAGGCCTGGACAATAGGTTTCCTGTCCAGAGAGCTGCTAGCACCTCCCCAGATAGGCTTCAATGTATTAGGGCAGGGTGGGTTGCATTTAGTGAATGCTTTTCAGACACTGCCTGGGGCACAATCAATCAATCATGATATTTGTAAAGCGCACTACATACCCGTGAGGGTCTCAAGGCGCTGCTAGTGATCGAAGAGCCAGGTCTTGAGGAGTCTCCTGAAGGCCGGTAGGTCTTAGGTCTGCCGTAGGTTGGTGGGGAGGGTGTTCCAGGTCTTGGCGGCGAAGTGGGAGAAGGATCTGCTGCCGGTGGTCGTTCTTTGGATGCGGGGGACAGTGGCGAGGGCGAGGATGGCGGAGGGGAGCAGGTGGGTGGGGGTGTAGAAGTTGGTGTATGCTGGGCCGGTTTTGTGGAGAGCTTTGTGTGTGTGGATGAGGAGTTTGAAGATTATCCTCTTGTTGACGGGGAGCCAGTGCAGGTCTCTCAGGTGGGGTGGGATGTGGCTGTAGCGGGGGATGTCGAGGATCAGACGTGCAGAGGCGTTCTGGATGCGTTGCAATCATCTCAGGAGCTTGCCTGACGTTCCTGCATAGAGGGCGTTTCCGTAGTCCAGCCTGCTGGTGACGAGGGCCTGGATGACTGTTCTTCTCATCTCAGTGGGGATCCACTTGAAGAGCCTGCAGGACATTCAGAGGGTGTTGAAGCAGGATGAGGAGACGGTGTTGACCTGTTTAGTCGTGGAGAGAGTGGAGTCAAGGATGACCCCCAGGTTGCGTGCATGGTCGGTGGGTGTCGGGGCTGTTTCTAGGGTTGTCGGCCACCAGGAGTCTTCCCAGGCTGAAGGGGTGGAGCTGAGGATGAGGACCTCCGTTTTGTCCGAGTTCAGCTTCAGCCGACTGTTCCTCATCCATTCGGAGACGGCCTTCATTCCTTCATGGAGGTTGGTTTTTGCAGTGTGAGGGTCTTTGGTGAGGGAGATGATCAGCTGGGTGTCGTCGGTGTAGTAGATGATGTTAAGGTCGTGCTGTCGGGCGACATGGGTGAGGGGTGCCATGTAGATGTTGAACAGTGTCGGGCTGAGGGAGGATCCCTGGGGTACGCCGCAGATGATTTCAGTGGCCATGAAGCGTAAGGGGGGGAGGCTGACGCTCTGTGTTCTGCCGGAGAGGAAGGATGTGGTCCAGTCCAGGGCCTTCTCTTGGATCCAGGCGTCGTGTAGGCGTGTTCCTAGTTTGCGGTGGCAGACCGTGTCGAAGGCGGCTGACAGGTCCAGGAGGATGAGGGCTGCTGTTTCTCTGTTGTCAATCAGGGTCCTGATGTCATCGGTGGCGGCGAGGAGGGCAGTTTCGGTACTGTGTTTGCAGCGGGATTGGGACGGGTCCAGGATGCTGGTGTCCTTGAGGAAGGGGGTCAGCTGTTTGTGGACGATTTTCTCGGTGACCTTCGCCGGGAATGGTCCTTGGGGTCCGCCCTGGGTTTTTTGAGTAAGGCGTTGATCTCGGCGTGCTTCCAGCTTTCCAAGAAGGTTGCTGTCTCGAAGGAGATGCTGATTACTTTCCGGAGAAGGGGTGCGGTAATCCGGAGTGGATGGTGTTCATGATCTCGCTGGTGTCCTCTTCGTTGATGCTGGTCCATGTGAGCAGGTGGTTGGTGCAGGTGGAGGTCATGGGGATGATGGTTGTTGGGGCGGTCATGGCGTTGAAGCTGTTGTGGTTGTTTACGATCTTTTTGTGGAAGAAGGTGGCCAGCGCGTCGCACAGGTCTTGCGAAGGCAGAATGTCGTTGGTGTTGGAGCTGGGTTTGGAGAGTTCCTTCACGATGTTGAAGAGCTCCTTGCTGTTGTGTGTGTTGCTTTCCAGACGGTCTTTGAATGAAGCCCTCTTGGCGGTTCTGATGAGTTGATGGTGTCTGCAGGTGGCGTTCTTGTGGGCTGTGTAGCTGTCTGGTGTTTGTTCGTGGAGCCATTTTTTCTCCAGTTTTCAGCATGTTCGTTTGGGGGCCTGGAGGTCTTTCGTGAACCAGGTGGCTTTCTGGTTGGTGCGGCTTTTGGGGCGTGTTTTGAGCGGGGCGGGGCTGTTGGCGCAGAGGTTGGTCCATTCTCTGAGGTTGCGGGCGGTGGTGTCGGGGTCGATGAGGACGGTGGGTGGGCTCTGGGCAAGGGTGGTGGTTAGCTGGTCTTCTGTGACCTTGCTCCAGCAGCGTTGAGGCATCTGTTGGGTGCGTTGGTGCGTGGTGGGCTTCCTGAAGGTGAAGTGGATGCAGTGAAGGTCGGTCCAGTGTGGTTCGGTGATGTGGTTGAAGGAGAAGTGGGGGCTTACGGTGAAGATGGGGTCCAGCGTGTGGCCGGCGGCGTGTGTTGGTGCTGTCACGAGCTGTTGGAGTCTGAGGTTGGCGAGGTTGTTGATCAGGGTGGTGGAGTTGGTGTTGTTGTTCTCGAGGTGGAAGTTCAGGTCCCCGAGGAGGATGTAGTCCGTGAAGGCGAGGGTGTGTGTGCTGATGAGGTCGGCGATGGAGTCGCTGAACTGTGGTCGGGGTCGGGGGTCTGTAGACGAGGGTTCCTCTGAGAGTGGTGTTGGAGTCGGTGTGGATCTGGAAGTGCATGTTTTCGGCGGTTCTGAGGTTGTCGTTGGTGTTTGTTGAGACTCTGATGGTGTTCCTGTGGACAATGGCGATTCCTCCTCCTACGCCGTTGGTGCGGTCCCTGCGAGTGATCTTGTAGCCTTCCAGGATGGCTATGGCAATGTCAGGAGCTGTGGTGGGGTTCAGCCAGGGCTCCGTCAGGAAGGCAATGTCTGGGGAGTTAGAGTCGAGAAGGTCCCATAGTTCGACGGCGTGTTTTCGAGCGGAGCGGGTGTTGAGGAATATGAATCTGAGGTAGTTGGGTCCTTCGGATGGTGGTTTTGCGGGCTGAGTGCTGGTGAAGCTGCAGTTCTGGCAGGAGAAGGGTTCTTGGATGTGCTTCGGGATGGCCTGGTAGCAGGTGTTTTCTTGTCTGGGGTTGAGTGCTTAGAGGGTGCTGGCATCGTAGAGCTGTCGGGCGTTGTGGTGTTTGCGGGGCCAGGGGTTCTGGTGCTGGGCGCAGTCCAGGCGCGGACGGGACCCAGACGGGCTTGCCTTAGGCGCATCCGCTGCGCGGCCTCCATATATGGGGGAGGTGGGAAGGGGGAGCAGTTGGGAGGCAGGAGCGGGGCGGTGAGTGGGCAGCCCGTTGGGAGCAGCGGCGGGAATGGAGGGAAAAGCGGGGTACTGGCGCGAACAAGGGGGTCAGCAGCAACGCAGGGCAACTGATGGGCACAATTGAAAAGGGGGCACAGAAGAGAAAAGTGGGCGACAAGTACACAAAATACAAGACAATCAGGCACAATTACAGTACATTTAAAGAAATAATGGCAGGTAAAATCTGGAGACAATCACTCAGGCGGTGAGAAAAATAAAGGAGCAGGTTAGCCCCGAACCCTGGCACGGAGGGCTGCTAGGACCAAAGGCGATGTAGAGCATCGCTGGGCTGCCGGGTGGGTAATGCCCGCTGACCAAGGTCTGAGGGCTCGCACGCGCTCCCTGCAGTGGACGGGTTTTGAAGGGGAGGGGGGCGGGACGGGAAGCTGGGAGGCGGCAGTGGGCGGAAACAGTGGGAAAAACGGAGGGGAAGAAAGAAGGGGGAACAGAGAAAAGGGCAAAATACAATATGAACACAGTCACTTACAGTACATTTAAAGAAATAATGGCAGGCAAAATATAGAGACAATCACTCAGGCGGGGAGAAAAATAAAAGGAGCAGGTTAGCCTCGAACCCTGGCATGGAGGGCTGCTAGGACCAAAGGCGATGTAGAGCACTGCTGGGCTGCCGGGGCGGGTGATGTTCTGTGACCACGGTCTGAAGGCACACAAGATGCTCCCTGCATTTCCCAGTTCAAACTGGTTGCTGGGGCACTCAGCCCCAGCTCTGGAACGACACTGGACAAAGGGGAAGGGGTGTAACCACTCCCTCCCCAGGTCTACCCATAGGAGGGACCTTAGAGTTAGTCCAACCCCTAAACTTACTATAAGTATAGAACCCCAGTCCCTAGGACTTTAGATTACCCTGGATGAAACTCTGCAACATATATCTTGGACCTTTGACATTCCAAATCGACTGGACGATGGAAGAAATCCCCCTTGTGGTCAAGGAGTGACCACCCGTTTCAAACAGGCACCAACTGCATCTTTGCCGGTCTGCATTTTCGAGGCTCCCGCCGGATCCTGAAGAATCTGCGACAAAGGACACAGACTTCCAGACATCGCTGTCGCTGACCTGCGCTCCCAGCAAAGCTGAGACCTGTAGCAGACACGAGAGACGTGGGATCGGAACTCCTGGACATCCTGCATTTTTGCTACTGCACCTACTTTCCGAGGTATCCCGAAGTTGTGCAACGAAATTACGAATAGGTTCTAATAGACGGAAGGGAGCTGAGCTAAAGGTATACAGACCCTCCACCCAGGCGGACTATGGGGCATATTACTGCTCGTAAAAAAATTATGCAGATTCAACGATAACCATATGTATACATGTTAGATACACACAATAGGTGTGTTTTTGCATTAATTTGAAACCAGATTACAGGTTCAGATTCGGAGTGGCAAACATGAGGCTGGTCCTCATGTTGTCCTGAAGAGGAGGTGTAGGGGACACCTTGAAACATGTTGACGAGATAGTTAGGTTTCAGATCACATTAAGGATCCAATTCCTACATCTAACCCCTTTTTACTGTACCAACTAGAAGCGAGAATTAATGTGTAGGCTTACTAGTTAGCTATTTTTAAACTCACACTTAAAAACACCACTCCACCATACACTGCACTACACATAGTTCACAAAAACTGCTCCTACGTATCCTTCGCAAGTCGCAGCACGCCCCTTGCAGTAGATCCTTGGGAAGCCCCAATGATGAAGCATGTCACCTAAGGGCAACCTCTGGTGAGTGAGGGGACTAAACAAAATAATTTTCTTTTCCAAACAGGTACATCCAATTGGTATGACCTGCTTCTTTTTCTGACAGGCTAGCTTCTCACAACCCATGAAGTATGAGTTATGGTGCGACTTAAAAGAAGCATCAGATCCAGATAGACTAGGTAATGGGAGGGGGGGCATCCATCCACAGAAGAGGCTCCTAGTGGGGTTCCCCACCAGGACTCTGAAGATGATGAGGATGCATACCAGGATGTGGTAAATGGACCCACCCTGGTAGACACAGGACTACCTGGAGATGAAGTGGGCCAAAATGAGCCTCCCTCCATCCCCCCACGTAGACCTGCTAGTGTACCTAGAAGGTAAAGATCACCTTCAGTGGAATCTGAGCATTCTAATACATCAATAGGGTCCTCTCCCTCTTTTGCTCATAGGAGATGAACTTCTCCTAAGAAGAGGAACATGAAGCTAGAATGAGAGAAGTCAAGCTTAGGATAAGAAGGCAAGAAATTGCCTTTCTCTCTCTTGAGAGAGAGAAAAAAAAGATGGGGTTAGAAACCCCTGGTGGCAGCAAAATCCCTAGTGGTAGGGATAGGTCTTATGACCATAGAAACCTAAACAAGATTGTCCCTCCCTATCAGGTTGGGGATGACATCCACAAATGGATTACTGCACTGGAGAGGGCCTGCAAAGTACAGAAGGTACCCCAGGAGCAGTGGGCAGCAATCTTGTGGCTCTCCTGTGCAGACAAGCTCCTCACTGTCAGAGAATAGGATGCTGACAATTACAAAGTCCTGAAAAGCGCTCTGACAGATGGGTTTGGCTTAACCACTGAACAGATTAGGTTGCAGTTCAGAGACACCCAGAAGACACAGACTCAGGACTGGACTGATTTTGTAGATTTTGCTACTAAGGCTCTGGAAGGATGGTTACTGGCCAGCAAAGTACAAGACTTTACAGGATTGTATAATTTGATTATGAGGGAGCAGATCCTTAATAATTGTCAGAACCAGCTTTTAAACCAGCACCTGGTGGACTCTGGTCTGAACTCCCCCAAGAATTGGGAAAGAAGGCAGACAAATGGGTCAGAACCAGGGTTTGGCCTAAAAATCAGGGTGGTGACCAGAAGAAAGATTCTACCAAAGCACAAGAGAAAGGTGTGGATAAATCTAAAGATAAATCCACAACCAGGCCCCAAAACTCCTCTGAGGGGAGTGGGTCCCAAACTCCTTCCTCTTCTACCAAGAAACCTTATTGCCATGTATGTGAGAAACCTGGCCACAGGAAAACTGACAGCAGTTGGCCAGAAGCCAACAATAAGGAAAATGTTCCTCCAAGTACTACACCAACACCTCCTGTTACTACTAGTAGTAATCCCCCAGGTGGTGAGAGTGCCCCCAAAAATGTGGTTGGGTTTTCTTGGGGAACTCAGGTGGTCTGGCCTAAACAGGTTCCCTACTACAGCAACTCTAGTCTGTGATGGTGGCATGGGGCTTGCCAACTTCACTGCTTGCCCCAATACCTTGGGCAGGTACAGACAGGAGCCCCACATCAATGGCCTATAGGATCACAGGGGCTAGCATCACCATGGTGAAACATAGATTAGTCCCCTCAGAACAGTTTTTACCTGGATTTACATACCAGGTGACCAGTACGGATGGAGTCAAGTTAGATCATGCCATGGCAGTAATAAATATCAGCTGGGGAGGAGTCACTGGCCCAAAGAGAGTGGCAGTGTCTACAAACTTGCCTGTAGGTTGTTTACTAGGCAATGATCTAGAAATCTCAGGCTGGGCTGAGGTAGAAAAAGAAGCCCATTCCGAAATGGTAGGCCTTCCTGAAAAGGTTAGTATGGTTATGATGGCCACAGCCCAAACCCAGACAGATTTTAGTGTTGTGAAGCCTGAAACTATGGATCACTCCACTCAGACAGAGAGCATTGGGGAGGAAGAAACGTCTCCCTCCCACCAGACTTTAGGTGAGGGTCAGCCTCCTCAGGGAACTGACCCTACCCCTTGTGAAGGAACTGCCCCAGAGGTAGTCAGGCCTGGCCTGGCAGAGCCCCTGATGTTAGTGGACCCTTCCAAGGTGATACCCAGTCTGGAGCAGGTAGCCTACCCCTCTCTACCCTGCCTCAGTCAGCCCAGAGCTGCAGAGGTCAGGGAGGTCAATGGGCCCCAAAGGGCTCCCTGTCCAGGGGAACCCCCCATCAGCAGATATGGGGCACCCAGTCCAGTAGCCCTAGCCAGGTGAAAATTCCTCAACCCTCTGAGGGATCCCCCTTAACCTTGAGTAGGGACCTCCCCCAGATGGACTCTGTTGGGCAAAGGCAAACCTGGGACCCAGTGGTTCCAAACCTGCCCTGTCCTTCCAGTGTTCCACCCAAAGGGATCCAACCTCCAGCTGTAGGCAGCCAAAAGTTGACCCTGAGAGCACAGTGCAACTCAGTCATGGAAAGAAAGGCCTTAATGGTGGACAGTGAATTGAGGAAGCTGAGCCCACCCTTAGTAGGGTCTCACTTCAATACTCAATCCTAACACCAGTCTTTAATGTTTCCAAAACACCCCACAGGTAGTAATTCCCTATGGTGGAGACCCTGTGATACCCTTAGGGTGAGGGATTGCTTAGTGGACCATAAGACAGGGGGTAACCCTGCTAGTGCAGGTACTTCCTTATATGGCCACTTAGTCAATATAGGCTCAGCTGGGCAAGGTTAGCCTTATAACCTTTCATTTGGGGGAGTTGTGTAGGAAGGTGGAATTTTACTGCATGGTTACCCCCAATTTTTGCCTAGTGTTTTGCTGGTTTTTGACTTAGTTCGACTGGGATCCTGCTATTCAGGGCCCCAGTCGATCTGCTTTCTCTATAGAATGGACTCCATGTACTTTAGGTACATCCTAGATTGGTTACTGGGTCACCCTTGTGAGCCCCTGTATATGGTACATTAGGTACCCAGGGCATAGGGACCCCAGAGGCCAACCAAGGGCTGAAGCATATATTGCGCCACCCCTGGTTAGCCTTCCAAACTGACACCACAGGTCTGCACCTGTAGTCTGGGGTAAGGTGGTGTACCTCCCCAGACAGGCTTTAGTGTATTGGGGCAGGGTGGGTTGCATTCAGTGAATGCTTTTCAGACACTGCCTGGGGTACACAAGGTCCTCTATGCATTTCCAAGTTCAAACCGGTTGCTGGGGCACTCAGCCCCAGCTCTGGTGCAAAACTGGACATAGGGGGAAGGGGTGCAACCACCCCCTCCCCAGGTCCACCCATAGGAGGGACCTTAGAGTTAGTCCAATCCCTAAACTTACTATAAGTATAGAACCCCAGTCCCTAGGACTTTCGATTACCCTGGATGAAACTCTGCAACATATATCTCGGACCTTCGACATTCCATATTGACTGAAAGATGGGAGAAATCTCCCTTGTGGTCAAGGAGTGACCACCCTGTTCAAGCAGGCACCAACTGCATCTTTGCCGGTCTGCCTTTTCGAGGCTCCCGCCAGATGCCAAAGAATCTGTGACACAGGACATGGACTTCCAGACATCTCTGCGCTCGCAGCAAAGCTGAGACCTGTAGTGGACACGTGAGACGTGGGACCGGAACTCCTGGACATCCTGCATTTTTCCTACTGCACCTACTTCCTGAGGTATCCCGAAGTTGTGCATTGGGGTGTTTGAAGCCCCTGTCCGAGCACCTTTTGCACCAAAGTACAGAGCCCAGCACTCCACAAGTGGCCAGTGAGTCCCCTTTCTTCACCGCAGCTTGAGGCGCCTTCGCGGTTCCTAGTCCGTTAGCTAGTGAGCCCCCACAAAGGCCAATCCTTTGTTTCTTGAGCTTTCCTGGTTGCGCCAGATGTGCTCTCATTCCTCTCCAAGGAAGGAGTCCCTCAGACCTTGCTGGTCTGCACCGAAGTCAATCTCGACATCTTGCGTGGGTTGCTGTTGCCAAGGCTTGTTGGGTCCAATCCGGATTCCGGCACTGCAGTCAACTAGATCCTTTCTGCGACAGCTGGAATGCAGCTCCTGGTCATCGTCGACGCCTCCTGGTCCTCGTGGATGAAGAGAAAAGCTTCACCTCTTTAACCTGAAAACACCCGACATCGGTTGGCATCTTCTCCTTGCCATCCTGGTCCCTGGCTAGTGACCCAGACTCTGTCTCCTCTGCTTTCAGGTTCTTCACATCTCCGATACACCCTTGGATTTACCCAGACACTTTTCCTCTGGTCGGCTGCAGCATTTCTTTGCAGCTCTCCATAGGAATCGATGATGAAACCCGACACCAAAAGACACCTATGCACCCGGATTCCCTGGTCGAGGTAACACGAGTACTCAGGTGCTCCCGTGGGTCTTGACTTTCAAAGTGTCCTAGTCTAAAAGGGTTCCTTCGTAGTTCACCTAGAAGTGCCCTTAATCTTTAAAATTGTAACTTGTTCGTTCTCCATAGAAAGTCAATGGTGATCAGTGGCTGTGTTTAGACACTGCACGCGTTCCCCGTGGGCCGCCTGCATCCTAACCTTTAGTGGTTCTAGGTAACCCCAGCGGTTCTACAGGCCCTAGGCCTACTTTCTAATTCTCACGTGGTTTTTACACCACTATTTTAGTATATGGTTTGTGAGGCCTCTAGGGCATAACGTATACTGTGCAACTTATCGTATGCTAATTAATTTCATTGTATTGTTCTTTTACCTCTGACCTCATAAAAAGTCCAGAGGGGTTGTGTTTAGAATAAATACATATATATTTGATATATACCTTGTGTGGTGTACTTTCATTTGATCATTCAAGAGATTATAATTGGTAAAACAACTAGCTTAACTCGCCTCTAAGTCTTAGCCTGAAGGCTGCTCTCCACAGCTACCACTAGGATAGCTTTCTATAAGGTTGACCTTACAACCTACCATCAATAAGAGTCGTTTGGACTTGTGCAAGGTGCCCTCTAGAATAGCGGACATCATATACCAGGCCAACTTCTCATAGCTATGTCCATAGCTTGTTTCAAATAAGCACTAAGTGCCCCATTAGGATGGCGGGCGGAAAACCACCCGACCGCCATGGACGCGGAAAAACCGGCGGTCAAGTTAGGCTCAACCGCCAAAAGAGACCAACCGCGGCGGTAGCAGGCAAATAAAAAACGCCCGACGTGGGCGCTGACGATCTAAAACCGACCGCGGCGGTCGGAAACGCAGCAGAAAAGCTACAACCTGACGCAAGTATATCGGAGACACAGCACGGGAAATTAGGATATCCCCGATGGTCCCATGGTACGATCCGGCGTTCTTGACCGCCGCGGTCGCACACTGGAGTCAATGAGAGAGCCAGCTGAAGAGCTGCAGCATAGCCACCGCAGCAGACGATCCATACAAAACATGGCGGATAATGCAAAAACACCACAACAATGGCAAACTTTGCACAAATCAAAGTAGCCATGCCCCCAAATACACAAAACACATCCCAATGAAACAAATAAATGCCAAGCAGAAACATACAATTTCAAAGACAACTCCCACAACACACCTGACAGCAAATGTCCATTGGGACACACCTACATAGCCGAGTATAAAACCAGCCCCCTTACTGACCACAATCCTTTGCAACACTCCAGAAGAGAAGGGCATACACCAGCCCTGACAGGAGAGGCAAGAGAACACAGCACAGTCATCACCACTACCATCACACCAGCACCAACTATCCCCCAGCACATAACACACCTCACTCCCAAACACCACACCCACCACCCACACCCTTGCACACAAACACTTTGCACACTACAATCCATGGCATCACAGAAAATGCCCAAATTCACAGAGAGTGAGTTGACAGTCATGGTAAATGAGAGAGTCAGAGTGGAACCACAACTATTTGGTAGCCTGGTCCTACAGTCACCATTAGCCATAAGGACACAGATGTGGCAAAGGATAGTCCAAAGGGTCAATGCAGTAGGGACCACCCCGCGATCCAAGAAGGAGATCATGAAGCGGCGGCATGATCTTAGGAGGGTTGTCGAAGAGAGGAGGGGCAAGAACTGGGAGCTGGCTAACCGGACTGGCAGTGGCCCTCCCATCCCACAGAAAACATTCACACCATGGGAGGAGAATGTGCTTGCCATACTGCATCCCGAGAGTCTCACAGGAGTATCTGGGGGAGTGGAGGCTGGTAAGTACAAACAAATGTTAACCAACACACTGATATGTACTGTTTTGAACACCCAAAAACACACACCACCCAAGAAAAGTGACATCCATCTGCACCACACACCCACAGAAACATGTCTCAATGATCCAACAGGCACTCACTCCCATTTACCCTAAACGTAGCTAGCAATATTACCATGGGAGCATGAGCACAGTCACCCTGCACTACTACTCCCATCATGTCCCCTGTTATACACCCAAGCAGGATGGATCACTCCACACCAACCCAGAAGCAGTTTGCAGCCCTTGTATGGTTCACCCTCACCTGACAGGTAGGTAGCCATCTTGCTTGGGAGGCCTGTTTGGGGGAAGGAGGCCTGTACCACTACTCCCACCATGCTCCTTGTCCCACACCCCAGCAGGATGGATCACTCCCCCACCCACAAGCTTGTGGCAGCTATTGCATCACCCTCATCAAACTTACAGGTAGGTAGCCATCTTGCTTGGGAGGCCTGTTTGGGGAAGGGAATCCTGTACCACTACTCCCACCATACCCCTGTCCCACACCCCAGCAGGATGGATCACACACCCCACCGACAAGGGAGGCCTGTTTGGGGAAGGGAGGCCTGTACCACTACTCCCACCATGCCCCCTGTCCCACACCCCAGCAGGATGGAGCCCTCACCCACCCCACCCACAAGCATGTGGCAGCCGTTGCATTTTTCTGCTTCACCTAAAAGGTAGGTAGCATGTACGTGCAGCCACACATCTATTACCAATGAAATGGTGCCATATGGCAACACCAGCCCTCTCCATGCACAAATATGCACACAGACCCCGCTTAACACGCACAGTGTGCACACAGGTAAGCAAAGAGAACTGTCACATATAACAAAGAGTCACACACCAATGGGCATGCACAAGGAAGACCGTACACAACCATGCACAGCACACACTGATGAGTGCATTGCCATGTGGCACAATCAGCAAGGACCAGAAAGCATGTGTGGGCTTCTAAATACAAATATGTCCGTTACAGGACAAAGTCATGCAGTACAATACAATGGCCACTCCATGGCGAAATGTGACGTCAGCCAGGTCATACGAACCAACAATGAGAGAACCATGAAATTTATTTGTGCTGGTCCCTACATGGTCCCTGTGAACATGATCACAGCACGATTTGCATGCTATGCATCGATACCTGACAACATGTACAAGTAATGTATGTTCCTCTGCCTCATGTTACGAGGCACAGTATTGCACATAGCAAAAGATGTGAAGATCAGTCAACACTGACCATTCCCCATCTAATCCACAGGTGACCAAGAACTCAGTGCTGAGGACAACATCAATAACCAGCAGAGCCAGTCTCCAACCCTGGTACATGGACTCTCGGATGTTGACTCCCAGGATTTTCAGGATAATGAGCTCAAGGCCGGCCCATCTGATGTGCCAGGGAGCACCAGGCCCCAGGCCCCCATCTTCCCCACCACAACGTCTGCTGCAACAACAACAGCACAGCGGAGCCCTGCTGTTATTGCCTCTGCATCCACCGCCACCACCACCACCAGTTTCACCTGCAACACCTTCCCTGTCCCAGGAGATGACCAGCCCACAACAACAACTGTGGACGGCAGGAAGAGTGTGCGTGGACCCACAGTGGTGAGGCAACAGGTCCGTGGCAGCAGGCTAGGTGGGAGGGCCAGGGTCACCCCCAGATATCAGAAGGTTGGGACCTCATCCCTGGACCACTTCACCAGAGTCATCGGGGCCTACGAACAGGTCCAGGGACAAAGGGGCCGGTCTGACAAACTCTTACCCGAGCTCATCCTGCTGATGAGGTCTATCGACACCCGCATCGGACAAATTGTGGACCTCATGGGCCAGCAAGTGGCGTTACTGAGGGACAGGCCTGCGTCCCAAACAACACCTCTGTTGTGCTGCAGGGTGACAGTTCACCATCCTTCCATGCGGCCACTGAGATGGTTGAGTCCTCAGATGCCGCTGGCACCACAGCAGGGCCCACCCCTTCGAAGTGACCAAGGGGCCGCCCAAAGAAGAGCCTGGGAGTCTCTGGAGGCAAACCACCAGCCAAATGCCAGTCACAGAGCCAACCCTGATGGCAACCCTCGTCCCCACTGCATTGACTGTTTGGACTGTCCTTCCCCACACTGCCTTGTGAATGGCCCCTGTCTGTTGGACTGGGTCACCACATCGATGTGGTATCTACTCTTTCATCTCATTTACAATGACTGTCAACTCACTGCTCCATCACCACCTTCATGTTAATCTGCCCGCCCCCTCACATGTCAACTTTGTAAATAAAATACCTTACACACTTTCTTCGTGTTAGCTTTGTCTTTAGTGCAAGATGTACAGTCTTCAAAATGTCCATAATGTATCAGAAAGATGTACTGTATTTAGGAATGGATAATTTTGATGCACCTACGGATACACAACAGAACAACATTCACTGGTGTGAGCGTGGCATCACTGACAGTACACTACGCAAACCATCTACATAACCCAACATGCAGACAACACAATGGGCAACAAGTGTCACCAAACACGTCCCGTATACGTTCACACATTACATGTCACTGTCACATATCCACGCGCAGGTGACTTTACATCTGGCTGTCTGTACCTTTCGCACATAGCCCTTCACGACAGCAGCAATCACACAATGTACATGTTGTAAATTGTCACCCACCTTCAAGTGAAGTAGGGGGTGATGAGCTGTTGATGCATGTCACATCCTTCCTCCTCTCCACTGTCCTCATCACTGGACTCAGGTTCTCAGGTGGGGGCCTTGGGTCCTCATCATCATCCAGGAGCAGGGGAATATGCTTGCGAATGGCCAGGTTGTGGAACATGCAGTATGCCACTACGATCTTACACACCTTCCCAGGCGAGTATGACAGTGCACCTCCAGTTTTGTCAAGGCAGCAGAAACGTAATTTGAGCAGGCCAAAATTACGCTCAACCACACGACGTGTCCTGCCTCATTGTATCTGACATCAGCCGTGGTCCTGGGATTACGCAGTGGGATCAGTAGCCATGGACGGCTGGGATACGCAGAGTCACCTAGGAATGACAAAAACACATTGCAATGTTGCACAGGCAGAGGGCAGCAGGTCACACACCCAGCACACCATACGACTAGGCATACTTACCCACAATCCAAGCATGCTCGAGGAGCAGATTAGCCATCAGCCGTGGCACAATGCTGTTCCTCAGGATGCATGAGTCATGGGCAGAGCCGGGGAATCTGGCACACACATGCGAGATGGTCATATCTGCCCGGCACACCAACTGCACATTGATCAAGTGATAATGTTTTTTGCAAACAATTTGCTCACTTGCCTGTGGTGGCACAAGACCGACGTGTGTGCAATCTATGGCTCCAACAACATGTGGGATGTGCCCAAGGGAATAGAAGTCTCCCTTCACACCTGCCAATTCTGCACCCCTGGGGAAATGTACATATCTGTCCTTGTAGATCATCATCGTGGACATAACATCCCGCAGCACCATGCTGAACATGGGTTGAGACATCCCTGCTGTGCCGGCTACGGTCTCCTAGAACGATCCATTGGCAAAAAATGGAGGACTGCCATCACTTTGTAAGTTGGGGTGAAAGCTGTTGGGCATGTGCGGCGAGGCTGCAGGTGGGTCTCCAACAGATCACAAAGGGTCTTCAGGGTGGCTCTATCAAGACGGAATTTGCGAATGATCGCCACATCCTCCATTTCCTCCAGCAGTGTCCAGTGACGTATCACATTAGGCCTCCTCCTAGTTGAGATGAAAGTGGACACATGTCAATGACATCCATCATGAGATGGCCACAACATATCCCATTCAGGATGAAACAGGAAAAACAATGACTTACTTGAGGAATGTGCGACACACCAGGTAACATGGGTGGACGTTTGAGCCACACAGAGGGCGCACCTCTCCATTTACAATACACCAGTGCCTCAAACACCACATAGGTCAATGTGATTTACATGCCCACATTCCACATGTGCATGCCTGGGAGAGTGGCATCCAGCCATAGTGCGACAAATCAACACAACTGTCTCATACTCATCTGCTGTACCTGTCACAACTCAATGTATCATTTAAACTTGGCACACATCCACAACACAATGATCACAGTTGGCAGTGAACTGACAATTGCGTGTATGAGCACACAGAAAAGCACAAGTAAGTATAAACCTCATACAGTCAGACAAGCCTTGCGGAGGTCATCACTGCCCCACAACACATTCATATGTGTACACTTTGTTGAGTCCGCTACCACACTGTCCTGCCTCACAACCATCTGATGCATTTGTGACGTGGTAGGGACAGCAAGACTAATGTACGCCACACATACACAACCATGGCACGTGTAGGCACCTGTGGAGTCAATGGGACATTGGCATTGTGTGCACGATGACGTGCCCTTCAGCATGTGGCCACTGTGTTCTGTTGAGGTGTCTCTGATGGACATTGCCATTGTATGTGCCCCAAATCGTGGTAGCTACCACCTGGCCCCTGCAGTGTGTCACCAGCACCCCCCCTGACACAAGTGCGGTAGTCATTGGCATGGAGACATGACCAAATGGCGGTGGGCATACTCCACCACACAAATCGCGGTAGCTACCGCCTGGCCTCGGCGGTGTGACACCAGCACCCTCCTGACACAAGTGCGGTAGTCATTGGCATGGAGACATGACCAAATGGCGGTGGGCATGCTTCGCCACACAAATCGCGGTAGCTACCACCTGGCCCCGGCGGTTTGTTCTCCGCCATGGAGCTTTGCCTGCAGCCAATGGGAATGATGATTGCGGTGGCATGATGCAATTTTGAAAAGCGTGGTCGGCGTGCTCCGCGGAGGCGGTCATTGGATGCTTTTGAAAGATGCACCATCGCGGTAGCGCACCCCATGCCCCTGCGGGGCATCACCGCCATGGAGCATGCCCTAGAGCTAATGTGAACAATGATTGCGGTGGCATGATGCAATTTTGAAAATCGCGGTTGACGTGCTCCGCCCAACGCAGAGGCGGTCATTGGATGCTTTTGAAAGATGCACCATAGTGGTAGCGCACCCCGGGCCACTGCGGTGCATCACCACCATGGAGCATGCCCTAGAGCCAATCGGAACGATGATTGCGGTGGCATGATGCAATTTTGAAAATCGTGGTAGGCGTGCTCCACCACAGTGGAGGCGGTCATTGAATGCTTTTGAATGAGGCAGACCTGGACAACCAATTGTTGCAGCTTGGCACCTTTGAAACGACCCCACGGGGCTATATATGTGTGGGAGTGAGCCTCACATTTCCACTGCTCATAGAGTCTGCTACCTGAGACCCTCATCTGCTGCTGCCTCCAGAGCCTACTGCCTGAGACCCTCATCTGCTGCTGCCTCCAGAGCCTAATGCCTGAGACAACTCCCCACCTAATTCCACCACAGGTGTTCCATGTCCACAGGGATGGCAAGGACAGAGAAGATCCGTGCCAGACCATTCACAAGTGTGGAGCTGGAGGTCCTGGTGGATGAGGTGTTCGCACAGTACCCAAGTGTTCATGGTGCCCCAAATGTCATGGTAAGTCATCGAAAAGGTAGGTGTAGGGCAGAGGGGGCACACATGTAGTTGGACTGCTGCAGTATATGCCTGAGGGTGTGGGGTTTTGTCATGTACTAACAAACATGCTGTCTCCAGGGGGAAGGAGTGTGTGTCCCAAAGTCACAGGTTTCCCTGCCTGCATTTGTATGTCTGAGTGAAGTGTGTTACATTGTCAGCCATACAGAGACACAGTATGTTAGACATGCAGGTGCCAGGACAGTGATTGTTTTGCTGAATGTCTCTGTGTGCCCCTGTTGTCCGACTCAGTGTGAACCCAGATGCTCTGCACAATGCCCGCCCACCAAGACGACATCACATCACTGCACTTACTGTGTCCTTACTCTTGTTCATTCACACTGAAATCCAAATATACAACATCTCAGCCCTGTATAATTGCACATGACAACACTTAGGGGGGACAGGTGCAGGCTCAGCAGTGCCAGGTGTGAAAGTGACTCGTCCCCTCTTACTGACACGGACACGGGCAGCACCAGAAGAAGTGGATGGGAGGGTGGATACTGGCTGCTGTGTGGTAGAAGATGATGCAGAGTCCCCATTCCCTGTGCCTGCCAACATGGATGCATCTCAGCTGGCATCAGATGATGTTGTGCTTTGTGTCTCAGGAAGGGATTCCAACAAACAGCAGGTTTCCCTTTTCCTCACTTTATCAAGGATAATGATCCTCATGGGTCACTAGATCTTAGTGCGCCCTTCCCACCCAACATGAGTATGGTCAATGCGAGAGTTACCAAATGTACAAAACTATTTTGGGACAATTCTTCAACAAGAGCACATTCTCACACATGAGTTTAAAATTTCAATGATTTATTGAAAAAATGGTTTAAATATCAGTATTCTATTTGGGTCATGGTGTACATTATTTCCAAATCATTAATCACAATTAAAAAAACATTTCCATTAAAATCATAAACAAACACAATTTATTGCAAACAATTCTTTTGGTCACTTGATAGTTAAAAATAAAACAAACACATTTATTTTTCAATAAATCATTGAAATTTTAAACTCATGTGTGAGAATGTGCTCTTGTTGAAGAATTGTCCCAAAATAGTTTTGTACATTTGGTAACTCTCGCATTGACCATACTCATGTTGGGTGGGAAGGGCGCACTAAGATCTAGTGACCCATGAGGATCATTATCCTTGATAAAGTGAGGAAAAGGGAAACCTGCTGTTTGTTGGAATCCCTTCCTGAGACACAAAGCACAACATCATCTGATGCCAGCGGGGATGCATTCATGTAGGCAGGCACAGGGAATGGGGACTCTGCATCATCTTCTACCACACAGCGGCCAGTACCCACCCTCCCATCCACTTCTTCTGGTGCTGCCTGTGTCCGTGTCAGTAAGAGGGGACGAGTTAAATTCACATCTGGCACCGCTGAGCCTGCACCTGTCCCCCCTGCTGCCCTCAGTGCTGAGTCTGTTGAGCTCCTGCGCCAGCTTTGTGTGGGCCAGACAGCCCTGCTCAATGCCTTCAGTGACCATGACAAAAAATTAGGCCAGGTGGTCGCCTACATGGATGGCATACACTCTGACGTGGGTGGGCTGCACCGTACTGTCCAGGCTTTCACATCCACAGTGATGTTGGCCCTTCAACAGGCACATACTCCCATTCCTGCTCTAGTGCCTTTGTCCACCCCCCAGTTAGTGGCCACATCTGATGATAGTGACCACGGACCACATGCGTCACAGTCACGATACAGCATGAGAAGCACCCAGCAGAAACAACCCAAGGGGGCCCGCCTGCAGACACCATCCCCACAGAAGAGCAAAGCAAGCCCAGAATGCAAAAAAAAGAGCCCCTCAGGGAAGGGCAAGGCCGAAAAAGCAAAGAAGCAGACATCAGGCTCACATGCCCCAGAGGCATCACCAGCAAAGGACTCTCCTGTCCCTAAAACTTCACGCAAAGCTAGGCGTGCAGTTTCTGTGTCCACTGAGAAGGTGTTGTATGGCAAGGGTACACCTAGGAAGGGCTCAGAGCCACATTCCCCCACCACATCGACTCCCATTCCAAGCCCAGTGAAGCAGGGGTAGGAGGGCACTGCAGGGGGTACATCTGCCAAACATGGGAAGGAGTGCACTGTAGGGGGTACACATGGCAAACTGGGGAAGGAGGGCCAGAGGCGTAGCCAGAGGAATCATTCCGCAGGATCCAGCATGTCACCAGAGGGAGTGCCAGTGTCTGCACCTGATGCGGCTCTGTTGGTGTGTGTGCCTGTTGTTTCATCACCAGTTCCCATTAACCCCAGTACAGGGAAGCCAATTTGAATTCCCAAGAAGTGGAAAGGCACCCCTCAAACCTCTCCCACCCACACTGTGTCTCAGGTCTGCATGACTCCACCTCCACGTGTCACTACACCACCTGGTCCAAACAGCCCTCCAGCTTGCCAAGCCACTGATAGCCCTACATCACCTGGGCCTCTCTCTCCCCAGTCAAGTGGTCCTTCTGTCCTAGACACACAGCCACCTCCAAGTCCACCTGACAGCCAAGAGTGAGTGGTAGCCCTCCTCACACACCTGTCTCTCATACAGGTGGGCCAGTCCTGCCCATTGTTTACCCCCTGAGTGTGTTGCTGCCCATGGAAGGGTACAGTCAAACACACTCTCTGTACAGATTCTGAAGTCCAGACTCTGCACTTTGCCATGCCCACTGACCTTGTCATTCGCTGCTGTTCTGCCCTTGCTTGTGGAGATTCTTATGTCCTGACTCTGCACTTTGCCATGCCCACTGGCCTTGTCATTCATTGCTGTTCTGCCCTTGCCTGTGCAGATTCTCATGTCCTGACTCTGCACTTTGCCATGCCCACTGACCTTGTCATTCGCTGCTGTTCTGCCCTTGCCTGTGCAGATTCTCATGTCCTGACTCTGCACTTTGCCATGCCCACTGGCCTTGTCATTCATTGCTGTTCTGCCCATGCCTGTGCAGCTTCTCATGTCCTGACTCTCCACTTTGGAATGACCACTGGCCTGGTCATTCACTGCTGTTCTGCCCTTGACTGTGCAGATTCTCATGTCCTGACTCTGCACTTTGCCAGGCCCACTGGCCTTATCATTCACTGCTGTTCTTCCCTTGCCTGTGCAGATTTTCATGTACGTGCTGTGCACCCTGCCCTGGACACTGGCCCTGTTGCTCTGCTGTGTTGGACTCTACCCTGTGCAGCCTCTCATGTACTTGTTGTGCACCCTGCCCTGGACACTGGCACTGTTGCACTCTCCCCTGTGCAGCCTCTCATGTACTTGCTGTGCACCCTGCCCTGGACACTGGCACTGTTGCTCTACTGTGGTGGACTCTCCCCTGTGCAGCCTCTCATGTATGTGCTGTGCACCCTAAAGTGGCCACTGGCCTTCCTGTTTATAATTTGCCTGTGCAGATTCTCTTGCATATGCTCAGAATTTGGTGCCTTGCTCTTCTCTACTGTTGTTCTACTGTCACATCTGTGCAATATGTGAATAAAGACAGTTACTCCTATTGTCTGTTTTGTCAGTGTCCTTGCTGATTAAAGTTCTTTTGGTGTGTGCATTTGGTTGACTTTGCCCCATGCTCTATGTGTCACTTCAACATTGCCAAGCTCTTTACCCGCATCGTATTTTTTAACAGAGGTGACAGGGACTTCAGTCCATTCCGACATTGATACTTGTGTTATCTGTGGTGTTATTTTACCTGTCATGCAGTTCTCTTTTTCGTGGTTAGCTATTGTTGGCTAGATTGTTCACATGTCAGGTTGGGGGACACTGCCAGCCCAGGGTGTGATACTGTGCACAGGTTTGCATGCAGGCTGGGCAATGTCATCATGTATGTGTGTTATTCCTTTATGTGTGCCCAGCTGTGTATGTGTTTGGTCATCTTGTGATGGCCCTTAATCCTGGTCCCATGGCCTACATGAGATGTGTGCTCTTGGGTAGTCAAGAGGTGTGCAGTGTGAAGGGTGTGACTTTGTAGGGGGTGTGGATGTGTGTGTGTGTGCCCCTGGATTGTGAAAGACACACATGTCACCCAGGAGTTGTGTGTCTGTTGTTTGGATTGTTCAGCCCTGTGGATGTGGTTGTATGCACATGTGTGAGTTGTCTGTTGTCTGTTGTGCACTGTGCAGTGTGTTGGTGTGTCTGTGCTGTTCTGTCAGACCCACTTGTTGTTTTAGTCACTTGTGAGTGTGCAGAGTGTGTGACTTGCACATCAGTGTTATGTTTGTTTGATCACCCATGTGTCTTGAGTCTGTTTGTGTAGACTGTGCAGCCCTGCTGCTCCACACTTCCATTGTGGCTGTGTTTCTCATGCATTGCAGGCACATGGTGCCTTTTATCCTCCTGTATGGCATGGTGTGTGTGTGGTGTAATGACATCCCCTATGTGTGCCACTTATGCCTACCCATTGTGTATCTGCACTCCCTCTATTTGTGTGTGGTACACCCCTTACATGTCGACTACTGACACGCAAGACATTTCACTTTGATGTCAGCTGTACCCTTAGTTTACATGGGTGTGTGCCTCCCCATCACTTCATTTGTGACAGTGCTTTGTGGTGCAGTTATTGGGCCAAGATAAATGTCCACTCTGGATATTGCCCCAACGGTTTATGTGTGATGTTCTAGTACTATTTATCAGTCAGGAATGCTCATGTGCACTGGAGCTGTGTGTGCTGCCCAGTGCTCTAGTCAAGATAGTTCTGCTCTTGTGTTCCAGAGTGGTGCATCTGTTGTTGTTGTGTTGGATGTATGTGAGTTGGCTGTGGTATTGCTTCACTTCCTGGGTGTGCTGTTGTGTTTGTGCTGTGCTGATTTATGTTGTGTGTGATGAGGTTGTGTCAGTCATGTCTGTGTGGCTGTTATGCTTGGTGTGCACACACTACTTGTTGGGCATACAATGCTGTGTGTATGTGGCCTTGGCATTGCCTGATGTGCATCCCCTGATGTCCTGCAGTGTTTGTTCAGTTTTTATTTCATGTGCATCTGTAGTTGATTTGATGTGGCAGTGTTGTTCTGTGATGGTGCACTTCCTGTGTGATTTGTGGTATATTGTGTGTGTTTTGGTCCTGGGTGATGGGGATGTGCACTCCTGTTGTGTCTGTGCTCCCATTGCCTTTCCACAGTTTGGCTGACAGGGTATGTCTGTTTCTGATGGGGTTCTGTGTGTGTTTCGGTTGTGTTTTGTGTTTGTGTGTTTTTTTTGAGTCAGACATATGTTTGGCATCCTTGTGTGTGTGTTGTTTGTGGCTACACCCAGGGTGTGTGTTTGTTTGTGTGTGTATGTACTGGCATGTTTTGGCAGACTTCAGTGTGTGTGGCACTAGTGTTGTGTGCTGCTGTTGTGAGGGGGGTAGGTGTGTAAATTCCTCCTGGTGTTTGCCAGTAATGGAGTATGTATATGAGCCCTGTGTCTTGTGCTGCAGGTCTACTCCTGTGGGGTTGTTGTATGCACGTGTGGATGTTCCCACTTAGACTCCCAGGCCTTCCTTCCTTCCTTGTGCCTTTACTTGGTATGTCTTGCTGTCTCCCTGTGTTGTTGCACTGTGTTGGCTGTGGTTTGACTTCACTGTCTGTAGCAGCCATGTGTGGTTTGATATGCTGAGGTAGGTTTTCTGTGTCCCTGGTCTTGGGTGAGATGTACACATGCTTGTTGTGTGTCTCCATGGCCTTCCATTGGTGTACATCCCACTCTGGATTGCTGATTTGTTGTGCTCCATTGCTGTGGACATTTTGGGTGTCTGTGTGTGAGTGTGTGGTATATATGTGTGAGTATGCAAGCTGTGTGTCCATTTGTTTGTTTGTTCCTTGTATGTGTTACTTTGGTGCTTGTATTCATGTTTGTTTCCATGTGTGTGGTGGTGTGGTGTGTGTGTTTCCTGGCAGTGTGCTGTGTGTTGTGTGTTCCTGTGCAGCCACTCCTGCAGTGGCTGTCTCCCTGGTTGTTTGTTGTGTGGTGCAGGGTGTGGATTGACCTGGCTTGTTGCTGTGCATGGGAGTGCACAGGATAGGCACCTGGCCTGTGCCTTCATGGGGTGTGTTCATGTGTGGTAGGGGGAGGTGTGTCCCTGGGCTATTTGTGGCCTGCCCATCTCTTGGATTGGCCCTGCCTTCTGCATTGTGTGCATGTATTCACCGCTGCGGTGACGTGACCGGGACATTGCTGCAATTTCGTGGTCGATGTGTGTCCAGAATGCAGAGGGGTGACTTGGTGGCTGGTGGGTCATGTGTGGGTGTCCTTGTGGATGTGTTGTTGCCTCCAGCAGGGTGTCTGTTGTATATTTGGACACTGTGTCAGCCCGTGTGTTGTGTGTTGTATTTGTGTAATTGCGTACCTGTGGTGGCCCATGAGTTGGTAGTGGTGTAGCAGGTACAGCACTGGGAACACATGTAGAGGTGGGTACTTGGTGGTCGTGACCGGGTGGTGTGGACCGGGACTCTGGTTTCGCACTCCGCTGTCGAGCTTCCGCCGTCTCTGGTTGGGCGGTGTCGCCGCTGCGGTGCGTCTGCTTGTTTGGGGCATCCTAATTTATGGAGCGGGGTGGACGTCATTCCGCACGGCGGTGAGTCTCCATTGGCTCCCAACACCGCGGTGGCAGGCGCACTTGATGGCGGTGCACGTCACACCGCGGTGGACAGGAATTGACCTATGTTTTGCAATACTAATATGGCGGACGTGTTTCCCGCTGCTCGCGGGCAGTAAAATGTGTTTTTCTGCCCGCCAGCACCGCGGTGGTGCCACCGCCCGTCATCCTAATGGACCCCATAATGTTATACAATGCCTCAAATAGTGCCCATCTGCCTATATGTCTGTTAATCATGCCTATTTTTCCATCAGGAGAAACCCACACGTATGTTTAAAAGATGCTTACTCCACTCTGTAATATTATACAATGCCTCTAATCATTATTATCTGCCGCTATGCCTATTAGTAATGCCTGGGCTACTCTTAAGTGAAAACCATTCACATACATTAAGGAAAAACTTCAAAGCGGTCCTCCTTGTGTTTATCTTGGTGGGGAAGATTTGATGCAGTTAAAATGATTATGGCTCCTTAATTGTTTTATCTTTTTTCAATGATACCTATTCAACTCCCTCTTAAATGTTATAAGACTAATGACAAATATTTTTCAAAACCTCCTCGATTAAGTTACCAAAAATTTAAATTGTCTAAATTTAATGGTGGGTTTGGTTTACCAGATTCTCTAGTGTATCATAAAGCTTTGATTTTAAAACAAAGTATTTTATGGTTTCCGCATTTAGAGCTTAATAATTCACCCTCATGGCTTTGTATTGAACAAAATTTAGTATCACCTTCTGCTCTTTTAAAGAAATCAGTATGTTGAAATCTACTAAATTGATTCTACATTATTTAGATTCTGTTGTCCAATGTTCCAAACTTAAAACTAAGATTTCATTTGCAACCATTAGATATTGTTACTATGAATTGCTCCGTAACTCTATTCTTGACTTCTTTCCGAATGGCTTTCCTTCCATAGTTTCTTCTGATTTAGAAGTGTATCTCCAAACAATTGTGTCTTCTTCCCACGAATCACTGACAAAATATTGAGTACCACAATATCGAGGTACAAATATATTGTGACAAAAATATCAAAGTCAAGAATATCGACATCCTATCTACATCATGGTGAGGACAAAAATATTGGAAAAAAAAATCTGTGTCTAAAATATTGTTAAAAATATCATTTTTATAAAATGTTGAAAAAATAATGTAAAATAAAGAAAATAATACATATAAATAAAAGAAACCTAGTTACAAATATTTAAAAATGTTTAAAAATCATAACTAATACATATAGGGCCCGATTCTGATCTCGCTCGCAAGGGCTCTGAACGCGATCCGGCCGGAAAAAGTATGAACTGTACATGTGTTTTCCGACCGACTTGTACAGCTGTACGAGCGAACAAGTACGATGCGAGAAACGCGAATTCGCAGAGCGAATAGTTTCCAGGTCCAAACCGCTCCATACGTCTTGTCTGTAAGGAAACCGTGCCGTGCAATGGAGGCGATTTCTGACCAAGCCAGTACAATGCATGATTCGAACAGCCGGATCGAACCGGGGCCTCCGACATGTAAACGCTCCAGGAAGCAGACTTTAGGGGTCCACGAAGAACCCCCCCTTTACCCGTAACCTTATGAGTCGATCACAGGGGGGAACTAAAGGGTCCCCCCAAAACATGCGTATACAGTGCGGGTGGTACAGATGCATCCCCACCACAGGGGGGCCCTTGTTCGCAACTTACCTTTTCCATCAATGTCGTACAACAGGCTCCCATTGACTTCAATCGTACTCGGGCGCTCGGAACCCCGGAGCACGAGGCAGTTGGGAAACCCTTCAGATCTGAGTCCGATGGAGCCTTCTCCCACCGAGAACAGAATCAGCCCCATAATGTTAAAATAAATTAAACATATACATATAAAATATAATATTGAATCACTCTACACCAGCATTGTGCACACTACTGGTTTAGCAGCTTTGGAATATTTCCTTGGGAAGAGACCTGTGGATTGTTATATGCACAACAAAATGATCATAGAACTTACTGGTTGGTGCTTAAATAACAACTTTTTTCTATTTGGTAACAATATCTACATTCAGAGACGAGGTGTGGCGATGGGGGCCTGTTTCTCCCCCAGCTATGCGTGTCTTCACGTGGGCTGGTGGGAGGAACAGGTCCTCCTGCGCACCCATGGCGCTATGTATAAAAGGCATGTCGTGTAGTGGATGCGCTTTATAGACGATGTTTTTATTATATGGAGGGGAAATCAGGAAAGTGTCAACAATTTTCTTTCACGTATCAATACTAATCAGGAAAATCTGAGGTTTACTTCAAATATAAGTACTAAAGAGGCAGAGTTTCTTGATGTAAAAATATATGTTAAAGATGGTCGTCTTGCCACTAAACTCCACAGAAAGAGCACTGCTGGCAATAACATTCTGCATGCCAGCAGTGCTCACCCCCGACACACCATTGATAACATTCCTTTTGGGGAGTTGCTCAGATTAAAAAGAATCTGTAGTACTGATCATGACCTGGAGGTCTGTACAAATGAAGCCCTTGATAGATTCAGGCGCAGGGGTTACAAAGAATATATTCTTAGAACCGCCATTCAGAAAACCAATGCTAGAACCCGTGAGTCTTTGTTAACTTCTGTTAACAATGAGTTGGTAACAACAATCGATTCAACTGAGGAACAAACTCCTAGACTTATTACCGGGTACAGCAAACAGGCCAGACAGATTAAATCTATTATAAAACAACGATGGCCTGTTTTGAAAACTGATTTGGTTCTGGCCCCTAGGCTTCCAGACAATCCCATTGTCACCTATCGGAGGGGACCCTCCCTTAAAACTCAGATCAGTCACGAATTCCCTGAGCTTGATTAAAAAGAGGATTGGTTGAAATCCCGGCCGGGATTTAAACGTTGCTCTACATGTAGAGCGTGCAAGTTTGGGAAAAACACCTCCCAATATACTACTCCATTTAGTCCGGTTGCTAAGGACATCAAGGGCATATACAACTGTAAGACTGACTTTGCTGTCTATGTCCTGACATGCACCTGTGGCCTCAGATATGTGGGCAGCACAAAGCTACAGGTGCATGCCAGGATACTCCAGCATTTACGTGCCATCGTTAACAATGATGGCACGTACCCAGTTGCCAGGCATTTTAAAGCAATACACAATAACAACTTACAATGCTTGGAATACTATGTCATTGCCTCAGTTCCAAAACCTAGGCGAGGTGGTGATAGGGAGAGAATGCTTAGGAGACTTGAATCTCAGTTCATTATAGAACTAGACAGCAGATTTCCCAATGGATTGAATACAACGGAAGACTTATATGTTTTTTTGTAACCATATTTTCCACATTACCTTTAATATATGCAATTATCCGTTCTGATCTGCCTCACCCAACTATGATTTGCTACGAATTTCACTTACATCATTCTACACTTTTTCTGTACTCTTTGCACATTCTTTTTTTTCCTTCATTCACTGGTTCAGAGGATTCACACTACTTCCCTTATTATTTTTGGGACACAGACACTATGATAATTTTTGGTTTGTTTTTGTTAGATATATTCTACTTGAATGTATTTTGGAAGTTTTCTGATGATTTGGGTTTCGACTTGCATAACAGAAAAAACGTTGTGCATCAGTGCTGTGAATACTGCAGTTAAATTACCAATGCATTTATGCTGAAATTCAACAAAATGCTGAGGGGAAACAGACAATGGTTTTTTATGGTTAGATTTTATTGATTAGATCTATGAAATGATGATCTAGAACGATTTTACCATAAAATTATTTATAAATATTTACATATATATTTATTTATATGCCGGGTTGCACACAATATTTTGCGGTTTTTGCACAATGCATTCGCACTTTATTTGCGCACATTGCACTTCCAAATATCAAGTGACCATTGTATATAATGATCTCTGAATTAACTGCAGTTCAGCTGGTTCATGCATGTATGCTGATATAATGTGTTATTTTAACTTGCCAACTACAGCGCTTTTTCTTTGAAATCTCACATTTTGTCGAAATTTGGTTCTTTCAATGATTGTGAGTCATTTAATAATTAACCTGTAAATATTGAAAACCATACTTCCTTGTTTTTGATGCTATGTACAATTTTTATTGTTTGAAAAACAGACTACCTAGGTCAGTTATGTGTAGTGTGTCTTCAGTTTTTATCCCTTCATCACATGGTGTTGCAAATGTGAAAAAAACACTCATTGAAATCGTGCAGTGTACCATTTTTAAAGGATGTTTGTTCATTAGCCTGACGATCTGTGACCAAGGGCGGACGCCCGAAACGCGTCAGATTTGGTAAACTCTCTTTCTGAAAAAAACCTGCCGAAAATATATTGGGACTCGCGTGGTCTTTCCTATTCCTGCCTGTTTGGTGGTGACGTGGTGAGAGTCTGCTGTTTTCGTATAAAATTTAATATATATATACTTACTTAATAATATTCGTAAATAATTATTGCTATAACTTATAAATTGTTAAAAACATTTTATAAATTATAAATACTCATATACACATACAAAAATAATATAAATACAAATCTAAAAAATAGATATGACAAATTTAAAAAACTACAATATTTTAAACTTTTTAAAATAAATTATACACAACATTAACTAAAAGAATAGAGAAAAATATTGGATAGCAGAGGGAATAAAATTAGTATTCCAACTCCAGAAAGTGCAACAGTAGGGAAAGTGTAGGATAGCATAAGGGTAAAAATTACTATTCCAACTCCAGAGAGTGCAACAGTAGGGAAAGTGGGGAAAGTGTTTGATAGCGTGGGGGTAAAATTACTATTCCCACTCCAGAGAAGGCAACAGTAGGGAAAGTGTTGGATAGCGTAGGGGTAAAAATTACTATTCCCACTCCAGTGAGTACAACAGTAGGGAAAGTGTTGGATAGCGAAGAGGTTAAAATGACTATTTCCACTCCAATTATTGCAACAGTAGGGAAACTGTTGGATAGCGTATGGGTTAAAATTACTATTCCCACGCCAAAGAGTGCAACAGTAGGGAAAGTGTTGGATAGCATAGGGGTAAAAATTACTATTCCCACTCCAGTGAGTGCAACAGTAGGGAAAGTGATGGATAGCGTAGAGGTAAAAGTTAACATTCCTACTCCAGTGAGTGCAACAGTAAGGAAAGTGATGGTTAGCGTAGGGGTAAAAATTACTATTCCCACTCCAGTGAGTGCAACAGTAGGGAAAGTGTTGGATAGCGTAGGGGTTATAATTGCTATTCCAACTCCAGAGAGTGCAACAGTAGGGAAAGTTTTGGATAGCGTAGGGGTAAAAATTACTATTCCCCCTCCAGAGATTGCAACAGTAGGGAAAGCGTATGGATAACGTAGGGGTTAAAAATAACATACTTATCAATTAACTATTTTTTTAATTAAATGATGAATTAATAATAAATTAACAATAAATTATTTATAAATACCAATAAAATAAAATGAATATTTACTTTAATGACAATAAATTAGTTCACTCCCGATTCCCCAATAAACCCTCAACACGCTCCGCATAAAAATTAACACAATTAATATAACTATTAATTTATCAATTAACAACAAATAATTACCAATTATTATTTACTTAACAATAAATAAATTATCAATACCAATAAATAATAATTATAAAAAATAATTACCAATTAATAATAATGAACAATACATTAATTATCAATACAAATAAATATTAACTAATAATTACTTAATTATAATAAATTACTTCCCACCCTATACCCCTATAAAAAAACACCCCTCTCCTAAACTAAATAAACACAATTAATATATTTATCAATCAATACAAATTAATTACCAGTAAACACTTAATAAACAATAAATTATTATCAATACAAAAATAAAAATTAATTATTACTTAATTACAATTAAATTGCTTCCCACTCTATTCCCCTATAAACCCACAATGCGCTATGGAACTAAAAAGCTAAATGTAATTAAAAATAATTAATAATTTCTAAAAATTATGATTTAATTTACTATAATTAAATTACTTCCCACCCTATTCCCTTATAAACCCACAACCCACTACGGTACTAAAACGCTAAATTTACTTTAAAAAAAATTGACTAACTTCTAAACATTTAATACATATATTAAAAAAAATACAAAACATGTGAAACACATACATATAAAATACATATTAAAATACAGAACATTAACATAAACATCGATATTATTAACATCGATATTTTTGCTATTGATATTACTGACTTCGATATTAACAAAAACGATATTTCTTACTTTCTGTCCCTATGATATTTAAGACTCGATATTTATGTAGGTCGAAATAAAAAACTCGATATTATATCTGTGTACCCTACCACATAGTGTCATTATTATATAAAAAGTTAAATAATTCTGAAGGGGGTAATAGCAATTTTCTTTCTACCTTTTGGAATACAGAATTAGATTTGTCTTTATCGAGGAAGATTTGGTTGAATTCTGTCTCGGGTTGGTTGCCTGCATCATTATATCAAACTAACAGCCTGATTCATCATAGACCCGTTTTGCGAGTCTATAATAGCGATTCATAAGGAATCGCTATTACAGACTCGCAAAACAGGATTCATGTAGGGATCGCAAAAAGAATTGCGATTCCTACACAATCCTTATTTGCGATTAGCAAATTGCTAATCGCAAATAAGGAATAACTCCCCATTCATTCCTATGGGCCAGAAGGCCCATAGGAATGAATGGGGAGTATTCCTTATTTGCGATTAGCAAGTAGCTAATCGCAAATAAGATAGCGATTTAAAGGGTGCCAGGGGTGTCCAAAGGACACCCTGTAGCACCCCTTAAATGCAAATTGAAACAGGTGTTGCGCACACACATGTCCAAAGGACACGTGTGTGTGCAACATGCAACTTAGAAAAATGCTTTTAAAAGCATTTTTCTAAGTTTTCGCTATTTACCTCGAGGTTTGACCTCGCGGTAAATAGCGGGCCGAAATTACGAATTCGCAATTTTTAAATGGATGATGAATTGCATTTAAGGATTCTCAAATAGAGATTCCTTAAATGTAATTCCTCGCAAAATTGCGAAATCGCTATTACCGATTTTTGCATTTGGGATGATGAATCCCAAATGCAAAAATAGCGCTCGCAAAGGGCCAGATTCTCAGAATCTGGCCGTTTGCGAGCCGATTTTGGCTTGATGAATCAGGGTGTAATTCTTTTATACTTTTTAATTGTTTCTGGACCCCCTTAAAATCATATAATGCAAAACACTTAAACTCTTCCACTTGTTGGAATTGTTCTTTAAATATAGGTTCATTAAGACATAAGCTATAGGATTGTCATATTGTTAAAACGTTTTAGGATGAAGTTTGGCAGATGATTACTCATATATTGAAAGTTTTAGATAATTCATCATCTACAATAGTTATTTGCAAATCCTCTTCACTCACCACTAAAATGCCTCTGCTGAACAACAAACTTTTTGATTTCTTAATTTCCGCAGCTTTAAAGACAATTACTACTAATTGGCAATATTCCACTTTATTATCAGTTCATGCATGGTGGACTTTGATAATTTTTACCAAAAGGGGTGCTAATTTGTCATTATTTGGTATCATTCACAATAATCCGAGCTATCTAAAAAATTTTAAACCAATTGATGCTTATTTAAAGTTGAATCATTAGTATGTAGTAGTATAAGTATAACTATATATGGTCATGTTTAACTTTTAGCTTAGTAGCTCTGTAAACTGTTGTTAGAAAATTATTTCATTGCAGTGATATGATTCTGTTTTTCAGGTACTTTATGATATAATCTTGAACTCTTATTTATAAATTATAATGTTTATCTATATCCAATTTGTTTTAATGGATTAACGTTTGTACCTTTTCAGAGCTCTTTTTTTGTATGTTAACTATTATAAAAACTCTAATAAAATATTTTGAACACGAAAATAAGCAGCCGCTATTACTTAATGAGAAAAGCTGAGCAGCTATGAAAGAAAACAAGCTTTGACAAAGCGTACAGGTCTGGCCTTGGCAAGCATGCGATTTGTTATGTAATTATATCTAGTATGCTGAATTAGGTTGACCCATTGCCCAAGCTGTATACTGTGGTGTGTGGAAGCAAAATGTGAATGGCACATGAATTGGCCACTGCAGTGAACTGGATGACTAAAAGCCCCTGGATGTAAGTATATATGTGTGTATATTTAAAGAAAGGATCATGGAAATAAGTGGGATGATCTGTCCAGTATATAGGGGCACCCCACAGTGATAGTTGTCCTGTATCACCCAGAAATTTTAATTGGACAAAACTAAGAGGGGAAGCACCCACATAAAATAACCATGAGTTGCAAATATATTTATTCTCAATATCCAAAATTTCTTTCTTCCATTTAGAAAAATATCTTTCTGTTTAAGTCATCCACACATTATTCCTCATCAAATACATGCATGCAATGTATACATTGATTATAATACATGATTTGTAAACATTAAGCTGTCAGTATATTAGCAAATATAACAAAGCAAAGATACAATAAAAGTAGTTCTCAAAGGGTAGTCAGACAAAGAGGGTCCTATTAGGATGGCGGGCAGACCAGCAGCTAGGGGTGCGGCGGTCCCGCACCTCCAATTAGGGTGGCGGTCGCATCCCGCATCTTCAACATTGCGGCGGGTGCTGCTGTAAGCAGCACCTGCCGCAATGCCAAAGAGGCATGTTGTGCATTGCCATGCAGAACGTGACATGCACCTCGGAGTGCCTGCCACCTTGAGCATAGCAAAGTAGGGGGCTACCATAGGTAACCCGCAAGTGCAGCCTCCCACCCCCCACCGCCCCCAGGAGCCCGCAACGGGGCCCCAAAGCAATTCCGCCAGCCCTTCCATGGAAAGGCCTGAACCACCAGGTATAATAATATGAATGGCGGTGTTCTGCCCAGCTGGCAATCATGACGATTGTCGACCAGTGGAAAAGCGGCGGACAGACTTTCTGTCTGACGCGGTACTCCCTCCAATGGTAATATGGTAGGGGGTTGTGATGGCGGGCAGATCGCCATCATAATCGCCCCCATCGTTTTTTATTGTGGTAGCTTCCAAAAGTACAACAACCCAAAATCTAATTTGAAAAACAGCTAACGTGTTTTGTGACTCCTGTCACTTTTTCAAAGCAGTAACGACATTAGAAATAAAAATACTTTATAACTCAACACCCCTACAATTCTTATACGAACAATGTTCATAGTGTTCAAATAAAATATACATCATCCTTTCACATTTCCCAAGAAGTTCATATTGATAATATTTATTTATTTCTCTGTTGCACGTAAATTGGATACTTCATCCTGGAAATATTAACAACATAAGTAGATGAAAAGATATGCTATAGCCATGGATGCTGCTTTGCAATTACTGTTTACAGACTAAGCCTGGGCAAAGCACTACGCTATGCTCGCGGAGTTTGCAAAGTTTGCGCAACTTCGCACTATGCGAGCTGCACGTAGCACAGTGCGCACACGCATAGTGCAGTGTAGCGTAGTGCAGCGCTCATTTTTTGCTTGTTCGCGGTCCTGAATGTCATGTTCGCGACCGCGAGCAAGCAAAATGACATCCCGGTGAGATTCTCAACGCGGGGAGGTAATGTAATGTAATGTAATGATGATACTTGTAAAGCGCACTGTTACCCCATCTCGGGGTGTCCTGGCGCTGAAGACCGCTGGGGAACCCGTCCTGGTTTTCCCTGTGAAATGGTCCCGACTGGGTATCTCCAAGGTGAAACCAGGCATCCCCGGCGCCTGTGGGGGGCCGTTGTGGAGTTGAGGCAAGCTTAATGCCCAGAGTTTCCTAGTGTGATCCCTGGTTAGAGTAAGGTTTCTCATTGTGAGTGGTTGCGCATGCTCGCGACCGCTCTCAATGAGAAACTACCAGTTCGCATTGAGAAAGCTGCCGCTCGAGCAATAATCTACTCAAGCAGCAGAAAACGACAGCTCGCACTGTGCAAGATGCCGTTTTCAATGATTGCACAGTGCCGGATGCTTGTCCGCACTGTGCAATCATTGAAAACGCATCTTGCACAGTGCGAACATGCTACTACGCAGCTTGCGTAGTGCTACGTGAAGTTCGCGTAGTGCAAAGTGTACTTCGCGTAGCTTCGCGTAGTGCTACTTCGCGAACTACGCCCACCCCTAGACACCCTATGTCTAAAACGCAAGCACCCATTCAAGCACCATAATCAATTCAGAGTAATATAATATAAAAAAAAGACACTATTCTCTTGCACATCAGAAATGAGAGAGAGAGAGATGAGCCTAAGGCCAAAAACATACTGTAGGTAATAATTCCTATAATACTATATTTCTCCATCCTAAATATTGAATCAAGTGTCCCCCTCAACTCTCCATTTGAGACATATAAAACAAGAACCTTATCCCTCTCACAGTCATTACTAAATCATAAAATGTGCTACCTAACAGTTTGTAGTACACAGTTAAATCGCGTATGCGAAAGTAATGTAGTACATACACTATGGTTCATTACCTCAGGACAATTAAGTAGGCTCATCCCCCTGCTAATTCTCCCACATTTACTGCAAAGCCACAAGAGTTAAATACCAATAAGTATTGCAGAGATATAAATAATGTATTCGACTCACATTATTGCAAACTATAAAATCAACATTACAGTAACACTACTCAATTTAGTAAAAACGAAACAAAGATACTTATAAAGAGCAACTCCAATAAGGAAAAATATGGCCAAATCACTTATGATGATGTACACCAGTGCTTCCTAACCTTTTGACTTCTGCTGAGCCCCACTCAGTCATTGCTAGAACCACTGAATTATAATTGGAATACAGGGATCCCCATTGAGTCATTAGTGGAAATCAGAGACCCAGGCCTAAGCATTTTTGATGATTTAATCCGCAAATAAATTAACAAAAAATACAGATGCAAACTTTCATATATCCAAATGAACAAAGGATGAAATATTTTTTTTAATTCAAAAAGAAATATAAAAATATATGTTTAATGGTGCAAGAGTGTCTGCGTTGTGGGGATGAATATTTTTGTGCAGGAAGGGATACTTTTTCCTCTTTCTATGTATACTGCAGAATGCAGCACACATAAAAAGAGGAAAAACAAGAAGTAATAAAGATATTTCTCCTCGCTGTGCCTCCCTTACAATTGCTCAGGGGAGTCATACGTTTTGGCGCTGCCGCAGACTTACGATTTCTTGTAAATCTGGGGCAGTGTCAAAAAATGATGGATGTTGCTGGGAACGGCCCCAGCAACACCCATAGATCACCCTTTTCACGCAGTTCTCTGCATAAAATAGGCACATATTTATAAGGCCATGAAAAGCTTTACGTGGCCTAATAAATATGCCAGTGGCGCATTCCGCCACCGGAACGTAAAAAAAAGTGACGGTCTAGCAGTGCAAAAGTGCAGAAAGGGCCTCATAAAGGAGGCCCTTACTTTTTAGCCTCGAATTTCAAATTCCTTCATATTTGCAAAGTATCTTAAAAATGTCAATTTACATTTTGCTTCTTTATGTGTATGCACTTTACTAATCTGTTAATAATTGTTTTTTTAAGCAGTCGCGGACTCAATGAGTGGGATTCACGGTCCTCAAGGGGTCCCTGGACCACAGGTTAAGAACCACTGATGTAGACTCTAAAACTATTCTTCAGAAAGCATACTGCTCGAGTCATATACAATGAATTATAGATACAGGCAGGCCCCACCTGCAATATGGAAATGCATCACATTAATGTCTTTTACAATTGAATGCAAGTATATCTATTTCTAACCTATCAGGTTAGACAGGCTAGGACATAGGCATTCCTGTGTCCGCTGGTGGGGGGATTTAGAAAATACCCAATTCATATATCAAGGGGACTTAATCCTCCTTGGTTTTTCATTATAAATCTTGGGCTCCCATTTGTCAGGGTCTAATTGTAAAAATGTGAATAATTTGAAGGTCTCTTTAGATATGATTTTTTTAACAGTATAGGTCTAAATATTAATACCCATTAAAGAAGTATCTTACCATCAAAATTAATTGTGACCTAATTAATTTCTTGGGGTCACTTAGTTCATTCATAAAATCAGTGAGTGCTCCTAGACCTAACCTCTGAATAAAAAACAGGTAGACAGCACTACTGCTTAGTACAAGACCTGAATGTGACTATTAAATATCATTGTCTTTTTTTACGATTGATTCGCTTATGGATACTCTGATCCCCCGTATTTCTATTTCTGGGGTGCACTAAATCCAGCACATTACTAAGGGTCTGATTATGAGTCTGACGGTCTTGCGAATGCCTAACTCGCGGTAGCGCAAGGGTGGCAGTCCACCGTTTTGCTGATTACGACTTTCAAAGTCGTATCGGTGGTGGACCGCCAGCTCTGCAGGGAACAGTTGTTCCCTGGCAATAGCACAGCTGCGCCACAACGCAATATGCTGAGTAGGGACTGGCGCAGATCCACTCAGCATATTACAAGTTCATCCACTGCCAGCATTTTATGGCGGAAGTCCCGCCATGAAGAGACTGGTGGTGTAGGGACGAAGGGGGCCCTACAGGGCCCATATGTGCCCCCCGCCACAGGAATACATTTAGGGGAGCACAACATGTGCCCCCCTGTCTGTATCCCCACAAAGTTCCAGCACGGCATGGAGGTCACCATCAACTTTTTTGCCGTTCCCATTGTGGCGCCTGTTTTACAGGCACTGTCATGGCAATGGCAAAGGACCGCCGACGGTATTGCGGGTTGAATTCGTGTTACACAAGTTCAACTTGTAATACGACTGCCAGGCCTTGGACTGTCTTGGCACAGCAGAGGCGGCATTGCGCCAGCCCTGCTGAGCCAAAAGCTTTATCAGGCCCTAAGGCTCTATAAAATTGACACGAGTGGAGAGTATATATTATTTTTGCTGCACGTGCGGTCTACTCAAACTTTTAAACCAGCATATCTTGTGGGATTAAATACCACTCCCTCGAGTCACAGCGATGTGAACATTTGTATAAGGACGAAGGGGCATATTATCAAGGGCAATATCGCCGCTTTAGTGACACTTTTTGCCGCTAAAGCGGCAATATTTCTATCGCCCTGTTAGCAAGCTGTCGCTAACAGCGGCTAGCGACAGTTCACTGGCAATAGCGCCCGTTTTCTAGCCGCTTTGCATGTCAGCGATATATATCACTAATGACATGCAAAGTAGCCATTCCTCACTAACAGTAAAGGGAAACAGTCGCAAAGACAAGTTCTCCCTATTATCAATGTCCTCGCTGTGTCCAGAAAAGTAGTGCTAACTGCGATTACCGCCGTAAACTAACGTCTGCAATAAAACAGACTTAGCTATGCATATCATGGGAGGTAGATTCTATGGCTGAATCCACATCTCCCTATTATCAAGCTGTCCCCTATCGCTGCGGGAATATCGCTGGATTTCCAGTGATATTCCTGCATATCGCCGCTTTTGCAGGATTTTTTATCGCCTCAGTGGTACGTGTTGTTGATAACGTGCCAACCAGGCGATAAATTCCAGAGACAGACGCCGATAAATGTTAAGGCGCTAAGCGTGCTTTGCGACATTTATCGCCGTCTGTTGCTGATATGCCCTGAAATGTGTTGCGGAAGGCAGCGTTCCTGCTCAGACTCTGTCATGATTATCAGGTGCCTCGAGAGGTAGAGGGAAGAAGGACTCTTGTCAACTGGTCGGTTTTGCACTGAAGACAGACTCAGACTCGGTTGCAGTTATAGGGCTCACTTTTCTCTCTTGAGTGGCAGGTTTGAACATGTTTCAGAAACGGGGGTGGTGATGGACAGAGTATCTGAATTAAGCAGAACACTCCTACCCAGTCAACAGATCAGGGCTTGATCCATCACCGTTTTTTAGCTCACTGCACCATCCCAGCTCAGAACCTGGCTACATGCAAATTAGTCTGTCCCTGGCCCAGTGCATCATGGGAACAGGGCAGACCAAACTACCAAGCCAATTCTTTTACTGGAAAGGAAACAAGCTTCCGGGGACCGGTTTCTGGCATTACAGCCGTCTTCGGCCCGGCTTGCTTGAATCCTGATGGTGCAGTGAGCAAGGGACTCATGTCTGAGCATACCCTTCCACGCTTGTGGTGGACAAAACGATTCAGAAAAGGGGGTGGTGATGGACAGAGTATCTGAATTAAGCAGAACACTCCTACCCAAACAACAGATCAGGGCTTGATCCATCACCGTTTTTTAGCTCACTGCACCATCCCAGCTCAAAACCTGGCTACATGCAAATTAGTCTGTCCCTGGCCCAGTGCATCATGGGAACAGGGCAGACCAAACTACCAAGCCAATTCTTTTACTGGAAAGGAAACAAGCTTCCGGGGACCGCTTTCTGGCATTACAGCCGTCTTCGGCCCGGCTTGCTTGAATCCTGATGGTGCAGTGAGCAAGGGACTCATGTCTGAGCATACCCTTCCACGCTTGTGGTGGACAAAACGATTCAGAAAAGGGGGTGGTGATGGACAGAGTATCTGAATTAAGCAGAACATTCCTACCCAGTCAACAGATCAGGGCTTAATCCATCACTGTTTTTTAGCTCACTGCACCATCCCAGCTCAGAACCTGGCTACATGCAAATTAGTCTGTCCCTGGCCCAGTGCATCATGGGAACAGGGCAGACCAAACTACCAAGCCAATTCTTTTACTGGAAAGGAAACAAGCTTCCGGGGACCGGTTTCTGGCATTACAGCCGTCTTCGGCCCGGCTTGCTTGAATCCTGATGGTGCAGTGAGCAAGGGACTCATGTCTAAGCATACCCTTCCACGCTTGTGGTGGACAAAACGATTCAGAAAAGGGGGTGGTGATGGACAGAGTATCTGAACTAAGCAGAACACTCCTACCCAGTCAACAGATCAGGGCTTGATCCATCCCCATTTTTTAGCTCACTGCACCATCCCAGCTCAGAACCTGGCTACATGCAAATTAGTCTGTCCCTGGCCCAGTGCATCATGGGAACAGGGCAGACCAAGCTACCAAGCCAATTCTTTTACTGGAAAGGAAACAAGCTTCCGTGGACCGGTTTCTGGCATTACAGCTGTCTTCGGCCCGGCTTGCTTGAATCCTGATGGTGCAGTGAGCAAGGGACTCATGTCTGAGCATACCCTTCCACGCTTGTGGTGGACAAAACGATTCAGAAAAGGGGGTGGTGATGGACAAAGAGTATCTGAATTAAGCAGAACACTCCTACACAGTCAACAGATCAGGGCTTGATCCATCACCGTTTTTTAGCTCACTGCACCATCCCAGCTCAGAACCTGGCTACATGCAAATTAGTCTGTCCCTGGCCCAGTGCATCATGGGAACAGGGCAGACCAAACTACCAAGCCAATTCTTTTACTGGAAATTCAAGCAAGCCGGGCCGCTGTAATGCCAGAAACCGGTCCCTGGAAGCTTGTTTCCTTTCCAGTTAAAGAATTGGCTTGGTAGTTTGGTCTGCCCTGTTCCCATGATGCACTGGGCCAGGGACAGACTAATTTGCATGTAGCCAGGTTCTGAGCTGGGATGGTGCAGTGAGCTAAAAAACGGTGATGGAAAAAGCCCTGATCTGTTGACTGGGTAGGAATATTCTGCTTAGTTCAGATACTCTGTCCATCACCACCCCCTTTTCTGAATCGTTTTGTCCACCACAAGCGTGGAAGGGTATGCTCAGATGCGAGTCCCTTGCTCACTGCACCATCAGGATTCAAGCAAGCCGGGCCGAAGACGGCTGTAATGCCAGAAACCGGTCCCCGGAAGCTTGTTTCCTTTCCAGTTAAAGAATTGGCTTGGTAGTTTGGTCTGCTCTGTTCCCATGATGCACTGGGCCAGAGACAGACTAATTTGCATGTAGCCAGGTTCTGAGCTGGGATGGTGCAGTGAGCTAAAAAACGGTGATGGATCAAGCCCTGATCTGTTGACTGGGTAGGAGTATTCTGCTTAGTTCAGATACTCTGTCCATCACCACCCCCTTTTCTGAATCGTTTTGTCCACCACAAGCGTGGAAGGGTATGCTCAGATGTGAGTCCCTTGCTCACTGCACCATCAGGATTCAAGCAAGCCGGGCCGAAGACGGCTGTAATGCCAGAAACCGGTCCCCGGAAGCTTGTTTCCCTTCCAGTTAAAGAATTGGCTTGGTAGTTTGGTCTGCCCTGTTCCCATGATGCTCTGTGCCAGGGACAGACTAATTTGCATGTAGCCAGGTTCTGAGCTGGGATGGTGCAGTGAGCTAAAAAACGGTGATGGATCAAGCCCTGATCTGTTGACTGGGTAGGAGTATTCTGCTTATTTCAGATACTCTGTCCATCACCACCCCCTTTTCTGATTCGTTTTGTCCACCACAAGCGTGGAAGGGTATGCTCAGACATGAGTCCCTTGCTCACTGCACCAGTAGGATTCAAGCAAGCTGGGCCGAAGACGGCTGTAATGCCAGAAACCGGTCCCGGGAAGCTTGTTTCCTTTCCAGTTAAAGAATTGGCTTGGTAGTTTGGTCTGCCCTGTTCCCATGATGCACTGGGCCAGAACCAGACTAATTTGCATGTAGCCAGGTTCTGAGCTGGGATGGTGCAGTGAGCTAAAAAACGGTGATGGATCAAGCCCTGATCTGTTGACTGGATAGGAGTATTCTGCTTAGTTGAGATACTCTGTCCATCACCACCCCCTTTTCTGAATCGTTTTGTCCACCACAAGCGTGGAAGGGTATGCTCAGATGTGAGTCCCTTGCTCACTGCACCATCAGGATTCAAGCAAGCCGGGCCGAAGACGGCTGTAATGCCAGAAACCAGTCCCCGGAAGCTTGTTTCCTTTCCTGTTAAAGAATTGGCTTGGTAGTTTGGTCTGCCCTGTTCCCATGATGCACTGGGCCAGAGACAGACTAATTTGCATGTAGCCAGGTTCTGAGCTGGGATGGTGCAGTGAGCTAAAAAACGGTGATGGATCAAGCCCTGATCTGTTGACTGGGTAGGAGTATTCTGCTTAGTTCAGATACTCTGTCCATCACCACCCCCTTTTCTGAATCGTTTTGTCCACCACAAGCGTGGAAGGGTATGCTCAGATGTGAGTCCCTTGCTCACTGCACAATCAGGATTCAAGAAAGCCGGGCCGAAGACGGCTGTAATGCCAGAAACCGGTCCCCGGAAGCTTGTTTTCTTTCCAGTTAAAGAATTGGCTTGGTAGTTTGGTCTGCCCTGTTCCCATGATGCACTGGGTCAGGGACAGACTAATTTGCATGTAGCCAGTTTCTGAGCTGGGATGGTGCAGTGAGCTAAAAAACGGTGATGGATCAAGCCCTGATCTGTTCACTGGGTAGGAGTATTCTGCTTAGTTCAGATACTCTGTCCATCACCACCCCCTTTTCTGAATCGTTTTGTCCACCACAAGCGTGGAAGGGTATGCTCAGATGTGAGTCCCTTGCTCACTGCACCATCAGGATTCAAGAAAGCCGGGCCAAAGACGGCTGTAATGCCAGAAACCGGTCCCCGGACGCTTGTTTTCTTTCCAGTTAAAGAATTGGCTTGGTAGTTTGGTCTGCCCTGTTCCCATGATGTGCTGGGCCAGAACCAGACTAATTTGCATGTAGCCAGGTTCTGAGCTGGGATGGTGCAGTGAGCTAAAAAACGGTGATGGATCAAGCCCTGATTTGTTGACTGGATAGGAGTATTCTGCTTAGTTGAGATACTCTGTCCATCACCACCCCCTTTTCTGAATTGTTTTGTCCACCACAAGCGTGGAAGGGTATGCTCAGATGTGAGTCCCTTGCTCACTGCACCATCAGGATTCAAGCAAGCCGGGCCGAAGACGGCTGTAATGCCAGAAACCGGTTCCCGGAAGCTTGTTTCCTTTCCAGTTAAAGAATTGGCTTGGTAGTTTTGTCTGCCCTGTTCCCATGATGCACTGGGCCAGGGACAGACAAATTTGCATGTAGCCAGGTTCTGAGCTGGAATGGTGCAGTGAGCTAAAAAACGGTGATGGATCAAGCCCTGATCTGTTGACTGGGTAGGAGCATTCTGCTTAGTTCAGATACTCTGTCCATCACCACCCCCTTTTCTGAATCGTTTTGTCCACCACCAGCGTGGAAGGGTATGCTCAGATGTGAGTCCCTTGCTCACTGCACCATCAGGATTCAAGCAAGCCGGGCCGAAGACGGCTGTAATGTCAGAAACCGGTCCCCGGAAGCTTGTTTCCTTTCCAGTTAAAGAATTGGCTTGGTAGTTTGGTCTGCCCTGTTCCCATGATGCACTGGGCCAGGGACACACTAATTTGCATGTAGCCAGGTTCTGAGGTGGGATGGTGCAGTGAGCTAAAAAACGGTGATGGATCAAGCCCTGATCTGTTGACTGGGTAGGAGTATTCTGCTTAGTTCAGATACTCTGTCCATCACCACCCCCTTTTCTGAATCGTTTTGTCCACCACAAGCATGGAAGGGTGTGCTCAGATGTGAGTCCCTTGCTCACTGCACCATCAGGATTCAAGCAAGCCGGGCCGAAGACGGCTGTAATGCCAGAAACCGGTCCCCGGAAGCTTGTTTCCTTTCCAGTTAAAGAATTGGCTTGGTAGTTTGGTCTGCCCTGTTCCCATGATGCACTGGGCCAGGGACAGACTAATTTGCATGTAGCCAGGTTCTGAGGTGGGATGGTGCAGTGAGCTAAAAAACGGTGATGGATCAAGCCCTGATCTGTTGACTGGGTAGGAGTATTCTGCTTAGTTCAGATACTCTGTCCATCACCACCCCCTTTTCTGAATAGGTGTGAAACAATCTTCCTCTCTCTGACCTCACTTTTTACAAAAAAACAAAATATTAAATAGCAATTTTTGTTTTTTTATTTTTCAGTAATGTGTGTCTCTGATATGCATGCTTGCCTTTACAACAGATGCTCGTTCTACGTGGTAACTATGCGTTTAGTTTATATGTGGATATAAAGTAATTATGACATAATTTATCACCTTAGAGAAAAGCAACGATTGAACAGCCGAACTTCAGAAGTTCTTGTCTCTCGCCCATGCATCTCGCGTGAAGAATTCAAAAGGCTCGTTTTGTCAGCTTCAAAGATAATTTCTGCCATTGTAAGTATCTTCTGCATCTCCAATCACATGAAAGCTTACGCGTTGAATGATGACCTTGTTTTCTCTAGGACGTGTTTACCATACTTTGGTCTGATGGCCCAAGAGACAGAAGTAAGCAACGATGGCAAACTTTAAAACTGGAAAACATTCAGAGTATGTGAGACTGCAAAGAGACGAAAACTGAGAAGAAGCTGTAGATTTAACTGTAGTCTGGTATAAGAGAACTGAGTGTGAAAGCTGAGCAACATGACAAAAGCGGGCAAGGTTCAGGGCGATAGCCAAGCACCCGATGTAAACTAGCGCAAAGACAAGTGAATGATTCAAAAAATGTATACCGAACAAAAACAGCAAGAGATGAAGGGATGCCCACTTTAAAAAATGCACTCAGTACAAGAAGACTGTGATGGACACTAACAAAGGAATCTGAATTTCAAGAAAAACATTGAGGCTAACATTATGCATTATTCCTTTAATGAAAACTCCACAGCCACTTTAAAGTATTACATCACAAATAAAATTGTTCTAGAACAGAATACTGCAAGACCATATTAGGCATGCAGACTGTACTATCTTTCTCCTTGAAATGCGTCTCTACACGGATAAGTATCTCCTTTACTATGCCTGTCATACCGTGTAACTGTTTTGGTAAGTGTTTACATAACCATATAAAAATGGTTTGCTGAATAAGAATTATTTGCTTGTAATGAAATTCACTATTGCAACAATATATGCAAGCAGTGAGAACGAATATGGTGCCATATCTCAGACCAGGCCTTTGAATTATGAGTGAGGTTGGCAGGAGAGGATGAGACATATGAATAAAGAGGGGGTGTGCAAATATGCAAAGTTACTCAATGCTACTTCAAATATATATATTTTTAATTTTTTGGGCTCTCTGTCTTCTCCTGATCCCCAGCCAAAGCCTACTGCCTTGCCATTACTTTAGCAATATCATAGTCATATTTATAGCACTGGCAGTGCCTTGGAAGATCCAGCTAGTCCCTTTCTCTAATAAAAATTTACAAGCAATCATCTTGAAGAGGGGAAGGAACAATCTGGGAATTATTAATTTTTATAACTCCACGGCTCCAGAGGGGGGATGTAAAATTGCCCAGCTAGGCATTCTCTTAAGGAAGATGCGTGGCTCTGTTGCAAACAACCTGATGGTAATGGGAGATTTTAACATCCGCCCTTGTGGTGACCCAGCAACTGTCAGTATGGAGGAGCTGGGGTGCGCAAAGATGCGGGGCTTTCATTTTGAGCAACGGTCCAGGGGGATGCCCTGAGCAGTATGCTCGATTCCTTTGACCTGATATCGGCAATGACAGTTTCACACCCGCATAGCAAACAGTGTGTACCTTCGTTTATAAAAGGGGGTGGTAATGGACGGAGCATCTGAACCAATCAAACACTCACACCCAGTTAAAAGATCTGGGTTTCATCCATCACCGTTCTTTAGCCCACTCTGCCACCCCAGTTCAGACATGGCTATATGCAAATCAGTCTGACCATGTGCCTCATGGGAACAGTCCAGCCCGAACTGCCGAGCCATGCCTTCCCTGGACCTGAAACAAGCTTCCGAGGACCGGTTTCTGGCATTCCAGCCGTCTTCAGCCCGGCTTGCTTGAATCCAGTGGCAAAGTGAGCAAAGGACTCACGTCTGAGCATACCCTGCCACACTTGTGGGGGCCAAAGCGGTACAGAAGGGGGTGGTGATGGATGGAGCATCTGAACCAATCAAACACTCACACCCAGTCAAAAGATCTGGGTTTGATCCATCACCGTTCTTTAGCCCACTCTGCCACCCCAGTTCAGACATGGCTATATGCAAATCAGTCTGACCATGTGCCTCATGGGAACAGTCCAGCCCGAACTGCCAAGCCATGCCTTCCCTGGACCGGAAACAAGCTTCCGAGGACCGGTTTCTGGCATTCCAGCCGTCTTCAGCCCGGCTTGCTTGAATCCAGTGGCAAAGTGAGCAAGGGACTCACGTCTGAGCATACCCTGCCACACTTATGGCGGCCAAAGTGGTACAAAAGGGAGTGGTGATGGACGGAGCATCTGAACCAATCAAACACTCACACCCAGTCAAAAGATCTGGGTTTGATCCATCACCGTTCTTTAGCCCACTCTGCCACCCCAGTTCAGACATGGCTATATGCAAATCAGTCTGACCCTGTGCCTCATGGGAACAGTCCAGCCCGAACTGCCAAGCCATGCCTTCCCTGGACCGGAAACAAGCTTCCGAGGACCGGTTTCTGGCATTCCAGCCGTCTTCAGCCCGGCTTGCTTGAATCCAGTGGCAAAGTGAGCAAGGGACTCACGTCTGAGCATACCCTGCCACACTTATGGCGGCCAAAGTGGTACAAAAGGGAGTGGTGATGGACGGAGCATCTGAACCAATCAAACACTCACACCCAGTCAAAAGATCTGGGTTTGATCCATCACCGTTCTTTAGCCCACTCTGCCACCCCAGTTCAGACATGGCTATATGCAAATCAGTCTGACCCTGTGCCTCATGGGAACAGTCCAGCCCGAACTGCCAAGCCATGCCTTCCCTGGACCGGAAACAAGCTTCCGAGGACCGGTTTCTGGCATTCCAGCCGTCTTTAGCCCGGCTTGCTTGAATCCAGTGGCAAAGTGAGCAAGGGACTCACGTCTGAGCATACCCTGCCACACTTATGGCGGCCAAAGTGGTACAAAAGGGAGTGGTGATGGACGGAGCATCTGAACCAATCAAACACTCACACCCAGTCAAAAGATCTGGGTTTGATCCATCACCGTTCTTAAGCCCACTCTGCCACCCCAGTTCAGACATGGCTATATGCAAATCAGTCTGACCCTGTGCCTCATGGGAACAGTCCAGCCCGAACTGCCAAGCCATGCCTTCCCTTGACCGGAAACAAGCTTCCGAGGACTGGTTTCTGGCATTCCAGCCGTCTTCAGCCCGGCTTACTTGAATCCAGTTGCAAAGTGAGCAAGGGACTCACATCTGAGCATACCCTGCCTGCATACCCTGCCACACTTGTGGCGGCCAAAGCGGTACAAAAGGGGGTGGTGATGGACGGAGCATCGGAACCAATCAAACACTCACACCCAGTCAAAAGATCTGGGTTTGATCCATCACCGTTCTTTAGCCCACTCTGCCACCCTAGTTCAGACATGGCTATATGCAAATCAGTCAGACGTGAGTCCCTTGCTCACTTTGCCACTGGATTCAAGCAAGCCGGGCTGAAGACGGCTGGAATGCCAGAAACCGGTCCTCGGAAGCTTGTTTCCGGTCCAGGGAAGACATGGCTTGGCAGTTCGGGCTGGACTGTTCCCATGAGGCACAGGGTCGGACTGATTTGCATATAGCCATGTCTGAACTGGGGTGGCAGAGTGGGCTAAAGAATGGTGATGGATCAAACCCAGATCTTTTGACTGGGTGTGAGTGTTTGATTGATTCAGATGCTCCGTCCATCACCACCCCCTTTTGTACCGCTTTTGGCTGCCATAAGTGTGGCAGGGTATGCTCAGACGTGAGTCCCTTGCTCACTTTGCCACTGGATTCAAGCATGCCGGGCTGAAGACGGCTGGAATGCCAGAAACCGGTCCTCTGAAGCTTGTTTCCGGTCCAGGAAATACATGGCTTGGCAGTTCGGGCTGGACTGTTCCCATGAGGCACGGGGTCAGACTGATTTGCATATAGCCATGTCTGAACTGGGGTGGCAGAGTAGGCTAAAGAACGGTGATGGGTTAAACCCAGATCCTTTGACTGGGTGTGAGTGTTTGATTGATTTGGATGCTCCGTCCATCACCAACCCCATTTTGTACAGCTTTTGGCCGCCATAAGTGTGGCAGGGTATGCTCAGACGTGAGTCCCTTGCTCACTTTGCCACTGGATTCAAGCAAGCCGGGCTGAAGATGGCTGGAATGCCCGAAACCGGTCCTCGGAAGCTTGTTTCCGGTCCAGGGAAGACATGGCTTGGCAGTTCGGGCTGGACTGTTCCCATGAGGCACGGGGTCAGACTGATTTGCATATAGCCATGTCTGAACTGGGGTGGCGGAGTGGGCTAAAGAACGGTGATGGATTAAACCCAGATCTTTTGACTGGGTGTGAGTGTTTGATTGATTCAGATGCTCCGTCCATCACCACCCCCTTTTGTACCGCTTTTGGCCGCCATAAGCATGGCAGAGTATGCTCAGACGTGAGTCCCTTGCTCACTTTGCCACTGGATTCAAGCAAGCCGGGCTGAAGACGGCTGGAATGCCAGAAACCGGTCCTCAGAAGCTTGTTTCCGGCCCACGGACGACATGGCTTGGCAGTTCGGGCTAGACTGTTCCCATGAGGCACAGGGTCAGACAGATTTGCATATAGCCCTGTCTGAACTGGGGTGGCAGAGTGGGCTAAAGAACGGTGATGGATTAAACCCAGATCTTTTGACTGGGTGTGAGTGTTTGATTGATTCGGATGCTCCGTCCATCACCACCCCCTTTTGTACTACCTTTGTTTATAGGCCGGTACAAGGGCACTTTCATTGACCACATATTGACCTCCGGTGGCTTACAGAGCCATTTAATAAGGTTTGCAATTATTGAACGTGCTTTCAGTGACCATAACCCTGTTTGTGCATTCCTGGGAGGGGGGTTGTTGTTGCGCCAAGACCGGACCTCTGTAGTGGGCAGAATGCAAATCGCCAATTTAAGACCAGCTATTCCCTGGTCTTAGTTTTGGCTGCTGCCCCAGTCGTGTAAATATGGGGCAGCATCTAAAAGCAATGAGTGTTGTGGTTGAACACCCACTGCAACACCCATTGCACACCCCTTTCACGCTAAGTGAAGCGTGAAAAGGGCCCTTATTTACAAGGTGGCTTTAAGCCACATTAAGTGGCTTAAAGCTGCTTTCTAAATAAGGAGAAGGTGATAGTGCCACCTGAATGTCACTAAAAGTGATGTTCTGGAGTCAATATCTCATTGTAAATGATCCCCAAAGTGTCAAATACTTACAAGGGATAACGATAACCCAGATACTAGGGGGAAAACGGTCTTATCAATTTCCCTCCATTCCATTTTCCTTATTGCCTTATGGACATGCAACACACAACAAAGTAATGGTCGAAATGCTTAAATTAATTTCACCCACTGATGATTGCTCAGGGCCACTTTCCAGTCAATTGTTTTTTGCCTGCAATGCCATTCAAGTACATATCTGTCATGTGTAAACTAGTTGTGGTCCTACTGCAATAGGAACAGTCCAGCCGAAACTACAACACCAGCTTCCCTCAATGTAGGAGCACTAGCAACCTCAGACTGGATTCTGCATGTTTAGGCATCATGAGTAAGGTATAGTTTGAGTTTCAGTTTTGGGTTTATCTTGTACCTGTATTACATATCCTTGGGATATACTCTGCTGGTGGTTCATGTCATGAATCTCTGACCTAAGCTTATGAAAACTTGATCAATGTGCAAACGCCAAACCGACTGGATTTTCCAATGCTTGTTATGAATTGTGCAGTCAATGGCACCCTTTATTTGGGGAATAGCAACACCTCCTCCTATAAAATTGCATTATCATCTTATAAAGTTTTGGTAAAAGTTACTGGACAATTGTTTTGACAAATGTGCTCTTCACCAAATCAGGTCCCAAAAAATGCAAACATTTTACATAGTACAAATGTAAGCCCTTGCAGTTGTGTGAATAAGGACCCACCCACTCAGTTAAATTAAGTACTAGGCTGGGACATCAAAGGAGAAAAGGGTAGCCGTTTTTTGTTCTTGTATTAGGGTCCATGACAGCCTTGGCCCGCAAGAGGAGCTGAATAGAAGTGGCCTGCTGAAGTCTGCAAATATTTGAGCAGAGTTAATAGGTCGCCCCTTGTTTTATTTGTTTCTTCACATGTGCTTAGTCAGACTCGTGAAAGGGAAATGCAAGAACTGGGGATGAACATGAGTAAGCCATTCCTTATGTCAAATAGATATTGTTCCATATACCAATGTCTCAGCCCCACATTTGTCATCAATGAACGGCCATTCACATTAACCAGCCCTGCCAAGTTTCCCAGATCTGTGGGTATTGTGCCGCTCCAGTCCAGGTTTTTCTTAGAATTCTGGGACATGTAGTCTTTTTTTAGGTCGAGACTTGGCAGTGCATGTGCTGCTCTGCGAGGTATGCTGTATTCAGGTTGGGACTTGAAGCTCCACCCTCTCTCTGCTCACATTTTCTATTGGCTTGTGTCATTGCCCACTGTAAACTGTGGCTGTTCATTGGTCAAAAGGCTTACTAGTCCATGACAGCCTTGGCCCACAAGAGGAGCTGAATAGAAGTGGCCTGCTGAAGTCTGGAAAGATTTCAGCAGAGTTAATATTTCGCCCCTTGTTTTATTTGTGCTCTTCACCAAATCAGGTCCCAAAAAATGCAAACATTGTACATAGTACAAATGTAAGCCCTTGCAGTTGTGTGCAGAAGGACCCACCCACTCAGTTAAATTAAGTACTAGGCTGGGACATCAAAGGAGAAAAAGGGTAGCTGTTTTTTGTTCTTGTATTAGGGTCCATGACAGCCTTGGCCCGCAAGAGGAGCTGAATAGAAGTGGCCTGCTGAAGTCTGCAAAGATTTGAGCAGAGTTAATAGGTCGCCCCTTGTTTTATTTGTTTCTTCACATGTGCTTTGTCAGACTCGTGAAAGAGAAATGCAAGAACTGGGGATGAACATGAGTAAGCCATTCCTTATGTCAAATAGATATTGTTCCATATACCAATGTCTCAGCCCCACATTTGTCATCAATGAACGGCCATTCACATTAAACAGCCCTGCCAAGTTTCCCAGATCTGTGGGTATTGTGCCGCTCCAGTCCAGGTTTTTCTTAGAATTCTGGGACATGTAGTCTTTTTTTAGGTCGAGCCTTGGCAGCCTATCTGCTGCTCTGCGAGGTATGCTGTATTCAGGTTTGGACTTGAAGCTCCACCCACTCTCTGCTCACATTTTCTATTGGCTTGTGTCATTGCCCACTGCAAACTGTGGCTGTTCATTGGTCAAAAGGCTTACTAGTCCCTCCTTAATACTTCCATGTCTCATTTTGTAACCTCCCATTGCGATGCCCCCTGTAACATGTGTTGTTGCTCAGTAGGCTTTAATTACAGCCTCCAAACACTATTTTCTCAAATAGCTTTATCACGCTTTCTCCTAACACTTTTTGTTTTATTGCACTATTTACAATGCAATAGGTCTCGCATTTGCGAGAGTTTAAGCTACTGGCATTGTAAATGACAACACCTTTTATTTATCTGTTTTGATAATTAACACCTAAATAAAAGGCATTGTTATTTTGCCAATAGCTTAAACTCACATAAATGCAAGACCTATTGAATTGCAATTGCTTGTATTCCATTACAAAATAGAACTACAAATCCCAGAATTCAAAGAAAAAACTTTGACTGGAGTAGCTTATGACACATAAACCTGGCAACTATGACTAACACTGGGATGTGTGCATCACTGACTATGGAGACACAGGTGCCCTTTGAAAACTGGGCTTGTGCAACTTTCACTTTATTTTAAGAAGGGATTAAGAGAAGTTTAAATCATTTAAAATACAAATCGTTGTGAAAGTGAGATTGTGTAATCTGAAACTTTATTTGATCAATAAGGAAAACTACAGCACTGTACCATCTCCTCTTCTGTTAAATATGTACTACTACAATCGACCTTTCTTTTTTGTTTACTTTAAATTTACTATTTCAACCTATTGTTATGAGCAATCAATATAAAATCCAGGAAGGAGATACATGGTAGAGTAACAAGTCCGCCTTTTGCCCTCGACCTCTTCCTACAATATAGGGCTCCATATCTCATCCCCCTTAATGCCTTTGTTTTACATGGCCCACTGAGGGCCAACTTTATATTCATGCCGCAACCCTCTCATGGTCACAGAAAAGTAAAATCCTCTCCCCCACTCAGTGTCAGCTACTGTAAAGGCAAACTGGGGGCAGCACTGCGGGGCAATGCCGGGGGGCAGTGCAAGGGAAAAAAATAGGGTCACCACCTCTGTGGGTTTCTGTGCATGTGCTCCTGTCGACTTCCAGCAGCCAATGCGCAGGTTTTGAAACACCCAGTAGTCAATCCAGATGCTGCTTTCAAGCTGGTAATGCTTTTACCAGCATGAGCAGCACCAGGATTGGTCAGAGCAGCCTGGTTTGGTGCTCAGACAGGGACTGGGAGCCTGTGTCTTTTCTCCACCTGGCTCTACAGCACAGCTCTGGTTGGTGAAAGGCTAAGTGTGCATGTCGGTTTCGCCGAGCTGAGACAGCCGGCCAAATTCACATGCACACTTAGGGGCCAATTAGGATGTCGGGCGGATCGCCACCGCCATGCGGATGGTGGTGATCCGCCCGACATTCTTGCTCGCCTGCCACTCGCCTGCCGCCCATTCCACCCCGCCATATTACTATGGCGGAGGGGACTGCTGCGTCGGAAAGACCGTCCACCGCTTTTCCGCTACGGTCGCAAGGCGACCGGGGCGGAAGAGGTTTAATATGGTGGATGTGTCTGTCAGACACCGCCAGCCATATTAATATGGGCATTTGTCAATGCCTTTCCGTCCGGGGCAGAAAAGGTTTAATATGGTGGCGGTGTCTATCAGACACCGCCAGTCATATTAGTATGGGCATTTGTCAATGCCTTTCCGTGGCGGCAATGTCGCCACGGAAAGGCATGCAGAGACTCCCTGCGGGGGCCCGTTGTGGGCCCCCAGGGACTCCGGGGGGTGGGGGTGCACATGGGGGGTACCTATGGTACCCCCCCTGCATTTCAAAGAACAACGTGGCAGCCACCTCACGGTGCCGGTCACGTTGTGCTTTGAAATGCACAATATGTATCTTTACCATTGCGGCGGGCGGTGCTGGAAGCACCGCCGCCGCAATGGTAAAGATACAGGATGCGTCCGCCACTGTGGCGGGCGCATCCTAATACCCCCACGGGACCCCTGCCCTTTGGTGGCGGTCCCTTCACATGATGGGATGGCGGGCGGACTAAGTCTGCCCGCCATCCTGATAGACCCCTTAGTGCTCACCATTCCTCCTCCCTGTTGCAGACTCTCCGTCAGGATGCCCCACCCCGAGACCCAGCTCAGAGACAGCAAAGAATAATCAAATGGTAATAAACTTGTCATAAAGCTCCCTAGTCTATGACTTCAACATGAAAGAAATAACCACCCTTACCTTCTTTAACCTCACTACTTTTTTTGATCAAATGTATTTTATTGAGTTCCACAAAGCAATACCATACATACAGTAAACAAAAAGAACGCAGTTGCAACATCCTCCCCAGAGGCATCGCACTTTTGAACCATCCATCTGTGAAACGAGGGGTTGCCAGGTGTCCTTGCATGTTCGTATGGTGGTAGACAAACCTCGCTCTGTCCGCTGGAACTCTCCTCAATGACCTTCTGCAAGGAGTACCTGCCAGGTTCCACCACTTTCAAAAGTGTTCATTTATATCTCTGCAGACTCCAGAGGCAACGCTGCAAGAACTCAAGAATGAAAATGAAAGCTTCAAACATAAAGAGGTTCTCAGGTATGAATGTACTGCTGATCACAACTAAATGGGCGTGTTCTCTGTTGTGTATTAGGCAGTCTTTTTATGTAAGTTTTACCCACAACTAATCATTTTTAATTTTCAAAAACCAGCAGATTCATTAAAGTACAGTTTGTGTGCATTTTTGAAATGTTTGTTTTAAATGTGCATCGCCATGCACGAATAGGAGACATTGCCCAGATTTCAGGAGCACTGAAGAAAGAAAAAAGCCTCATGAGAATGCTGAAAAAAATTGAATAGAGCTTTGAAACCATTTTAGCACAGTTAAAAAAAAAAAAGAAAAAATAACAATTCACTCTGTCTTCACATACATAGGTAATTCATCCACAGTGATGCTAGGCCGGAAGGCCATTCGCCGGAGAGTGCTTCTTGCAAGTGACTCCATCAAAAAGCCCAATGAGTAGATATGTATGAAGCGGACATGAATCCAAATGTGTAATTTTGATTTTTTGGATGCTAGAAATGTATGCGTGCATTTAAGAAAAAATATAAAATTAAAAAGACATACTTTCCTAAGAGTTCTAAAAACTGAAGTGGGCTTCTTCTTAAGTGCATGGGCACATTGTGCACCAGCAAAATGATCTCACTCACACGGAGTGGACCCAGTGGTTGAAGTGGCCTGACCGAATTGCAATACACTGTGGTGACAGGAGACCATGGAAATGATGCTTAAATAGACCAATGGATGAATAGGGCTGACTGGAAGTCTCTTTCATTTACGAATAATATATATATATATATATATATATATATATATATATATATATATCTACCATATGGCTCTCTCCTTTCCCGTGTAGGCGCTGCTAAATGTGGTCGCGTCGCTCCTGCAGTTGAGCCCAACTGTTATGTATTTCAACAAGATTCCCCACCTCGAGGGAAACAATGGAGTCGCAATTCAAATCAAGTCCAGCACCACGCTACAATTGAATTTCTTCAAGTGATTTATTTATCCATGGGGTCAAAAACAAAATAACCAACGCGTTTCGACAGCGTCCGCTGGCTTGATCACGGTCATTTTGTGTGTGTGTACTCGCATGTTTTTAAAACATTTCCTGAAACCATAAGTTACGCCCCTTAATGGGTGTGTTTTAGTAGTAGTAATTTCTTTTACATAGATTGCATTATGGGATTTGTAGTTTGTTTCAAAAATTTCAGAGCTAATTGGTATTAGCAAACATTTCAAACTTTTCAAGGTAATGATTCAACCGATTTTCCTATATACATGCAATTCCCATAATCCTGTAGTATGTGGTCTGACAGGAATGGTTTTAGTATATGTCTTTCTACATCGTAATTAAGAAATACTGCCCTCCAGTGGGCCAATTTCTATTTTAAGGCATATGATGTATGTGAGTATGGTGTATCCAAAGGTGAGGACAAGTGAAGTGAGTGGGAATTGTAAAAATTAAAAATTAAAAAATGAATGAAAATAATTACATGATAAGCGAGATGTCCAACAGAAACACAATGTTCACATTTCACTGTACATTAGAGTTCCCTAGAGGTGTATGTAGAGTTCTTCCGATTGGTTGAGGCCCAATGGAGTCATTGTTCTGAAAGCCAATATGTGCCTGGACTCCTTGCGTCGTAAGAGTTTTTCATTATGGCCCCCCCTGTCAGAAAGAGCCATGGTTTCCAGTCCCCAGAAACGTAGTTGTTTCCAGTCTCCATAATGTTTGGCCTCCATGTGCTTAGCAACGGCGTTACTCCTGTCCTTGTGAACCGTTGCGCGCACATGCTCCAAAATGCGTTTTTTTAACTCACAAATAGTGCTGCCGATATATCTCAAATTGCATGGGCATTCAATCATATATATTGTATATTTACTGTTGCAAGTTATGCATTCCCTTATTTTCCAAATCTTCTTATTGGGCATTGTTAATTCAGTTGTGGGTTTTGCGATGTCACATACCTTGCAATTGTAGCACTTGATGAAACCTCTAGTTTGTAGCCATTGTTTCTTTTTGGTGGACTTTTGGAAATGGCTGTGGACCAGCTGATCCTGTAGATTTTTTGCCCTTCTATATGTGATCACCGGGTGATTACCCATTTTGCGGCCTACTGTTTGATCAAGTTGTAAAATTTTCCAATTCTTTCTCAGTATTTGGTTTATTTGTTTGGCTTCCAAACTATAGTCCAAAATTAATCTGATCGGTTCCTCTTCCATGGTGGTTTTGTCCTGTTTCTTTTTTAAGCAGTCCATTCTTGTTGACTGATTTGCCCTCTCCCAACACCTTTGTACAGTCTTTTTATTGTATTTCCTCCTCTGGAAGCGTTTTATGCAATTGGTGCTCTGATTTTGCCACTCCGTTTCTTCGCTTCAAATTCTCCGTAATCGGAGAAATTCCCCGTAGGGGATGCTTGATATCAAGGACTTCTGATGGAAGCTGGTTGCTTCAAGCGTTGCATTGGTTGCTACATACACTTCAGTGTCCAGGAAAACAGCTCTGGTGTGATTTATGGTGTGGGTGAATTTTATACATGATGTACTGTTGTTTAGTATGGTGAAGTATTCCAAGAATTTTTCCTCTCCTCCATCCCACACTATAAACAAATTGTCAATAAACCTTTTCCAGGTAATGATGTGTTTGGTGAATGTTTGGTATTTTTCATTCCATGCTGTTGTTTCTTCCCACCATCCCATGGCTGTACAGGCATAATTCGGACTGAAAGAAAAGCCCATTGCGGCTCCGTTTTTTTGCCGCTATAGTAGGTCACCAAACATGAATATGTTGTTTGTGAGTAGGCTTCCTATCATTGTCATCAACATCTCATTGTGTTTTTGATAGTGGATGTTCCGTTCCCTGAGAAAGTATTTACATGCATTTAGGCCCATTACATTATCAATGTTCGTATATAGGGCGATCACATCCATGGTGATCATAATGAAGTTGGGTTGCCAGGTTAATTGTTCCAAAATGCCAAGAAAGTCTGTTGTGTCTTTTATGTATGATTTCAGCAGTTTCACTTGGGGACTCAAGTAGAAATCAATAAAGTTTGACCAAGGTTCGAGTAAGGATCCATTGGCTGACACGATGGGTCTCCCCGGTGGTTGGGTGGCATTCTTATGTACTTTCGGCAGAAAATACAATGTTGCCGTTTTGGGAAAATCCACTGTCAAATATTTCCTTTCGTCCGAGTCTATTAGTCCCTCCTTTTCCCATAGGACTACATTTTGATCTAATTCTCTTTTTATTTTGTCCTGCGGATTTGTTTTGAGAATCTCGTAGTATGCGGGGTTGTTTAATTGTCCCATGGCTTCTGCCATGTATAGATTCTTGTTCCATAGCACTATGTTTCCCCCTTTGTCTGCTGTTTTTATTTCAAAGGTTTGGTCACTCTTTAAGGAGGTTAGGGCTTCTCTTTCTTGTTTTGACAGATTATCTTTTCCATTCACTTTAGTCATTTTGTACAAATCATGGATAACCGCTTCCTGAAATATATCTATCTTATTTCCGGGTGTCAATTGTGGGTAAAATTTAGATTTTGCTTTTAAGTTGCTCGTTCTGGCTCCAAGTTGGGGTATTGCAGTATCAATACTGATTTCCTGACCCTCCTCTGCATTAAGGTTTAGTACCGTCATGTATGCTTCCGACTCCTTTACTTGTAATGTGGATGTTGGTTTCGATTGTATCTTTGGTATTTTTGGTTTATTTTTTCGTTCCTCGAAAAATTTGGCCAATTTGATTTTTCGAATAGGTACAAATCAATTCGTGTTTGTGCCATGTCCATTCGTTGAGTCGGACAGTAGTTTATACCTTTCTTCAGGAGTGATGCCTCTGCAACCGAAATAGGTCTTCCAGAAAGATTGATTATTTGTAAATCCTCATTTATTTCCCCTTCTTTTGTTTCATTAGTCTTGTCTCCGTGCCCAATTTTTCTGACGTATTTCCGCCTTCGGCTCCTTCTTGTTGTTGGTTTGTAAATTTGGGTCTGGGTTGCCATGCTCTTCCTCTTCCTCTGCCACACTGACCGCCTGGACTCGCTCCGGATCGGACGCTCCCCCTCAGCTCCCCGACCTCACGCTGCATCCATATGCTGATCGCACCTTTGGAAGCAGCCTGCAATATCGCGCCACGCATTAGAAATCCAGTGGTATCGTTTTGGCATTTGTCATTGTGCTTGAATTGTGCTTTTGTGACTGGTATTAGATCTACATTGCGTCGCCTGCATATTACAATATATAGCGCTACCATAGTGCCGCTTGCATTGTTGTTCGGAGAAGCGCGACATTGCTGAGTCTTAGAAGTGCCTGGTTAGACTTTAGCTGCACTCGGTATCACAGTTGTTTTGCTGCCCCTGCCTCGCCTCCCCTTGGACCTCCATTTTGTTTTGCTGCCTCTTCCCTGGCCCGCCCCTCCTCCCCGCTAACGCCTCCCAGCTGCTGACCCTCCCACCCACGAACAGAGGGCTCTCCTCCGCCTCTAGCCATTTGTGACCGCCTGGACTCGCTCCGGATCGGACGCTCCCCCTCAGCTCCCCGACCTCACGCTGCATTCATCTGCTGATCGCACCTTTGGAAGCAGCCTGCAATATCGCGCAACGCATTAGAAATCCAGTTGTATCGTTTTGGCATTTGTCATTGTGCTTGAATTGTGCTTTTGTGACTGGTATTAGATCTACATCGCGTCGCCTGCATATTACAATATATAGCGCTACCATAGTGCCGCTTGCATTGTTGTTCGGAGAAGCGCGACATTGCTGAGTCTTAGAAGTGCCTGGTGAGACTTTAGCTGCACTCGGTATCACAGTTGTTTTGCTGCCTCTTCCCTGGCCCGCCCCTCCTCCCCGCTAACGCCTCCCAGCTGCTGACCCTCCCACGCTCCGCCCCCTCCACTATCCATTTAAGGTTGATCACCCAACGTGCAGCGTCCACGCGCTACTGCCGCGCCGAAGGTGCACCAAAGGTAAGCCCGTCTACGCCCGTCCGCGCCGAGACCGCGCCCAGCGCCAGACCCCCTGGTTCCCGTAAGGCCCATCCCACCAGCATTACATACGATTCCTCCTCCCTCCTTGCACTTAACCCCGGCCGACTCCCCAACTGCGCCCAAGCCGCACCCGGACACACCCATGGACCCTTCACATGCAACTCCTGCAAGTTTGACGGCACAAAAACCAATTCCTCATCCACTAACACCAAACATAGATCTGACGCCAACTACCTAAAATGCATCTTACTCAACACCCGATCGGTCCACAGCCACGCCATCAACCTTTGGAATCTACTAGACACCATCTCTCCTGACGTCGCCTTCCTAACTGAGACTTGGATGAACGCCTCTTCAGCCCCAGACATCGCCATAGCCATCCCGGAAGGCTACAAGATCATCTAAAAAGATCACACCAACCAAACAGGAGGAGGCATCGCCATCGTCCATAAGAACTCCTTCCGCATCACAACCAGCTCGGACGTCAACCTCTCTAGCGCCGAACACCTTCACTTCCAGATCCACACCGACCCCAAGACCACACTCAGAGGCACCCTCCTCTACAGGCCACCAGGACCCCGTGCACAATTCACTGAAGACATCACTGATTTTATCACCCAACACGCCCTCTCCTCCGAGGACTACATTCTATTGGGAGACCTCAATTTTCACCTGGGAAAGAGCAACGACAACAACACCACCACCCTTCTGGACAATCTCGCCAACCTCGGACTCAAACAACTTGTTAATACCCCCACACAGCACGCAGGACACACTCTCGACCCTATCTTCACCTCCAGCAAGCATATTTCCTTCAGTCACACCACGGTTCTCCAATGGACGGACCACAGCTGCATTCACTTTGTTTACAATAAGACCATAACCCACAACCACCCTCAACCTACTCTGCAAAGAAACTGGAACAAAATCACCATTGACCAGATCTCCACATCGCTTCTTCATAACCCCCCCTGCCCACTCATCAAACCCCAACCAAGCAGCCATTAACCTCACTCAATGGCTAACCAACACCGCCGACAACCTAGCACCTTTGAAAAAACGTCAAATCAAACTAGGCAGCAAAAACGCCCCCTGGTTCAACGAGGATCTTAAGAAATCCAAGAAACTCTGTCGCTCCCTTGAGAAGGCCTGGAAAAAAGACCCTAACACCAACACCAGGGACGCCTTCAAAAACGCCACCCGCATACACCACCAATTGATCCGGACTGCCAAGAAAACTGCATTCAAAGACCGACTAGACAAAAACGCCCACAACAGCAAGGAATTATTCAACATCGTCAAAGAGTTTACCAACCCCTCTGCCAACTCCAACGACATCACCCCCTCTCAAACCCTTTGCGACTCCCTAGCTTCGTTCTTCCACGACAAAATCGCTGACATCCACAACAGCTTTGGCAACCAACCCGAAGACCAACCCACCCAACCCTCAGCCGCACCTTCACCCCCCTTGAACATCCTCAATGACTGGAACCCAATTTCCATTGAAGACACCATCCGCCTGATGAACTCCATCCACTCAGGATCCCCCACAGACCCATGCCCTCACCACATCTTCAACAAAGCAGACTCCATCATAGCACCACACCTCCGAGACGTCATCAACTGCTCCCTCAACTCCGGCACCTTCCCAGAAAGCTGGAAACACGCCAAACTCAGCGCCCTTCTGAAAAAACCCACAGCTGACCCCTCCGAACTCAAAAACTACCGCCTCATCTCGCTCCTTCCATTCCCGGCCAAAGTCATCGAGAAAGCTGTCAACACAACAACCAACTCGCCGCCTTCCTCGAAGCCAACAAATCCCTTGACTCCTCACAGTCCAGCTTCCGAGCCAAACACAGTACTGAGACCGCACTCATCGCAGCAACAGACGACAACCGAACTCTACTGGACAATGGAGACACAGTCGCCCTCATCCTCCTCGACCTCTCCGCAGCCTTCGACACAGTCTGTCATAGCACCCTGTTACAACGCCTCAGAAACATCGGAATCCAAGGAATAGCACTGAAATGGATCACCTCATTCCTTGCCGGAAGAACTCAGAGAGTACGCCTCCCACCATTCAAGTCAGAGGCCACTGAAGTCATCTGCGGCGTGCCACAAGGATCTTCACTCAGCCCCACCCTCTTCAACGTATACATGAGCCCCCTCGCGACCATCGCACGCCAACACAACCTCAACATCATCTCCTAAGCCGATGACACTCAACTGATCCTCTCACTCACCAAAGACCCAAACACCGCCAAAACCAACCTTCATGAAGGAATGAAAGAGGTAGCCGAATGGATGAAGCATAGCCGTCTGAAACTGAATTCAGATAAAACAGAAGTCCTTATCTTAGGCACCTCCCCCTCCGCCTGGGACGACTCTTGGTGGCCAGAAGCCCTTGGAAAAGCACCCATCCCGACGGATCACGCACGGAACCTAGGTGTCATCCTGGATTCCTCACTCTCGATGACCAGACAAGTCAACGCCGTCTCTTCATCTTGCTTCAACATTCTTCGCATGCTCAAAAAAACATTTTGCTGGATCCCCACCGAAACTAGAAAAACGGTCACCCACGCACTGGTCACAAGCCGCCTGGACTACGGAAACACCCTTTACGCCGGTACCACCGCAAAACTTCAGAAAAAACTCCAACGCATCCAGAACGCATCAGCCAGACTCATACTAGACATCCCGCGCAAAGAACACATTTCTGCTCATCTGAAAAACCTCCACTGGCTCCCCGTCAATAAGAGGATAACTTTCCGCCTCCTCACCCACGCACACAAAGCTCTCTACGAACTTGGACCCGATTGCCTCAATACACGTCTTTCCTTCTACACCCCCTCCCGCCAGCTGCGCTCTTCAAACCAAGCCCTCGCCGCTGTTCCCCGCGTCAACAAAACCACCATGGGAGGAAGATCATTCTCCTACCTAGCGGCCAAAACCTGGAACTCACTTCCCTTGCACCTTCGCCTCACTCAAAACCACCTAGCATTCAGAAAGCAACTTAAAACCTGGATATTCGAGAAGTAATTCCCCACCCCTCCTCAAGCGCCTTGAGACCCTCTGGGTATGTAGCGCGCTATATAAATTTCTTGACTTGACTTGACTTGACGTGCATTTCTTTGCGCCCCATGGTTTTGTTCCCACTGTGTTTGTGTTAGAACCAGGCGCATATCCCCTAAAAAAATCATTTGTTGTGGGTCTAGGGTTGAATCATCTTCACTATATTCCAGTGATGTTAGGGACGTCATGCTTGACGAGGAGCTTGCTGTGTTGGTTTTTGGCGGCTTGAACGGGTCGTATTTCCGAGCAAATGTAAAGATGCGTCCTTGTGCATAGTCATTTGCATCTCTTTCAAACTTTGTTTGTTTTCTAACCCTCACCTCCTCTTCATGTTTTTCAATTTGTTTGTTTAAATCATCCTTAAATTTGGTCATTTACGGGTTAAGTTTCAAACTTTCCAATTCCTTTTCCAATATTCGTAGTTGGTCTTTTATTTTCTCAAGTGCGATTTCAATGTGTTTTACCAGTATTTTTATCAGCCCCAAAGAAGAGTTCAGAGTGTGTTCGCCCCATTCCTGAAGTAGATCATTTGTTACGTCCACCTGGCTGGGCATTAGAAGGATACGTAGTCCTCTCGGGACCCTTTCCACTTCTAGATATTGCTGTAAAGAAATTAGCTCCCATGATTTGTTTATTTCCTTTTTATTTAATTTTTCCCATAATCTGAGTTTCTCCTTCATGTAATTTTTTGTTTGTTCCTTGTTACTTTCCATGGGTTTGTTTGTGTCCCTTTTCTCGAACATTGTGGCTATGTGTTCTTTTCTTTTTGCATCTCGCTTATCCATGTTTGTTCCTCTTTGGATTGATACCCCTTTTTTTGGATGTTTATTGTTTTAGTAGCGATGTTTTGTGGCTGGAATTTAGTTGTACAATCTCTTTTATGCCGGTAATATCGAAAAAATCTATTTGCTGACTCCTTATTGGGATTCCTATTGCAATAATGACTGTCCGTTACTCGACATTTAAAAGGATTGTTTGTGCCACCTTAACCGGTTTCACAATGTTGTGTACAGTCTGTTCGTGACTTTCAACAGTTTCACCCGTAAACATTTAACAGACGTACTTCACGGTCTTTCACTCTTACCTTGGAGTCTTCCCTCTGTGGCAGGTGAGTAACCGCTCCCTTCCATCTGCTGGTTGTCTCCGGATCGCTCGTATCACAGCATGGTTGTATTACCGGTGAGCACCTCGGGAAATCTGTATCTCCACCATATGGCTCTCTCCTTTCCCGTGTAGGCGCTGCTAAATGTGGTCGCGTTGCTCCTGCAGTTGAACCCAACTGTTATGTATTTCAACAAGATTCCCCACCTCGAGGGAAACAATGGAGTCGCAATTCAAATCAAGTCCAGCACCACGCTACAATTGAATTTCTTCAAGTGATTTATTTATCCATGGGGTCAAAAACAAAATAACCAACGCGTTTCGACAGCGTCCGCTGTCTTGATCACGGTCAGTTTGTGTGTGTGTACTCGCATGTTTTTAAAACATTTCCTGAAACCATAAGTTACGCCCTTAATGGGTGTGTTTTAGTAGTAGTCATTTCTTTTACATAGATTGCATTATGGGATTTGTAGTTTGTTTCAAAAATTTCAGAGTTAATTGGTATTATCAAACATTTCAAACTTTTCAAGGTAATGATTCAACCGATTTTCCTATATACATGCAATTCCCATAATCCTGTAGTATGTGGTCTGACAGGAATGGTTTTAGTATATGTCTTTCTACATCCTAATTAAGAAATACTGCCCTCCAGTGGGCCAATTTCTATTTTAAGCCATAATCCTGTAGTATGTGGTCTAACAGGAATGGTTTTAGTATATGTCTTTCTACATCGTAATTAAGAAATACTGCCCTCCAGTGGGCCAATTTCTATTTTAAGGCATATGATGTATGTGAGTATGGTGTATTCAAAGGTGAGGACAAGTGAAGTGAGTGGGAATTGTAAAAATTAAAAATTAAAAAATGAATGAAAATAATTACATGATAAGCGAGATGTCCAACAGAAACACAATGTTCACATTTCACTGTACATTAGAGTTCCCTAGAGGTGTATGTAGAGTTCTTCCGATTGGTTGAGGCCCAATGGAGTCATTGTTCTGAAAGCCAATATGTGCCTGGACTCCTTGCGTCGTAAGAGTTTTTCATTATGGCACCCCCTGTCAGAAAGAGCCATGGTTTCCAGTCCCCAGAAACGTAGTTGTTTCCAGTCTCCATCATGTTTGGCCTCCATGTGCTTAGCAACGGCGTTACTCCTGTCCTTGTGGACCGTTGCGCGCACATGCTCCAAAATGCGTTTTTTTAACTCACAAATAGTGCTGCCGATATATCTCAAATTGCATGGGCATTCAATCATATATATTGTATATTTACTGTTGCAAGTTTTGCATTCCCTTATTTTCCAAATCTTCTCATTGGGCATTGTTAATTCAGTTGTGGGTTTTGCGATGTCACATACCTTGCAATTGTAGCACTTGATGAAACCTCTAGTTTGTAGCCATTGTTTCTTTTTGGTGGACTTTTGGAAATGGCTGTGGACCAGCTGATCCTGTAGATTTTTTGCCCTTCTATATGTGATCACCGGGTGATTACCCATTTTGCGGCCTACTGTTTGATCAAGTTGTAAAATGTTTCCAATTCTTTCTCAGTATTTGGTTTATTTGTTTGGCTTCCAAACTATAGTCCAAAATTAATCTGATTGGTTCCTCTTCCATGGTGGTTTTGTCCTGTTTCTTTTTTAAGCAGTCCATTCTTGTTGACTGATTTGCCCTCTCCCAACACCTTTGTACAGTCTTTTTATTGTATTTCCTCCTCTGGAAGCGTTTTATGCAATTGGTACTCTGATTTTGCCACTACGTTTCTTCGCTACAAATTCTCCTTAATCAGAGAAATTCCCCGTAGGGGATGCTTGATATCAATGACTGCTGATGGAAGCTGGTTGCTTCAAGCGTTGCGTTGGTTGCTGTACATTTGCGATGGAGTGTAGTTTCCAGGTGGTTGTTGTTTACATACACTTCAGTGTCCAGGAAAACAGCTCTGGTGTGATTTATGGTGTGGGTGAATTTTATACATGATGTACTGTTGTTTAGTATGGTGAAGTATTCCATTAATTTTTCCTCTCCTCCATCCCACACTATAAACAAATCGTCAATAAACCTTTTCCAGGAAATGATGTGTTTGGTGAATGTTTGGTATTTTTTATTCCATGCTGTTGTTTCTTCCCACCATCCCATGGCTGTACAGGCATAATTCGGACTGAAAGAAAAGCCCATTGCGGCTCCGTTTTTTTGCCGATATAGTAGGTCACCAAACATGAATATGTTGTTTGTGAGTAGGCTTCCTATCATTGTCATCAACATCTCATTGTGTTTTTGATAGTGGATGTTCCGTTCCCTGAGAAAGTATTTACATGCATTTAGGCCCATTTCATTATCAATGTTCGTATATAGTGCGATCACATCCATGGTGATCATAATGAAGTTGGGTTGCCAGGTTAATTGTTCCAAAATGCCAAGAAAGTCTGTTGTGTCATTTATGCATGATTTCAGCAGTTTCACTTGGGGACTCAAGTAGAAATCAATAAAGTTTGACCAAGGTTCGAGTAAGGATCCATTGGCTGACACGATGGGTCTCCCCGGTGGTTGGGTGGCATTCTTATGTACTTTCGGCAGAAAATACAATGTTGCCGTTTTGGGAAAATCCACTGTCAATTATTTCCTTTCGTCCGAGTCTATTAGTCCCTCCTTTTCCCATAGGACTAAATTTTGATCTAATTCTCTTTTTATTTTGTCCTGCGGATTTGTTTTGAGATTCTCATAGTATGCGCGGTTGTTTAATTGTCCCATGGCTTCTGCCATGTATAGATTCTTGTTCCATAGCACTATGTTTCCCCCTTGATTCAGAAAAAGGGGTGATGATGAACAGAGTGTCTGAATTAAGCAGACCACTCTTACCCAGTCCAAAGATCAGGGCTTGATCCATCACCGTTATTTATCTCACTGCACCATCCCAGCTCAGAACCTGGCTATATGCAAATCAATCTGTCCCTGGCCCAGTGCATCATGGGAACAGGGCAGACTAAACTACCAAGCCAATTCTTCACCAGAAAGGAGACAAGCTACCGGGGACCGGTTTCTGGCAATTCAGCCGTCTTCACCCCGGCTTGCTTGAATCCTGATGGTGCAGTGAGAAAGGGACTCATGTCTGAGTATACCCTGCCAATCCTATAGTGGCCAAAAACGATTCAGAAAAAAGGGGTGATGATGAACAGAGTGTCTGAATTAAGCAGACCACTTTTACCCAGTCCAAAGATCAGGGCTTGATCCATCACCGTTATTTATCTCACTGCACCATCCCAGCTCAGAACCTGGCTATATGCAAATCAGTCTGTCCCTGGCCCAGTGCATCATGGGAACAGGGCAGACTAAACTACCAAGCCAATTCTTCACCAGAAAGGAGACAAGCTACCGGGGACCGGTTTCTGGCATTTCAGCCGTCTTCAGCCCGGTTTGCTTGAATCCTGATGGTGCAGTGAGAAAGGGACTCATGTCTGAGTATACCCTGCCACACCTGTAGTGGCCAAAAACGATTCAGAAAAAGGGGTGATGATGAACAGAGTGTCTGAATTAAGCAGACCACTCTTACCCAGTCCAAAGATCAGGGCTTGATCCATCACCGTTATTTATCTCACTGCACCATCCCAGCTCAGAACCTGGCTATATGCAAATCAGTCTGTCCCTGGCCCAGTGCATCATGGGAACAGGGCAGACTAAACTACCAAGCCAATTCTTCACCAGAAAGGGGACAAGCTACCGGGGACCGGTTTCTGGCATTTCAGCCGTCTTCGGCCCGGCTTGCTTGAATCCTGATGGTGCAGTGAGAAAGGGACTCATGTCTGAGTATACCCTGCCACACCTATAGTGGCCAAAAACGATTCAGAAAAAGGGGTGATGATGAACAGAGTGTCTGAATTGAGCAGACCACTCTTACCCAGTCCAAAGATCAGGGCTTGATCCATCACCATTATTTATCTCACTGCACCATCCCAGCTCAGAACCTGGCTATATGCAAATCAGTCTGTCCCTGGCCCAGTGCATCATGGGAACAGGGCAGACTAAACTACCAAGCCAATTCTTCACCAGAAAGGAGACAAGCTACCGGGGACCGGTTTCTGGCATTTCAGCCGTCTTCGGCCCGGCTTGCTTGAATCCTGATGGTGCAGTGAGAAAGGGACTCATGTCAGAGTATACCCTGCCACACCTATAGTGGCCAAAAACGATTCAGAAAAAGGGGTGATGATGAACAGAGTGTCTGAATTAAGCAGACCACTCTTACCCAGTCCAAAGATCAGGGCTTGATCCATCACCGTTATTTATCTCACTGCCCCACCCCGGCTCAGAACCTGGCTTTATGCAAATCAGTCTGTCCCTGGCCCAGTGCATCATGGGAACAGGGCAGACTAAACTACCAAGCCAATTCTTCACCAGAAAGGAGACAAGCTACCGGGGACCGGTTTCTGGCATTTCAGCCGTCTTCGGCCCGGCTTGCTTGAATCTTGATGGTGCAGTGAGAAAGGGACTCATGTCTGAGTATACCCTGCCACACCTATAGTGGCCAAAAGCGATTCAGAAAAAGGGGTGATGATGAACAGAGTGTCTGAATTAAGCAGACCACTCTTACCCAGTCCAAAGATCAGGGCTTGATCCATCACTGTTATTTATCTCACTGCACCATCCCAGCTCAGAACCTGGTTGTATGCAAACCAGTCTGTCCCTGGCCCAATGCATCATGGGAACTGGGCAGACTAAACTGCCAAGCCAATTTTTCACCAGAAAGGAGACAAGCTACCGGGGACCGGTTTCTGTCATTTCAGCCGTCTTCGGCCCGGCTTGCTTGAATCCTGATGGTGCAGTGAGAAAGGGACTCATGTCTGAGTATACCCTGCCACACCTATAGTGGCCAAAAACGATTCAGAAAAAGGGGTGATGATGAACAGAGTGTCTGAATTAAGCAGACCACTCTTACCCAGTCCAAAGATCAGGGCTTGATCCATCACCGTTATTTATCTCACTGCACCATCCCAGCTCAGAACCTGGCTATATGCAAATCAGTCTGTCCCTGGCCCAGTGCATCATGGGAACAGGGCAGACTAAACTACCAAGCCAATTCTTCACCAGAAAGGAGACAAGCTACCGGGGACCGGTTTCTGGCATTTCAGCCGTCTTCGGACCGGCTTGCTTGAATCCTGATGGTGCAGTGAGAAAAGGACTCATGTCTGAGTATACCCTGCCACACCTATAGTGGCCAAAAATGATTCAGAAAAAGGGGTGATGATGACTTAACGACTGGAACCCAATCTCCACTGAGGACACCATCCGCCTGATGAACTCCATCCACTCAGGATCCCCCACAGACCCATGTCCTCACCACATCTTCAACAAAGCAGACTCCGTCATAGCACCGCACCTCCGAGACGTCATCCACTGCTCCTTCAACTCCGCCACCTTCCCGGAAAGCTGGAAACACGCTGAACTCACCGCCCTTCTGAAAAAACCCACAGCGGACCCCACAGAACTCAAAAATTACCGCCCCATTTCGCTCCTTCCATTCCCGGCCAAAGTTATCGAGAAAGCTGTCAACAACCAGCTCGCCGCTTTCCTCGAAGCCAACAAATCCCTCGACTCCTCACAATCTGGCTTCCGAGCAAAACACAGCACTGAGACCGCCCTCATCGCAGCAACAGACGACATTCGAACTCTACTGGACAATGGAGACACAGTCGCCCTCATCCTCCTCGACCTCTCTGCAGCCTTCGACACAGTCTGCCACAGCACCCTTTTACAACGCCTCAGAAACATCGGAATACAAGGAAAAGCACTTGAATGGATCACCACGTTCCTCACCGGAAGAACCCAGAGAGTCCTTCTTCCACCATTCAAGTCCGAGGCCACTGAAGTCATCTGTGGTGTACCACAAGGATCCTCACTCAGTCCCACCCTCTTCAACGTATACATGAGCCCCCTCGCGGCCATCGCCCGCAACACAACCTCAACATCATCTCTTACGCGGATGACACTCAACTGATCCTTTCTCTCACCAATGACCCCAGCACCGCCAAAACTAACCTACACGAAGGAATGAAAGAAGTTGCCGAATGGATGGAACACAGCTGTCTGAAACTGAACTCAGACAAAACAGAAGTCCTCATCTTAGGTACATCCCCCTCTGCATGGGACGACTCTTGGTGGCCGGAAGCCCTTGGAAAAGCACCCATCCCGACAGACCACGCACGGAACCTAGGCGTTATCCTGGATTCTTCACTTTCAATGAACAGACAAGTCAGCGCCGTATCCTCATCCTGCTTCAACATTCTTCGCATGCTCAAAAAAACATTTTGCTGGATCCCCACCGAAACCAGAAAAACAGTCACCCATGCTCTGGTCACGAGCCGACTGGACTACGGAAACACCCTCTACGCAGGTACTACCGCTAAACTCCAGAAGAAACTCCAACGAATCCAAAACGCCTCAGCCAAGATCATATTAGACATCCCGCGCAACGAACACATCTCTGGTCACCTGAAAGACCTCCACTGGCTACCCGTCAACAAGAGGATCACTTTCCGACTGCTAACCCACGCACACAAATCACTCTACGACATCGGACCAGAATGCCTCAACTCACGACTGTCCTTCTACACCCCCTCCCGCCAACTACGCTCTTCCAGCCAAGCCCTCGCCACTGTACCTCGCATCAACAAGACCACCATGGGAGGCAGATCCTTCTCTTACCTGGCTGCTAAAACATGGAACTCACTCCCCACTTACCTTCGCCTCACCCAGAACCACCTAGCATTCAGAAAGCAACTTAAAACGTGGATATTTGACAAGTAATCCTCCTCCCCTCCCTAAGCGCCTTGAGACCCTCTGGGTATGTAGTGCGCTATATAAATTCTCTGACTTGACTTGACTTGACATGAACAGAGTGTCTGAATTAAGCAGACCACTCTTACCCAGTCCAAAGATCAGGGCTTGATCCATCACCGTTATTTATCTCACTGCACCATCCCAGCTCAGAACCTGGCTGTATGCAAATCAGTCTGTCCCTGGCCCAATGCATCATGGGAACAGGGCAGACTAAACTACCAAGCCAATTCTTCACCAGAAAGGAGACAAGCTACCGGGGACCGGTTTCTGGCATTTCAGCCGTCTTCGGCCCGGCTTGCTTGAATCCTGATGGTGTAGTGAGAAAGGGACTCATGTCTGAGTATACCCTGCCACACCTATAGTAGCCAAAAACGATTCAGAAAAAGGGGTGATGATCAACAGAGTGTCTGAATTAAGCAGACCACTCTTACCCAGTCCAAAGATCAGGGCTTGATCCATCACCGTTATTTATCTCACTGCACCATCCGAGCTCAGAACCTGGCTATATGCAAATCAGTCTGTCCCTGGCCCAGTGCATCATGGGAACAGGGCAGACTAAACTACCAAGCCAATTCTTCACCAGAAAGGAGACAAGCTACCGGGGACCGGTTTCTGGCATTTCAGCCGTCTTCGGCCCGGCTTGCTTGAATCCTGATGGTACAGTGAGAAAGGGACTCATGTCTGAGTATACCCTGCCACACCTATAGTGGCCAAAAACGATTCAGAAAAAGGGGTGATGATGAACAGAGTGTCTGAATTAAGCAGACCACTCTTACCCAGTCCAAAGATCAGGGCTTGATCCATCACCGTTATTTATCTCACTGCACCATCCCAGCTCAGAACCTGGCTATATGCAAATCAGTCTGTCCCTGGCCCAGTGCATCATGGGAACAGGGCAGACTAAACTACCAAGCCAATTCTTCACCAGAAAGGAGACAAGCTACCGGGGACCGGTTTCTGGCATTTCAGCCGTCTTCGGCCCGGCTCGCTTGAATCCTGATGGTGCAGTGAGAAAGGGACTCATGTCTGAGTATACCCTGCCACACCTATAGTGGCCAAAAACGATTCAGAAAAAGGGGTGATGATGAACCGAGTGTCTGAATTAAGCAGACCAATCTTACCCAGTCCAAAGATCAGGGCTTGATCCATCACCGTTATTTATCTCACTGCACCATCCCAGCTCAGAACCTGGCTATATGCAAATCAGTCTGTCCCTGGCCCAGTGCATCATGGGAACAGGGCAGACAGTATAAGAATTGGCTTGGTAGTTTGGTCTGCCCTGTTCCCATGATGCACTGGGCCAGGGACAGACTAATTTGCATGTAGCCAGGTTCTGAGCTGGGATGGTGCAGTGAGCTAAAAAACGGTGATGGATCAAGCCCTGATCTCTTGACTGGGTACGAGTGTTCTGTTTAATTCAGATACTCTGTCCATCACCACCCCCTTTTCTGAATCGTTTTGTCCACCATAAGCGTGGAAGGGTATACTCAGATGTGAGTCCCTTGCTCACTGCACCATCAGGATTCAAGCAAGCCGGGCCGAAGACGGCTGTAATGCCAGAATCCGGTCCCCGGAAGCTTGTTTCCTTTCCAGTATAAGAATTGGCTTGGTAGTTTGGCCTGCCCTGTTCCCATGATGCACTGGGCCAGGGACAGACTAATTTGCATGTAGCCAGGTTCTGAGCTGGGATGGTGCAGTGAGCTAAAAAACGGTGATGGATCAAGCCCTGATCTCTTGACTGGGTACGAGTGTTCTGTTTAATTCAGATACTCTGTCCATCACCACCCCCTTTTCTGAATAGTTTTGTCCACCATAAGCGTGGAAGGGTATACTCAGATGTGAGTCCCTTGCTCACTGCACCATCAGGATTCAAGCAAGCCGGGCCGAAGACGGCTGTAATACCAGAAACCGGTCCCCGGAAGCTTGTTTCCTTTCCAGTATAAGAATTGGCTTAGTAGTTTGGTCTGCCCTGTTCCCATGATGCACTGGGCCAGGGACAGACTAATTTGCATGTAGCCAGGTTCTGAGCTGGGATGGTGCAGTGAGCTAAAAAACGGTGATGGATCAAGCCCTGATCTCTTGACTGGGTACGAGTGTTCTGTTTAATTCAGATACTCTGCCCATCACCACCCCCTTTTCTGAATCGTTTTGTCCACCATAAGCGTGGAGGGGTATACTCAGATGTGAGTCCCTTGCTCACTGCACCATCAGGATTCAAGAAAGCCGGGCCGAAGACGGCTGTAAGGCCAGAAACCGGTCCCCGGAAGCTTGTTTCCTTTCCAGTATAATAATTGGCTTGGTAGTTTGGTCTGCCCTGTTTCCATGATACACTGGGCCAGGGACAGACTAATGTGCATGTAGCCAGGTTCTAAGCTGGGATGGTGCAGTGAGCTAAAAAACGGTGATGGATCAAGCCCTGATCTCTTGACTGGGTACGAGTGTTCTGTTTAATTCAGATACTCTGTCCATCACCACCCCCTTTTCTAAAACATTAAAACATCACCTATGGCTATAGGCAGATGTAAAACAACACGTGGGAGAATTACTCTTGCATTTTGTCATACTTACCTCATGCTGCATAACACACAATTACAACATATATTTAAAAACACACAACATCAGAGCACATTTAATATTACAAACATTAAACACATAACAGTTCATACCCGGAAAACGTCGGGACGGGCTGCTAGTATATATATATATATATATATATATATATATATATATATATATATATATATTCACTGAAAAACCCATAGGTTATAGGTTACAGACCATATATAGTTAGACATTTGCATTTACAAAATCACTGATGACATCATCCAGTGACTGTGTGTTTTTTTAAATTTTAAATATGTTTTACATATTGAAGAATGAGTGGATGTATAAGAGTATCGATGAAGGATTTGATTGTATCAGTGATTAAGTATGTGTTAGTATATGTGTAAAAATGTAAGGTGTTCTGTGTTTAACTGTATAGATGAAGAAATCAAAGTTTGATTGATTCTTTACAGGACTGACTAGGTGTGTGAGTAACTCCATGGATGAGTGGCAGTGTGTGAGTGTCTGCATAGGTGTATGAGTGCATATGATAGTGTTGTAATGATGAGTGACTGTATGTACGAGTGATTGTATGGGTGAATGAGTGAATGTGTGGGTAGACGTAGGAATCAGTGAGTGCGTATGTAGTAAATGTTATTCGTGTGTCAATGGTTTCAAAAATGATACTCTGTATTTTACACTAGGTGTAACAGAGGTTATATTAGAGTGTAAGGAGGTGCATTGTATTATCACATGAAGTATATCATCAGTGGTGTGATCATTGATGTTAAATGAGATGTCATCAGTGATGTCATCAGTGATGTCATTTGAGATGTCATCAGTGATGTCATCAGTGATGTCACTGACCATGTCATGAATGATGTAATATGTGACATCATCAGCATTGGATTGCGGATGCGCGAAATATATAGTTAGTGCAACTGATTGTTGGAAAACCCCCCTCAGTCTGGACATCTGCTTGGTGGCCGCAGACCTTGGGGCCCCTTCCTACCCCTAGTGATCAGGTCAAGAATCTGGGAGTATGGGTGGACTCAAAGCTGGACTACGACTACCATACTAGACGGGTAGCCGGTACGTGCTTCTCGATTCTACGGAAACTCCGCAAAACCATCGACCTGCTCCCAGAATCATCTAGGAAGACCCTGGTCCACGCCCTTGTCACGTCAAGACTGGACTACGGCAATGCCCTTTATCTGGGAGCCAATGCCACTAGCCGGCGGCGACTGCAGACAATTCAGAATGCTGCCGCTCGCCTGGTCCTCCGGCTGCCCAGAAGAGCCCCTTCAAAAAAATCCCTACAAACTTTACATTGGCTCCCGATCAATGAAAGAATTGATTTCAAAGTCCTTTGTATTGGTCACAGGATCGTACATGGCAGGGGCCCGGCCTTCCTTCGGAACCTTCTCTGCCCCTATACGCCCACTCGACAACTCCGCTCGTTAGGAGCAGGCCTCCTCGCGGTCCCCAGACACAAGAAAGCCAGAATGGGAGGAAGATCCTTTCGTACTTTGGCGGCACTTAAATGGAACTCTCTCCCCCTGAGCTTAAGAGTGGAAACATCGGAGCTCATCTTCCGTAGAAAGCTCAAAACATTCCTCTTCCCTAAAGATTAACCCGTCTTGTCTGACTGACGGAGCAGATGCCTCTTCTGACAGCGCGGGGACACACTGAAAGTGTAACCATGCGCTTTACAAATTCAGAAATAAAAAAAACTAACTATATATGGAATTTCATTGGTTTTATATCAATAAAATGTCCAGCTAACTGTATATGGTCTCTAACCTATGGTTTTTTCAGTGAATTTTCAAGGTTTTGTAAATGCAAATTCCTAACTATATATGGTCTATAACCTATGGTTTTTTCAGTGAATTTCATTGGTTTTCTAAAAGCTAATATCTATAGCTGTAAAATATATTCTTTATTACGTGACGTTTCACGTAGCCACGTGAGACGCCTCATGATGCGTCGCATAACCGTGACGTATCGGCTCTGCAGCGCAAACAAAACCCGTAACGTAAGTACGCCGGAGCACGCTTACAGATATATATATTTTTTTTAACCTTAATTAGACAAAATCCACACGTGTACATAACTTGAGGCCTTGCAAAGGCACATCAAACAAACAGTCCCTACAATTTTGCCAAGTTTGGTTGAAATCTATTCCCTTAAATTTTATTTTACTGTTTCTCTTGGTTTTCCCCTTGTTACGCTTACCGGAACGCTACCCGGTACGCGAACCGGATGCTCCAAAAACACAAGATGGCGGACTCCCGTTACGCTGCCGGTTAGCTGCCCGGTTCGCGTACCGGGAAGCGCCACTACAGCGAAAAATCGATTTTGTTGGGTTTTTTTTGCCCCGCGGGGCACTTTAATAGCCCCCTCATCAATCCTAGGGGGTCTGGAGGGGTCTACCTTACCCCCTTTCCTTCATTTACACCTTTTTTTTCCACCTCTTGTCTCTCGATCCTACCGAGAGACAGGATGGCGGCCGCTCCTGACTGTTTACAATGTTGACAGCCAATCAGCTTCTCCTCAGACTCCCGTTACGCTGCCGGTTAGCTGCCCGGTTAGCTGCCCGGTTCGCGTACCGGGACGCGCCTCTACGGCAAAAAATCGCAAAAAAATATTCTTTTTGATTTTTTGCCCCACGGGGCAATTTAATATCCCCCTCATCAATCCTAGGGGGTCAGGAGGGGTCTACCTTGCCCCCTTTCCTTCATTTCCCCCTTCATTTTTCACCACCTCTTGTCTCTCGATCCTACCGAGAGACAAGATGGCGGCCGCTCCGGACTGTTTAGAATGTTGACAGACACCGGAGAGCCAATCAGCTTCGCTTCGCGAAGTTCCGTTACGCTTCCGGTACGCGAACCGGGGCGCTAACCGGAGCGCTGTCACAGATATATATATTTTTTAAAACGTTAATTTCTCAAAATCCACTGGAGCACATATATTGAGACATAGCAAAGGCATGTCGGGCAAACCATATCTACAATTTTGCCAAGTTTCGTGTAAATCCATTCAGCCGTTCGAGCTAAAAGTGAGTCCAACCGCCCTATGGAAAAATGAATGGGAAAAACGTGTTTTGGGACCCCCCTTTTTTCTCGGCCCCCCTTGACGAAACCCCCCCCCCATTTGCCGGGGCTGCTCAGAAACAAAATGTGCCATTTTCCTGAAGATTTCAGCCAATTCCGTCCACAAACTTCAAAGTTATTCAACATAGAATTTTCAGAAATCCCATAAGAAAAAAAATCCTAACTATATTAACTATATATACCTACTGGCTATCGCCAGTAGGATATATATATATATATAAATATATATATATATATATATATATATATATATATATATATATATATATATATATATATATATATATATATATATATATATTCACTGAAAAAACCAAAAGTTAGAGACCATATATAGTTAGCTGGACATTTTATTGACATAAAACCAATGAAATTCCATATATAGTTAGTTGCACTAACTATATATCGCGCACCCGCAATCCACTGCTGATGATGTCACATATTACATCATTCATGACATGGTCAGTGACATCACTGATGACATCACTGATGACATCTCAAATGACATCACTGATGACATCACTGATGACATCTCAAATGACATCACTGATGACATCATCTAGTGTCTGTGTGTTTTTGTAAAGTTTAAATATGTTTTACATATTGAAGAATGAGTGGATGTATGGAAGACTGAGTGTGTGTGTGGCTGGCTGGGAGGTGTGTGACTCTTTGCATATCAATGTGTACTTGTATCAGTGATTGTATAAGAGAGTAAGTATGTGTTAGTATATGTGTGAAAAGTATGGTGTTCTGTGTTTAACTGTATAGATGAGGAAATCGAAGTGTGATTGATTCTTCACAGGACTGACTAGGTGTATGAGTGCATATGATAGTCTTGTAATAATGAGTGACTGTATGTATGAGTGATTGTATGGGTGAATGAGTGAATGTGTGTGTAGACGTAGGAATCAGTGAGTGCGTATGTAGTAACTGGTATTGGTGTGTCATGATGTCATCAGTGATGTCATTTGAGATGTCATCAGTGATGTCATTTGAGATGTCATCAGTGATGTCATCAGTGATGTCACTGAAGTATGGTGTTCTGTGTTTACCTGTATAGATGAGGAAATGGAAGTGTGATTGATTCTTTACAGGACTGACTAGATGTGTGAGTAACTCCATGGATGAGTGGCAGTGTGTGAGTGTCTGCATAGGTGTATGAGTGCATATGATAGTGTTGTAATAATGAGTGACTGTATGTATGAGTGATTGTATGGGTGAATGAGTGAATGTGTGTGTAGACGTAGGAATCAGTGAGTGCGTATGTAGTAACTGGTATTGGTGTGTCATGATGTCATCAGTGATGTTATTTGAGATGTAATCAGTGATGTCATCAGTGATGTCATTTGAGATGTCATCAGTGATGTCATCAGTGATGTCACTGACCATGTCATGAATGATGTAATATGTGACATCATCAGCAGTGGATTGCGGGTGCGCGATATATAGTTAGTGCAACTAACTATATATGGAATTTCATTGGTTTTATGTCAATAAAATGTCCAGCTAACTATATATGGTCTCTAACTTTTGGTTTTTTCAGTGAATTTTCAAGGTTTTGTAAATGCAAATTCCTAACTATATATGGTCTATAACCTATGGTTTTTTCAGTGAATTTCATTGGTTTTTTAAAAGCTAATATCTATAGCTGTAAAATATATTCTTTATTACGTGACGTATCACGTAGCCACGTGAGACGCCTCATGGCGCGTCGCATAACCGTGACGTATCGGCTCTGCAGCGCTTTTAACCTTAATTAGACAAAATCCACACGTGCACATATCTTGAGGCCTTGCAAAGGCACATCAAACAAACAGTCCCTACAATTTTGTCAAGTTTGCTGGAAATCTATTCCCTTAATTTTTTTTTTACTGTTTCTCTTGGTTTTCTCCTTGTTACGCTTACCGGGACGCTACCCGGTACACGAACCGGACGCTTCAAAACACAAGATGGCGGACTCCCGTTACGCTGCCGGTTAGCTGCCCAGTTCGCGTACCGGGAAGCGCCTCTACCGCGAAAAATCGCGGGGGACTTTAATATCCCCCTCATCAATCCTAGGGGGTCAGGAGGGGTTTACCTTGCCCCCTTTCCTTCATTTCCCCCTTCTTTTTTCACCACATCTTGTCTCTCGAACCTACCGAGAGACAAGATGGCGGCCGCTCCGGACTGTTTACAATGTTGACAGCTAAGCTGCCGGTTAGCTGCCCGGTTAGCTGCCCGGTGAGCTGCCCGGTTCGCGTATCGGGACGCGCCTCTACGGCGTAAAATCGCAAAAAAAGTATTTTTTTTTTTTTTGCCCCGCGGGGCACTTTAATATCCCCCTCATCAATCCTAGGGGGTCAAGAGTGGTCTACCTTGCCCCCTTTCCTTCATTTCCCCCTTCGTTTTTCACCACATCTTGTCTCTCGATCGTACCGAGAGACAAGATGGCGGCCGCTCCGGACTGTTTAGAATGTTGACAGACACCGGAGAGCCAATCAACTTCGCTTCGCGAAGTTCCGTTACGCGTCAGGTACGCAAACCGGGGCGCTAACCGGAGCGCTGTCACAGATATATATATTTTTTTAAACGTTAATTTCTCAAAATCCACTGGAGCACATATATTGAGACATAGCAAAGGCACGTCGGGCAAACCATATCTACAATTTTGCCAAGTTTCATGTAAATCTATTCAGCCGTTCGAGCTAAAATTGAGTCCAACCGCCCCATGGAAAAATGAATGGGAAAAACGTGTTTTGGGACCCCCCTTGTTTCTCGGCCCCCCCCCTTGACGAAACCCCCCCAAATTTTCAGGGGCTGCTCAGAAACGAAATGTGCCATTTTCCTGAAAATTTCAGCCAATTCCGTCCACAAACGCCAAAGTTATTAGACATAGAATTTTCAGAAATCCCATAGAGAAAAAATCCTAACTATATATACCCACTGGCTATCGCCAGTAGGTAATATACATATATAAACATATATAATCTGCATATCTATATAAATATAAATGCATGCATACATATACATATATGCATACATATGCATGTTATTTACATGAAAGTTTTAAAAACACTAATAAAAGCAAAGCTAAAAAGCCACCTCATTACAAACAGAATGGCTTTAACTTAAACGAGGGCGAGATCTATTGCATTTTCAATGCTTGTTTACTTTGGTTCTATCAAGAAGGCATTCAGATGTTTCACACATTTGCCATACATTCTGAATGTTAGCACTCTAGTTGCTCATTAGATCACTGTAGTAAAGCTAGTGCTCACCAGGGAAGTCTGCTGCTAATCATGGTTTGCAGCCATTTTCCCGCATTTTTTATCCCGCAGACTTTCAGTCTGCATACCATTATCCCGCAAGGTCATTGACCTCGCATACCATTATCCCGCATTTTTTCAAAACGCATGTGCATTTATCGCGCATGCCTTTACAAAGAATTACGTTTTAAAGGCATGTATGGTAAATGCATTTGCGTTGTGAAAACCACGATGACGAGAGAGGTAAGTGGGTTTGTGTTAATTGTTTCGTGGGTTAGTGATTGTGTAGTGTAGTGTAGTGTTGTGTAGTGTAGTGTTGTGTTAGTGTAGTGTAGAGTTGTGGTGGTTGTTTAGTGTAGGGTCATGCTGGGGGTAGTGTTTTAGGGTTTAGGGTTGTGTTGTAGTGTTTGCGTAGTGTAGGGTCATGCTGGGGGTAGTGTTTTAGGGTTTAGGGTAGTGTTGTAGTGTTTGCGTAGTGTAGGGTCATGCTGGGGGTAGTGTTTTAGGGTTTAGGGTTGTGTTGTAGTGTTTGCGTAGTGTAGGGTCATGCTGGGGCTAGTGTTTTAGGGTTTAGGGTAGTGTTGTAGTGTTTGCGTAGTGTAGGGTCATGCTGGGCGTAGTGTTTTAGGGTTTAGGATAGTGTTGTAGTGTTTGCGTAGTGTAGGGTCATGCTGGGGGTAGTGTTTTAGGGTTTAGGGTAGTGTTGTAGTGTTTGTGTAGTGTAGGGTCATGCTGGGGGTAGTGTTTTAGGGTTTTGGGTAGTGTTGTAGTGTTTGCGTAGTGTAGGGTCATGCTGGGGTAGTGTTTTAGGGTTTTGGGTAGTGTTGTAGTGTTTGCGTAGTGTAGGGTCATGCTGGGGTGTAGTGTTTTAGGTTTTCAGTAGTGTTGTAGTGTTTGCGTAGTGTAGGGTCATGCTGGGGTGTAGTGTTTTAGGGTTTTGGGTAGTGTTGTAGTGTTGGCGTAGTGAAGGGTCATGCTGGGGGTAGTGTTTTAGGGTTTTGGGTAGTGTTGTAGTGTTTGCGTAGTGTAGGGTCATGCTGGGGCTAGTGTTTTAGGGTTTTGGGTAGTGTTGTAGTGTTTGCGTAGTGTAGGGTCATGCTGGGCGTAGTGTTTTAGGGTTTAGGATAGTGTTGTAGTGTTTGCGTAGTGTAGGGTCATGCTGGGGGTAGTGTTTTAGGGTTTTGGGTAGTGTTGTAGTGTTTGCGTAGTGTAGGGTCATGCTGGGGTGTAGTATTTTAGGGTTTAGGGTAGTGTTGTAGTGTTTGTGTAGTGTAGGGTCATGCTGGGGGTAGTGTTTTAGGGTTTTGGGTAGTGTTGTAGTGTTTGCGTAGTGTAGGGTCATGCTGGGGTAGTGTTTTAGGGTTTTGGGTAGTGTTGTAGTGTTTGCGTAGTGTAGGGTCATGCTGGGGTGTAGTGTTTTAGGGTTTTGGGTAGTGTTGTAGTGTTTGCGTAGTGTAGGGTCATGCTGGGGGTAGTGTTTTAGGGTTTTGGGTAGTGTTGTAGTGTTTGCGTAGTGTAGGGTCATGCTGGGGGTAGTGTTTTAGGGTTTAGGGTAGTGTTGTAGTGTTTGCGTAGTGTAGGGTCATGCTGGGGGTAGTGTTTTAGGGTTTAGGGTAGTGTTGTAGTGTCTGCGTAGTGTAGGGTCATGCTGGGGGTAGTGTTTTAGGGTTTAGGGTAGTGTTGTAGTGTTTGCGTAGTGTAGGGTCATGCTGGGGGTAGTGTTTTAGGGTTTAGGGTAGTGTTGTAGTGTTTGCGTAGTGTAGGGTCATGCTGGGGGTAGTGTTTTAGGGTTTAGGGTAGTGTTGCAGTGTTTGCGTAGTGTAGGGTCATGCTTGGGTGTAGTGTTTTAGGGTTTTGGGTAGTGTTGTAGTGTTTGCGTAGTGTAGGGTCATGCTGGGGGTGGTGTTTTAGGGTTTAGGGTAGTGTTGTAGTGTTTGCGTAGTGTAGGGTCATGCTGGGGTGTAGTGTTTTAGGGTTTTGGGTAGTGTTGTAGTGTTTGCGTAGTGTAGGGTCATGCTGGGGGTAGTGTTTTAGGGTTTAGGGTAGTGTTGTAGTGTTTGCGTAGTGTAGGGTCATGCTGGGGGTAGTGTTTTAGGGTTTAGGGTTGTGTTGTAGTGTTTGCGTAGTGTAGGGTCATGCTGGGGGTAGTGTTTTAGGGTTTAGGGTTGTGTTGTAGTGTTTGTGTAGTGTAGGGTCATGCTGGGGGTAGTGTTTTAGGGTTTAGGGTAGTGTTGTAGTGTTTGCGCAGTGTAGGGTCATGCTGGGGTGTAGTGTTTTAGGGTTTTGGGTAGTGTTGTAGTGTTTGCGTAGTGTAGGGTCATGCTGGGGGTAGTGTTTTAGGGTTTAGGGTAGTGTTGTACTGTTTGCGTAGTGTAGGGTCATGCTGGGGGTAGTGTTTTAGGGTTTAGGATAGTGTTGTAGTGTTTGCGTAGTGTAGGGTCATGCTGGGGGTAGTGTTTTAGGGTTTTGGGTAGTGTTGTAGTGTTTGCGTAGTGTAGGGTCATGCTGGGGTGTAGTATTTTAGGGTTTAGGGTAGTGTTGTAGTGTTTGCGTAGTGTAGGGTCATGCTGGGGGTAGTGTTTTAGGGTTTTGGGTAGTGTTGTAGTGTTTGCGTAGTGTAGGGTCATGCTGGGGTAGTGTTTTAGGGTTTTGGGTAGTGTTGTAGTGTTTGCGTAGTGTAGGGTCATGCTGGGGTGTAGTGTTTTAGGGTTTTGGGTAGTGTTGTAGTGTTTGCGTAGTGTAGCGTCATGCTGGGGTGTAGTGTTTTAGGGTTTTGGGTAGTGTTGTAGTGTTTGCGTAGTGTAGGGTCATGCTGGGGGTAGTGTTTTAGGGTTTTGGGTAGTGTTGTAGTGTTTGCGTAGTGTAGGGTCATGCTGGGGGGTAGTGTTTTAGGGTTTTGGGTAGTGTTGTAGTGTTTGCGTAGTGTAGGGTCATGCTGGGGGTAGTGTTTTAGGGTTTTGGGTAGTGTTGTAGTGTTTGCGTAGTGTAGGGTCATGCTGGGGGTAGTGTTTTAGGGTTTAGGGTAGTGTTGTAGTGTTTGCGTAGTGTAGGGTCATGCTGGGGTGTAGTATTTTAGGGTTTAGGGTAGTGTTGTAGTGTTTGTGTAGTGTAGGGTCATGCTGGGGGTAGTGTTTTAGGGTTTTGGGTAGTGTTGTAGTGTTTGCGTAGTGTAGGGTCATGCTGGGGTAGTGTTTTAGGGTTTTGGGTAGTGTTGTAGTGTTTGCGTAGTGTAGGGTCATGCTGGGGTGTAGTGTTTTAGGGTTTTGGGTAGTGTTGTAGTGTTTGCGTAGTGTAGCATCATGCTGGGGTGTAGTGTTTTAGGGTTTTGGGTAGTGTTGTAGTGTTTGCGTAGTGTAGGGTCATGCTGGGGGTAGTGTTTTAGGGTTTTGGGTAGTGTTGTAGTGTTTGCGTAGTGTAGGGTCATGCTGGGGGGTAGTGTTTTAGGGTTTTGGGTAGTGTTGTAGTGTTTGCGTAGTGTAGGGTCATGCTGGGGGTAGTGTTTTAGGGTTTTGGGTAGTGTTGTAGTGTTTGCGTAGTGTAGGGTCATGCTGGGGGTAGTGTTTTAGGGTTTTGGGTAGTGTTGTAGTGTTTGCGTAGTGTAGGGTCATGCTGGGGGTAGTGTTTTAGGGTTTAGGGTAGTGTTGTAGTGTTTGTGTAGTGTAGGGTCATGCTGGGGGTAGTGTTTTAGGGTTTAGGGTAGTGTTGTAGTGTTTGCGTAGTGTAGGGTCATGCTGGGGGTAGTGTTTTAGGGTTTAGGGTAGTGTTGTAGTGTTTGCGTAGTGTAGGGTCATGCTGGGGGTAGTGTTTTAGGGTTTAGGGTAGTGTTGCAGTGTTTGCGTAGTGTAGGGTCATGCTGGGGTGTAGTGTTTTAGGGTTTTGGGTAGTGTTGTAGTGTTTGCGTAGTGTAGGGTCATGCTGGGGGTAGTGTTTTAGGGTTTAGGGTAGTGTTGTAGTGTTTGCGTAGTGTAGGGTCATGCTGGGGTGTAGTGTTTTAGGGTTTTGGGTAGTGTTGTAGTGTTTGCGTAGTGTAGGGTCATGCTGGGGGTAGTGTTTTAGGGTTTAGGGTAGTGTTGTAGTGTTTGCGTAGTGTAGGGTCATGCTGGGGGTAGTGTTTTAGGGTTTAGGGTTGTGTTGTAGTGTTTGCGTAGTGTAGGGTCATGCTGGGGGTAGTGTTTTAGGGTTTAGGGTTGTGTTGTAGTGTTTGTGTAGTGTAGGGTCATGCTGGGGGTAGTGTTTTAGGGTTTAGGGTAGTGTTGTAGTGTTTGCGTAGTGTAGGGTCATGCTGGGGTGTAGTGTTTTAGGGTTTTGGGTTGTGTTGTAGTGTTTGCGTAGTGTAGGGTCATGCTGGGGGTAGTGTTTTAGGGTTTAGGGTTGTGTTGTAGTGTTTGTGTAGTGTAGGGTCATGCTGGGGGTAATGTTTTAGGGTTTAGGGTAGTGTTGTACTGTTTGTGTAGTGTAGGGTCATGCTGGGGGTAGTGTTTTAGGGTTTAGGGTAGTTTAGTTGTTTAGTGTATGCTAAAGGCATATTCGTTCTAACAGTTTTCGTTATTTTAATTTGCGGCCTAATAGTACATGCAGGATTTTTTTTGCGGACTGATGGTATGCGGGATTTCGTCATATATTCGCTAATCATACTTTCTATGGCAAAATGAACCCCCTCATTTTGTTCCTTTTTAATTTAAATGTTTTAAGAGTTATCACTTTATTCCAATCAAGATGGCTTCAGGTGTGCCATACCTTTGTAATAAGTAGGACTGTTAGCACTCTAGTTGTTCTTTAGAACACTCTGGGACATTCTGTCATTGGGCTATAGTTGGGCTACATCTGGCTGATATTTGGGCTACATTTGTTTTTTTGTCTCTGGTGGCCATCTTTGGGCTACATTGGGCTACATTGGGCTACATTGGGCTACATTTGGGCTCCAACATATATATAGCCCAAAGTAGCCCAATATATATTTTTCAAAGTTAATTTTCGTAAAAACCACTGGAGCCTATATCTTGAGACATAGCAAAGGCACATCGGGCTACCAGTCCCTACAATTTTGCCAAGTTTGGTGTAAATCCATTCAGCCGTTCAGGCTAAAAGTGAGGCCAACCGCCCTATGGAAAATTGCATGGGAAAAACACGTTTTGGGACCCCCCTTTTTTCTCGGCCCCCCCTTGACGAAACCCCCCCAAATTTTCAGGGGCTGCTCAGAAACAAAATGTTCCATTTTCCTGAAAATTTCAACCAATTCTGTCCTCAAACGCCAAAGTTATTCGACATAGAATTTTCAAAAATCCCATAGGAAAAAAATCCTAACTATATATACCTACTGGCTATCGCCAGTAGGTAATATATATATATATATATATATATATATATATATATATATATATATATATATATATATATATATATATATATATATATATATATATATATATATATTAAACACACGAGGTTGCCCACAAAGGAAGGGCTCGAAAAATGGCCGTTGCCGATTCCTGCAATCATGTCCACAGCCCATGAGGAAGTGCTTGGTAGCACGAAACGCGTCGGGCTAAGACTGTGTGATTTCAGCGCTTGCAGTGTCTTGCTCCCGCATTGCAACCTCCATTAAAGATTTGAAGCCAAAGTTACCTGTGTGGGCCCTTCCTTTGTGGGCAACCTCGTGTGTTTAATATATATATATATATATATATATATATATATATATATATATATAATTCAAAGCTTTCTCCTACTCCAAACAACTATCCTGGAATTAAAGGACAGCACACAAGGAAACCGGCACAGAAAACTTTATTGTGCGTGTTCAAAAACGTCTACAGCACCTCCAACCTGAGCATTCTGCATTTCTTTTAAATAAAGAATATTGAAGAGTACACTCACGGAAGTATATTGGCCCATGACTGTTTTTAAACATGAACATTGATTGCTGCAAGGAGACTACTCTAGGATCCTGTAAGGACTACGTAATGGATTGATTCTGCACCTTTATCGATTGAGCTGTTGATTCTGATTTTTGAAACTGCGACCAGATTTTTGGTTGAATAACCAGGAGGAGATAGGGATGGATGTCCCTCTGAGTCCCAATCCACACGCGGATACACCGTTAGGATTCCTGGACACGTTTGTAAAGAAAGCCTGAAGAAAGTGGTTTGGACCAGTTACAGCCACCGAAACGCGTTGCCTTTGGTCACTTTGTATTAAATTGTCACTTGCTTTAACATGATATTTAAAAAAATATTTTAATGCATATAAATTGTGTTTGTGAATTTTGATTATTCATGCTGATTCAATTGTGGAATTGTGTGACACTAAGTTGTTGAATTGTGCATCACAGCAAGATAATATATTACCTACTGGCGTTCGCCAGTAGGTATATATAGTTAGGATAAATTCCCTATGGGACTTTTGAAAATTCTATGTCTAATAACTTTGGCGTTTGTGGATGGAATCGGCTGAAATTTTCAGGAAAATGGCACATTTTGTTTCTGAGCAGCTCCTGAAAATTTGGTGGGGTTTCGTCAAGGGGGGGCTGAGAAAAAAGGGGGGTCCCAAAACGCGTTTTTTGCATTGAGTTTTCCATAGGGCGGTTGGACTCACTTTTAGCTCGAACGGCTGAATGGATTTGCACGAAACTTGGCAAAATTGTAGGGACTGTTAGCCCGATGTGCCTTTGCTAGGTCTCAATATATGTGCTCCAGTAGTTTTTGAGAAATTAACGTTCAAACCAAGATATATATCTGTAACAGCGCTCTGGGCAGCGATCCGGTCCGCTTACTTTTCGCTTATCGGAACTTTGCGCGCAGAAAGCTGATTGGCTCTCCGGTGTCTGTCAACATTCTAAACAGTCCGGAGCGGACGCCATCTTGTCTCTCGGTAGGATCGAGAGAGAAGAAGAGGTGGAAAACGAAGGGGGAATTTAATGAAAGGGGGCAAGGTATCCCCCTCTTGACCTCCTAGGAATGTTGTTGGGGTTATTAAAGGGTCCCGTGGGGAAAATAAAAAAAAAATGATTTTTCACGGTAGAAGCGCGGCCGCGAACTGGTAGCGAAACGGGAATTCGCCATTTTGTGCTTCGTAAATTAAATTACTAGTTATAAGTGGGTACGGGAGACGTATCCTAATCCCCTATGTTTCCTGAGGGTGGGTGAGGAGGCTGATATATGTTGATACATCTCTTCCAGCGGCTGTGCGTGAGCTTTTTTTTTTTTTTTGCTGCGTGACAGTCCGGAGCGGCCGCCATCTTGTCTCTCGGTAGGATCGAGAGAGAAGAAAAGGTGAAAAACTAAGGGGGAATTTAATGAAAGGGGGCAAGGTATCCCCCTCTTGACCCCCTAGGAATGTTGTTGGGGTTATTAAAGGGTCCCGTGGGGAAAATAAAAAAAAAATGATTTTTCACGGTAGAAGCGCTTCACGGGCCGCGAACTGGGCCGCAAACTGGTAGCGAAACGGGAATTCGCCATTTTGTGCTTCGTTAATTAAAGTACTAGGTATAAGGGGGTGCGGGAGACATATCCTAATCCCCTGTGTTTCCTGAGGGTGGCTGAGGAGGCTGATATATGTTGATATATCTCTTCCAGCGGCTGCGCCATCTTGCCTTTTTTCGAATGCCACAATTTTGTCGTGCACGGCAGCCATTTTAGATGCTAGGCTGGTCCCAGGCTATCACCTACCCCTGCGGATGTAGTTTATGGCCCCAGCTGTAGAGAATTCAGACATGCCAATTCTCCTGATTCAGGCGTGTGAGTACTGATTTCAGTGCTAGTCTCCCGCCTCCCGATTTCTGCAAGCAAAAACCCGGGGGCATATTACTAACAACTAGCGATAATTTTTGTCTATAACTTGTTTAGAGACAAAAATTATCGCCGCACATCGGCGATTTTTATCGCAGATAAACCTTGCTATTATCGCAGAAAAGTCAGCGATATTCATGTATTATCGACCTAATGCTCTTAGCCATGTTATCCACCTCCCATTGGATAACATGGCTAAGACCTGCTCAGGGCAGGTGTTAGCTTTTGGAGATATTCGCGCTTAGTGCGAATATCTCCAAAAGTTGGTAATAGAAGGTAGCGATGTTAGGGACTGTTTCCAGTCGCTAACATCTTGGCACGCCACTTTGCATGTCATTAGTGATAAGTATCACTGACATGCAAAGCCGGGCCCAAGATGGTCGCTATCTCCTTTTAGGTGTCACTAACTGGTGTTAGCGACAGCTTGATAATAGGGAAATAATTTTATCTCCGCTTTCATGGTTTTTAAAGCCAAAAAAGCGGAGATAAACCCCCTTGCTAATATGCCCCACGATTCCTTGGGGGTTTCAGCTGATAGGGCTTGGTATTGTGTTACATGGTAATTTTTCCATGAAACGTCAGAGGGTCGATGTAGGGGTTCTAGAAGAGGTGATAAACCATTTAAGCCTCATGAACAAGCGCATGGTCTTTTAAAGATTTCTGAAGTACTCGGGGCGGCGGTGTGTGTGTGCCCTCTTTCAGGAGCGGGCGGGGGGGCACTGCCAGCAACTTGCCAGGTCAGGTAGTGTTCAACACGTGCATCACCCTTTCTCTGCTTGCTATTGCGCTCCATGCTTCGGAAAGGTAAGAAAAAGAACGTGCATTTGAGTTTGAAATGTCCGATCCTGCAGCAGCACACTTCCAAAGCCCACACATGACAATAACCCGATTCAAGGCCCCATTCACCCGTTTTTCAAAAAATAGATAACACTCCAACAAAGTAAGGTTATAAAACTTTATTAACTTTTAACGATAATGAACAGAACAAAAACTAAAAACATTTAAACATTTATTAACACAAAAAGCAACAATGGTTAGAAGCTGTCTTTTGTGCGAATAGTCCCAAGGCAGCACAACGTGCAGAGTTCTGGACGGCACCCAGGTGATGTCGCCTGGGTGCCGCACTGGTTTAGGGATCCTACAATGCTGCTCCGAAAATTGGCGTGGGGTGTCCCGGGTGGGGCGGGGGGAGGCCTCGTCAGTAGCGGTCTGTTGTGCGAATAGTCCCAAGGCAGCACAACGTGCAGAGTTCTGGACGGCACCCAGGTGATGTCGCCTGGGTGCCGCACTGGTTTAGGGATCCTACAATGCAGCACAGAAAAACAGCGTGGGGCGTCCCGGGTGGTGCGGGGGGAGGCCTCGTCAGTAGCGGTCTGTGTCCAGTGTCACATGGCTGACACAACATGTACGACAGGCACCCAGGTGATGTCCAGTAAACTGCCGCACTGGTTTTGGTATCCTACAATGCTGCTCCGAAAATTGGCGTGCGGCGGCCCGGGGGGGGGGGGGGGGAGGCGGCGTGAACGGGCCTCCCCAGGTGGCGGCCATCTAGCTGAGTTGCGCTCGCTCTTGCGGCCACAGCGTCTCGCTCACCATGTTGTGGAGTTGCTCCCACTCTTGCAGTGCAGCGATAGGCGGCTGCCACATGGCTGTCAAAATGGCGGACGGCTCTTCGGTTTTGGGCCTGGTCCACTGAAATGGCCCTGGGACACCTTGGAAGTCGGACGCTTGCCTGCTAGGGCTTGGGCTCCATTCTCGAAAAGCGTCCCCTCAGCCGTGAAGATTGTATAAAAGTCTTGGGGGCCCCCGACTCCCGCAGGCTTCCGGTGGGGAGCGGCTGCCATGATTGCTCGCGGAATGACCACGACGGAGCCACGAGATGGTGGTGCTCTCATGCTGACGCCAGCTTCAGTCTGAATGATCCAGAAACAAGGTGGGGCTTTCATCGTTTGGGAAAAAAAATGTTCTAAACCAATGAAAAGTGTTATTTTTAGGTCATATGACCAAGCCTTCCATCTTTAGGAAACCAAAAGTAAAATGAACCAATGAAAAGTTTTATAAACAAGTCACATGACCTGTTCTGCGGCATAGGGCTACAAAAAGCGTAGAAAATCCGTTGGCACGTGAGGCGGCGTCAGTAGCGGACCGATGTGCGAATAGGCCGAAGGCAGCACAACGCGTCGAGATCCGGATGGCACCGAGGTGGTGTCCAGCAAATTGCCGCACTGGTGTGGCCATCCTACAATGCTGCGCCGAAAGACGGCGTGTCCAGCTGAGTTGCGGTCACTGTCAGTAGCGGACCGATGTGCGAATAGGCCGAAGGCAGCACAACGCGTCGAGATGCGGATGGCACCGATGTGGTGTCCAGCAAATTGCCGCACTGGTGTGGCCATCCTACAATGCTGCGCCGAAAGACGGCGTGTCCAGCTGAGTTGCGGTCACTGTCAGTAGCGGACCGATGTGCGAATAGGCCGAAGGCAGCACAACGCGTCGAGATCCGGATGGCACCGAGGTGGTGTCCAGCAAATTGCCGCACTGGTGTGGCCATCCTACAATGCTGCGCCGAAAGACGGCGTGTCCAGCTGAGTTGCGGTCACTGTTGCGGTACAGTGACTCGAACGCACCGAGATCCGGATGGCACCGAGGTGGTGTCCAGCAAATTGCCGCACTGGTGTGGCCATCCTACAATGCTGCGCCGAAAGACGGCGTGTCCAGCTGAATTGCGGTCACTGTTGCGGTACAGTGACTCGAACGCGCCGAGATCCGGATGGCACCGAGGTGGTGTCTAGCAAATTGCCGCACTGGTGTGGCCATCCTACAATGCTGCGCCGAAAGACGGCGTGTCCAGCTGAGTTGCGGTCACTGTTGCGGTACAGTGAGTCGAACGCGCCGAGATCTGGATGGCCAAGTTTCAAGTTTCATCTGGCAGTTTTTCTCCATCCCTCCTGGATCAAAGAAGGTGAATGCTAAATATGCCACCTGCCTCATCTGAACATATGAAGTTAACTTGTATACACTGTGGTGCTATGCTGTCCTATGGCAACATGAGCATCAACATGATGAATACGGCATTCGAAAATCATAAATGCCCTAATGCACCCAAGAAGTAATTTTTTTTTTGCTCCAGTTGAGCCGTTTTCAATGCCTGTTTTTTGTTGTTTCCCCTCCATCAAGAACAAAACAAAAATACAAGGCGCTAAGATCCGAATGGCAAGTCCTGGATGTTGAGTGCCTCAGTTGAGAGTTCTGAGCAGTGCTTGTAAGACTGTCTGAAGCTTATTTGCACCTGCTGCAGCTTCACTAGGTCCGGCGGAACTTTTTTCCTTTTCCTTTCTGCTTCTTTTCCTACAATGCGTTTCATCTAAAGACACGACCAGGTCCCTGAATGTGTGCAGGGGGACGCTATTGATTGAATGAAAATGGCGGCTTGACACAAAGCTGACTCAAGCGTTACTGTTGGTGCTATACAGACAAAAATTGGTTTTCAGTTTGTACATTCTTCAGGTTTTTTTTTCCATCCAAGTCTGATTGAGAGTTTGTAGAAAAATGGCTTCAGATTTTCCACATACTACTCTTCAACATTCTTCCTAAATGTAACAATGTGAAACTCACTAGGAGAACGGCTGTTTCTGTTTCCTTTCAAAATGCTGCCACCAATATTTTCTGAATGGAAGACACCATCTTGTAGCATAAAGGGCCGAAAGGGGTTCTGGTCTGGCCGATGGTTGGTGGAGACATTTTGACTATATCTTGGACCTGCCCGGCCTCGCCCAAAATGGCGCCGGTATAAATGGGACTCGTAACTCTTTGCCCGCAAATGTATATCTAGAAAATGTTATTGTAAGTGGCCCTGTCGTATTTTAATTACAAAATGTACGTCCACCGATTCCGCAACTGTTAGACACCTTTGTTCTTGTCACCTAATGGCCCGCTCGTTACGTTCTTCTACAGTGTAAATGTCTCCTCATCATATACGATTTGAGTTTGCTCCGTGGCCGGCCCACGTGGTTATAGGCCCGTATTTGTATACTGACATTTTCACAATAAAGGTTTTTAAAACAAAACACGGTAGTAGTATTTTCATTTGTAAAGTTTTTACTTTTAGTGACTGTTTTCGAATCAGTAAAAGGCAAGTGAAATAAAGCAGTCCAATTACATGACGGATAAAAGGTATAATATGTAGGAACGCAGTAAAGATAAATGGTCAAGGGCAGTTGTGTTTTTCATGTCTGCAACATAAAGTGATCGATAAGAATCTGATAATCAGGCGCATCGGCGACTAAGACAGCAGGCCGAATCTCTTTTACTCAACGGCTCCGTCATGGAAGGAAGAAACGCCCTTTTTCTCGAAAAAGGAATATATTTTACTTGCCAGACAGTTGTAAATTTTCCGGGAAAGTACATTAGCCTGGAATATTATAACATATGTTTGAAAAAAAAATATTGTTCGAAAATAATAAAAAGCGTAATTTTTAGGTCATATGACCAAGCTTTTCATCATTAAATTAACAAAAGTAAAATGAACCAATGAAAAGTTTTATTAACAAGTCACATGACCTGTTATGCTTACGTTACGCGCTGCGCGCCGCGCCTCGGATCACTTCCGGGTGCGCTAACGCGGCGTGTCATAAAACGCATTACGCGACAACGTAGGTCAAGAATATAGTCTAAATGTCTCCACCAACCAGCGTTCAGAACACAACCCCTTTCAGTAGTCCAAAAAGTTCTGTTAAATGACAACAGAGGGGACAGGCAACAAGAACCATCAGTCAAAGAGGGGAGGGCAAGTTCTTCTCTTCCGGGTCATGTTGGGGCGCTACCGGAACTGATCGAATTGGTAGTCTACAGTGTTTCTGGATGTTTCAGACTAAAGCTGGCGTCAGCATGAGACCACTACCATCTCGTAGCTCCGTCGTGGCCATTCCACGAGCAATCATGGCAGCCGCTCCCCACCAGAAGCCTGCGGGAGTCGGAGGCCCCCATGACTTTTGTAGAATCTTCACGGCTGAGGGGACGCTTTTCGAGAATGGGATCCAAGCCCTAGCAGACAAGCGTCCGAGTTCCAAGGTGTCCCAGGGCCATTTTAGTGGACCAGGCCCAAAACCGAAGAGCCGGCCGCCATTTTGAGAGTCCTGTGGCAGCCGCCTATCGCTGCACCGCTAGAGCGGGCGCATCTCAACTACATGGTGAGCGAGACGCTGTAGTCGCAAGAGCGGGCGGAAAACAGCTGAATGGCGGAAGAGGCACAGTGTAGCAAAAGCGGGCGGAATGGCAACTAAAACGATAAAGGGGCGCCTCACTACAGCTTGTCTTCAGGTCAAACGGATTGTGGGACAAGGTCCAGAATTGAAGAGTCATCAAAAGGCAAAAAGTACCGCCGGACCCCGGGAGCCGGCCGCCTATGTCGGGGGCGATCTCAGGCTACACCAGTGCTATAAGACTTGGGGAGGGTGTCGGAGCCAAGCGTCTTCTCCGAGTCCATGGCCATCACAGCGCCCCTCAGGGGCCTCCGTCAAGCTGTTTAGGAAGGTAACATATCATATTGTTTTCTAATGCAGTCAGGTCCACAAACGACACTCACTTACTTTGAGAATAGTGAAGCTGCAGTAGGAGGAAATAAGCTTCAGACAGTGTTACAAGCGCTGCTCAGAACTCTTAACTATGGCACCCAACATCCAGAACTTATGCTATTTGAGAATGGTAGTGACATCGAAGCATCTCGGGGACCAAAACCATTAACGTACTTTCACGTATGAAAATCTTACTTGGGGAGGGGGCAGGAGCGAAGCGCCCCCTCCCAGTCAGCGCCACCACACCGTATGTTGAAAATCTGAAGCCATCGTTCTACAAAGTCAACCAAACTTGGATTGAAAAATCTAGAAAAATGTACAAACTGAAAACCAGTTTTGGTCTGCATAGCATCAGTAACAACGCTTGAGTCAGCTTTGTGTCAAACCGCCATTTTGATTCAACAAAGCACAGGCATTGAAAAAGGCTGAAATTCAGAACTCTAAACTATGGCACCCAACATCCAGGAGCTTGCTATCCGGATCTTGGAGCCTTGTGCTGTTTTCGATCTATTCACACATCGGTCCACTACTGACATCATCTTATAAACCAACGTTATGTAAATAGTTTTTTAATAAAATGTTTTACCCTATTTCTTTGCTGGTGTGTTGTCTATATTTTTAATATTTGCATAGGGTTTGTCATTATTTTGTGCGGGATGGGTGATGGAGCCGAGCTGTCTTGCAGCCCTCATGGTGTGGAGCTCAGTTCATCTCACTATTTTCGTATTTCTCAAGAAGGGTTGTTCCTAATATTTCTATTTTAGCGAGGTCAAAAAGAGATCCAATTAGTGGCCTACTGATTTTGCTCGATTACTTTTATTTTTTTACACGATTTTTCACTATCTGCAAAGACTAAACAGAGTATTGCGACTTTGTGCTTGTTTGTAAATAGAGAATGATCCAAAGAGAACCAATTCTAAAACAGTAAATGCTTGGACAACAATCAATCAAATGGAGAGACAAGGAGGTACGACGGATTACAACGGGGGTAAAGGCCTGCGTTAACTGCCCTTCTGTATCTGCAAAGAGAGAGTACTAACAAAGGCAAAAGAGGGGAGGGGGGGGAGGGCAGCGTTCAAAGCACATCAGCGTGCATAAATACGAAAATGTTTTTATCTATCACGTACTTGACATTTTAAAGCTTTTCATATTTGCTATTAAAAAACCAATGAAATTCACAGAAAAAACCATAGGTTATAGTGGATATATAGTTAGGAATTTGCATTTACAAAACCTTGAAAATTCAATGAAAAAACCATAGGTTATAGGCCATATATAGTTAGGAATTAGCATTTACAAAACCTTATTTTACTCGCATAAAACCATTGAAATTCCATATATAGTTAGCTAACTATAAGCGCTAACTATATATCGCGCACCCGCAATCCACTGCTGATGATGTCACATATTACATCATTCATGACATGGTCAGTGACATCACTGATGACATCACTGATGACATCTCAAATGACATCACTGATGACAACTCAAATGATATCAATGATGACATCTCAAATGACATCACTGATGACAACTCAAATGACATCACTGATGACATCTCATTTGTCATCACTGATCACATCACTCATGTGATAATACAATGAACCTCTTCAGACTCTAATATAACCTTACATACACTCAGTATAAACAGACACTCACAGACTGTCACTCATCCATGGACTTACTCACACACCTAGTCAGTCATGCAAAGAATCAATCACACCTCCATTTCCTCAACTATACAGTTATACACATCTTACTTATTCAAACATATAATAACACATATTTACTCTCTTATATAATCCCTGATACAAGCTCACAGTGATCGATACAGCCACTCACACATTCACTGGCTCTTATGTTCAGTTATTTATATATCTCAACTCTCACATGTATTGTGTTTTACATACGTACTTACTTGCACATGTAGCAATGAGAAATCCATTCACTCACCAACACACCCATGCACAGTCAACCGCTCATATAGCTGTTTCCACATGCACTCTTGAACTCATACTCCTAGTGAATCAACTGCTTACACATCTATGCACAGAGTCACGCACCTCCCAGCCACCCACACACACACTCAGCCTCCCATTCAAATATTTGGGCAACCAATCAATAACCCATATGGCTACTCTTATAGCTACTGATCAACACAAGCAGCAGTTTACACAACAACAAACATACTGATGCACGAATTAAGACAGTTTAGTCACTAACCCATGCACTCAGTGAGACACATTTAATCACTCACTCATACAGTCAGTCATGCACCTACTAAATTCTTCATCCAGACACTTATACATCCACTCATTCTTCAATATGTGAAACATATTTTAACTTTACAGAAACATACAGTCACTGGATGTTGTAATCAGTGATGTCATCAGTGATGTCACTGACCATGTCATGAATGATGTAATATGTGACATCATCAGCAGTGGATTGCGGGTGCGCGATATATAGTTAGCGCTTATAGTTAGCTAACTATATATGGAATTTCAATGGTTTTATGCGAGTAAAATAAGGTTTTGTAAATGCTAATTCCTAACTATATATGGCCTATAACCTATGGTTTTTTCATTGAATATATATATATATATATATATAATATATATATATATATATGATTGCCACATATAGCCGGCAGCACTTGGCCATGAGAAGAATATTCAACCAAAACTGGAACCTCATATTGGGTGATCCAGTCATTGGCAACAAAATATTGAAGAAACCACTCCTCACGTTCAGGAAATCGAAATCTATGGCCAATGCTTTGGTCAAAAACACTTTGGAACCCCAAATGTCAACTACGTGGAAGGCCTTAGGCAGTTGATTTAAGAAGTGCATACAGTGCAAGGCGTGTAAATATGGGGTCAACAAGACTAACTATGTTGTCCCATTTTCACAAACACCTAAAAACATCACCAAACGCCTCACGTGTAAGACAGACTATGCGGTCTATGTGCTGGGGTGCTCTTGTGGACTCAGGTATGTGGGTAGCACCCGCTTGCCGGTCCACAAGCGCGTGCTCCAGCACATTAGAGCCATCATTAACAAAGACCAGGCCTACCCTGTGGCTAGGCACTTCGAACAGGAGCATAGTTCAAATCCGGCGCATCTGACTTATTATGTTATTGATGCGGTATGGCCAATGAAGAGAGGAGGGAATCGTGATGCGAAATTACGTCTCCTGGAGACGAGATACATCCTGGAGTTAGATAGCAAGCAACCGCAGGGGCTCAATGTGAAAGAGGATCTGTACACTTGTTTATAAATGATTAAGATACTTATATTCAGTCCTCGACAGCATTCAACACAAGTTAGATATTTTCATATATCTTTCTTCTCAAATGAGTATGGATTCTACACTTACGAATGTATTATAACTGCACTGTCAAAAGGGCAATTGGTTTTTATCTTGATGAATAATGTTGGTATAACACCTAATTACTGCCATCTCCTCGTATTCCCATTGGAAGAGCTTTTTTCAAGTAAGGAGAGGCAACCCCAGAGCGTAAGGCTATGGGATTCAATTTTTTAAACCTTTTTCTTTAACAGATTTTTCATTTAATTTTCAGCGCTTTATGCACCAGCACTTTAGAAAAAACATAAATTTTTTGCACTTCTTCAGTTGCCGATAATACGAAAATGAAGTTGGTACATGTATGCAATTTTTTAAGGGTTGTTGCCCACTGGGGCTTTATTTTTTCGCCTATGTGCATTGTACATTTGGGAAAGTGATATGAGCAATGTGATTAGCAACATTTTGTGATCTAATAGGATGAATTATTTGATCACTCTCACTTGTTGATTTACCTGTATTCATACAGTGATACATAATGGTGGTTTTTTTAAATGTGTAAATATATATATTTATATATTTTATTAATTAAGCCACTTGTACATATAGCATTGTAGTTTTGAAAATGTTTACAAATGTTAGCACATGGAAAAGTAGTATTTCTTTCATGTTGTCAGAACCCATTTGAAAAATTGCGCGCGCACTGTCACTTTAAAAGATCGGCATTTGCTCTCAGCAACTCGCCATGTGATCAAGCTTTGTAAAGGCGAAACGCGTAATGGCGGCGGCAGGCTTGCTGGCAAGAATAAATCACCTCGATTAAGCACTTATCACTGGGTCTGTTCTTTCGTCTTTTTTTGACTTTGTTTCTGATGAGGCTGCTTCAGTTGGTGGCGAATTTGCGTGCATATATATATATATATATATATATATATATATATATAAAAACGCGTCGTCCTTGTTCTACGAGTGCACAATTAAGGGTTTGTGCAAAGATCTCCTGGTGTGTCATCTCTGTGTCCTTCTAATTAGCGGGATTCGGAAGTTGCGGAAAATTAAGAGTAGCGGCTTCTACTACCGATGACATCAGCGTTGTTTGTTTGAGGATCGCTCGAGCAGCACTTTGGAGCACATATATATATATATATATATATATATATATATATATATATTCGTACTTCACCCAGACAGCTCTTCAAAAAGCAGATGAATAGGCGGACCCATAAAGTTCTTCGTGCCAAATTTTATTTCAAAATATCCCGCACCAAAGCCGCCATGACGCGTTTCGGTCCCACCTGGACCTTGATCACATGACGCGTTGCCTAAAATTCACTGCCATTTTAAAGTGCCAATATCATTATTTACAGCTGTGCAAACTTGTGCAAGAGTTAAACGACAGACTATACATGTCAAAATGTGAAGAAAGACTGCAAGAGTAAATGCAGCCAGACAATTCATTCCTTCACAACTAGCAGCAATCAGAAAATGCATTTCAACAAATTCATTGCAAGTTCTTAAGTTTTGACCATGGCAAATACATATAAGACAATAAATATATAACAATGTTTAAAAATATAAATATCATTATCACAATATTCATAAAATCATTAAACAAATCGTTTACAACCACTATTGTAAGGTGGTGCATCTTGTGTACATTTATAATTCATAAGTACACAAGCTGTTGGACCCAAACTAAATATATAATAGAATGGGTCCCCATATTATCACTCAATGCCATGGTTATGGTACTGCATAAGTCCCGAATTGATTGCTGCAAAATGAATATATACATGGTTACCCATAAACTGGGGTTGTTGCTACATTCATGCCCAAGTGGGCAAGCACAGTTTACTGAAAGAATTTGTTCTAGGCAGAAAAGGGATAGGTGATGGCCAAACTATTAAATAGTGATTCCTCATACCTTGAAATGCTCCAAGGTGTGTAAATAAAAACCTGTGTTTGTAACAAATGTAGAAAGTGCCACCTAAGTGATGTGAAAAGAAATCAAAAAGAAGAGAAACCAAGAAAATTACAATAAGATATGCACAAAAGTTTAAAGATTATCGAAATTGGATAGCTTAAGCTGTGTTTATTTGATTTGTCAGACCCATATTCCTATCTACACATGAATTGTGTTTTATAAACATGTGCATTGGTCTTCTGTCGCGTTTAGACCAAAATGAGACTTAGTATTTAATTCTAAGATGTATTTAGTCTGTAATTTGCGCAGGGCACTCTCCCTGTTGCCCCCTCTACGTGACAAGGGTATACAATCGATGGGAAAATAATTCAAAAGGTTGCGGTTGCTGTTATGGACTGCCTCGAAGTGCCTCGCCACCGGGTATGCCTGATCTTTGTTTGAAATAGCGCGGATATGCTGAAGAATTCTCATGTGCACGGGCAATTTTGTACTGCCCACATAGCGCAGTGCACACGGGCATTCCAAAACGTATACCACGTATTCCATTTTGCAGGTGATTTTTTTGGTGATTTTAACAGATTTAGGCAAGAAAGGGGTGTTGTAGGTTTTCACATTTTTAGCATGGTTACAAGCTTTACATATTAGACATTTAAAGAACACCTTCTGTTTTGATAACCAGTTCGTGGGTGATTTGATCTCCGCATTGCTTTTGACGAGGCAATTTGCCATCGATCGAGCTTTTCTAAAAGCAAGTTGTGGCAATCGGTTGTGTTGAGTCAAATCATCACCAATTATGGGGTCCCGTGATAGTAAACCCCAATGGCGTTTGAGGATACGTCTAATTGCACCATGTTGTTTACTAAAGCCTAAGATGACTCTGACTTTAGATGGTTGACTGTCAGTCCCAATTGGGCTGGTCCTACCTGAACCTAATACCTGTTCCCTGCTGAGGTTTCGAGTCCTGTTGATGGCTTTGTTCACAATGGAGGCCGCATAGCCTCTCATGATAAATCTCTTCTTACATGCTGTCTGAGCAATTTCGCATTCCTGTTCATTGCTGCAAATGCGCTTGATTCTAAGCATCTCCCCATAGGGGATGCTATGTATCAAGTGCAAAGGATGATGACTTGATGCGTGAAACAATGAATTGCCCGCAGTGGGCTTACGGTAAAGTCTAGTGGATATGGAGCCATCAGATATAAAGACTTCCGTATCCAAAAAGACCACCGAGTCTTTGCTCATGTGGGCAGTAAATTCCAGATTTAGATGGTTGGTATTTAAATCCTTGACAAATTGTGTGGCTAATTGTTCCGACCCCCTCCAAATCAGGAAAAGGTCATCTATATACCTTAGCCACAAGGGGACATGTTCTTTCAAGATGTCCTCATATTGCCTATTCAGGACCTGCTCCTCCCACAGCCCCATATGCAAACAAGCATAGCTGGGAGAGAAGCAGGCCCCCATGGCGACGCCCCTTATTTGTTGAAAAATAGTGTTGTCAAAATAGAAATAATTATGCTCCAGACACATTCTAACCATATCAACAAGCATCTTATTATGTAGATGGAAACATGCTGGCCTGCGATTCAGATAGTGTTCAATAGCCTTGACTCCAGTCAAAATGACTGATGGAAGTGTATAGGGAGGTCACATCCTGAGCATTCTGCGTTTCTTTTAAATAAAGAATATTGAAGAGTACACTCATGGAAGTATATTGGCCCATGACTGTTTTTAAACATGAACATTGATTGCTGCAAGGAGACTACTCTAGCATCCTGTAAGGACTACGTAATGGATTAATTCTGCACCTTTATCGATTGAGCTGTTGATTCTGATTTTTGAAACTGCGACCAGATTTTTGGTTGAATAACCAGGAGGAGATAGGGATTGATGTCCCTCTGAGTCCCAATCCACACGCGGATACACTGTTAGGATTCCTGGACACGTTTGTAAAGAAAGCCTGAAGAAAGTGGTTTGGACCAGTTACTGCCACCGAAATGCGTTGCCTGTGGTCACTTTGTATTAAATTGTCACTTGCTTTAACATGATATTTAAAAAAATATTTTAATGCATATAAATTGTGTTTGTGAATTTTGATTATTCGTGCTGATTCAATTGTGGAATTGTGTGACACTTAGTTGTTGAATTTTGCATCACAGCAAGAGAATATATATATATATATATATATATATATATTCCAGTGCTCTATCTCACGGAATCCAATCACCAGCAAGGACTCGGATAGACAAACGCGGAACCCATTTTTTCGTGCTTCATTGTTTATTCAGAATTGTTTCGCCACGCATCCGTATGCCGCCATGACGCGTTTCGGTCCGACCTGGACCTTGATCACATGACGCGTTACAACGGACCCAAGCCAAATTTAAAGTGCTTAGTAACCAATAATTGTAAACAGCTGCAACATTACAAATGAAACTAAAAGACAGACTATGCAATGGACACAATGTGAATGGACCAAACTGCCGATAAAGAAAACAATAACGGTCAGTGATATGTACAGTTAAAACCCCACGTATTTACAAGTAATTTTATAAATGTACATTTTAGTTGATAAAAAAATATAAATGTGTTATATACATGGATCAAAATAGAAAAATATATATATATATATACATCCATTAATAGATTTAGGACATCCTGAGTACTCACTCCCCAAGAAGCATTCCTCACATAATCCTCAATATACAATCAACTCATAGGTCCTATTTTGTACAGGGTCCATGCACAGTCTGCAATATGCTGTTTACATTAATATAGCCCAAGTGGGCAAACACTTTCACAAAATTATGGCAAAAGGATCCTGTATTGGATAGATCGATTTATCAGCTGCCTAAAAATAAGTAGGCGAAAAATTATGTGATAACAAAACCTGTGATTCAGTGAAAAATTACAAATGAAGTTATAACCCAAGGTACTCCATTTGATCACTAAAAAAGCAAAAACCCCTTAGTGTGTTACGTGAATTTAAAAAAAGACAATGCTAGAGATCATCTTATAGCGCTGATATACATGAGAGAGACATATGTCTAGGCCTTATTTGTTACACTAGATGGAGATTCTGGATAGTGCCTAAAGGTAATTCAATGCATCAGTAATTAAAATCTATTACTTCTCGTAAGGCCTGTCATAGCATAATGTAATTTATGCAATTTTTAACCCAAATCTAGAGACATCATTCATATGCAGGTGTATAAATCCTCTGTGGTGTTGAGACCGTTCGGGACCTTAGAATTTAATTCCAGAATGTATTTTGTCTCTAACACTCTCAGGGCACTGTCTCTATTGCCGCCCTTGCGAGTTGGAGGTATGCAGTCAATGGCAAAGTACTGTAGCAGAGTATTATCGCTGTTGTGCTTGGCTTCAAAATGCCGGGCTACCGGATAGGTTTGATCCTTATTGTTGATGGCCCTGAGATGTTGCAGGATCCTCATATGTACCGGTAGTTTAGTACTGCCAATATAACGCAAAGCGCAAGGGCACTCCAACACATAAACGACGTATTCTGTTTTACACGTAATACGTCGCTTGATTTTTGCTGGTTGGGGCAAAAACGGAGTACTATACTCCTTCACATTTTTGGCATTTTTGCAGGCCTTACAGTGGGAGCACTTGAAAAAACCTTTTTGCTTAGAGAGCCAGTTGGACGGGGGTCTGATTTCCGGATTACATCTATCCAAGCTGTTACCCATGGTTCTGGCTTTTCGAAAAGTTATAAGAGGGGTAGGGTTGTCTTTAAGCAAATCATTGCCTATGACAGGGTCTTTCAACAGTAAATCCCAATGCCGTCTAAAGATCTTTCTAATGGCCGCCTGTTGTTTGTTATAAGTTACAATGCAACGTACCTTTTTATTTTCATCGCTGGCCATGGCAGGGGTTTTAGAGGATAATATGTTCTCCCGGCTTAAAGATTCGGTTTTCTTAATCGCTTTATCAATAATCGCCGGTTTATATCCCCTAAGGAGAAACCTCTCTTTACAACTCTATATATAAAAACGCGTCGTCCTTGTTCTACGAGTGCACAATAAAAGGTTTGTGCAAAGATCTCCTGGTGTGTCATCTCTGTGTCCTTCTAATTAGCGGGATTCGGAAGTTGCGGAAAATTAAGAGTAGCGGCTGCTACTACCGATGACATCAGCGTTGTTTGGTTGAGGATCGCTCGAGCAGCACTTTGGAGTATATATATATGTATATATATATATATATATATATATATATATATATATATATATATATATATATATATATATATATATATATATATATATATATATATATATATATATATATATATATATATATATATATATATATATATATATATATATATATATATATATATATATATATTCACTGACAAAACCATAGGTTTCACACCAGTTATAGTTAGCTGGAAATTTTACTGACATAAAGCCATTGAAATTCCCACGTTATAGTTAGTTGGAGTCACTATAACTTGCGCGCCTGCAATGCACTGCTGATGACGTCACATATTACATCACTCATGACATGGTCAGTGACATCACTCATGACATCACTGATGACACCATCCTTGTGACAGAGTGACAGACCTAATTTCAGTGTTATGTAACGCTTGAAACACATATTCAAAAATAGAAACAAACATTTTCAAAAAAATGGAGATACCCAAGCCAGTAACAACAACCAATTCAGTAATTCCACCATCTATATACACATCCACTCATTCACCAACAGTTCTATATAGTCACTCATATATATACTCACTCATCATATGTAGTGATACACCTATACATCCTGTTACACATCAGCAGTCATCCAAAAGTTACTCACACACATACTCACACATGCAAATAAACTATTGAACATCCATTTATTTGCATATACATTTATACACACACTACCACCTTACTTCTAAGGAAACTTACACATACTTACTCTCTTAAACAATCACTTATAGAAACACATACTTATTTTAACAGGAACTCCTACAATCTCTCACTATATATACTATACTCACTTATATACATCAATATTCACATATACTAGATTAAAACAATTGTCGTTACTAATGAAGACACTAGTGAGACAGTCATTCACTCACTAACACACACATATACACACTCATCCACCCATACAGTCCTGCACATATGCTGTCTTCAAAACACATACAGTGAGTCAGTCACCAACCCCTGCAGCCACTTATACACAAAGAGAAACACTGATACAAACATTTAAATATTTAAACAATACTCACTAATATATGTATTCACTAAGATACACTTAATAAGCCAGTTAACCAACCAATTTTTTTTTTTAAAAAACATCCATTTACACACTTATTTAAACATTTATTCTTCCATCGACCTTTACAAATACATATATAAAACAAATTTATTTTTCAGAAAGACACACATTCACTGGATGGTGTCATCAGTGATGTCATGAGTGATGTAATATGTGACGTCATCAGCAGTGCATTGCAGGCACGCAAGTTATAGTGAGTCCAACTAACTATAACGTGGGAATTTCAATGGTTTTATGTTAGTAAAATTTCCAGCTAACTATAACTGGTGTGAAACCTATGGTTTTGTCAGTGAATTTAATCGGTTTTTTAAATGCTAATTCCTAACTATAACTGGTGTGAAACCTATGGTTTTTTCAGTGAATTTCAAAGGGTTTTTAAATGCTAATTCCTAACTATAACTGGTGTGAAACCTATGGTTTTTTCAGTGAATTTCAAAGTTTTTTTTTAATGCTAATTCCTAGCTATATAAGACCTGAAAGCCCACCAGGAATCTCCAGTATGCGCCAGGGGACTGCATTGCAGAGAGGTGTAATGAAGCCACAACCCTTTTTACACCTCTCTGCAACGCAGCCCCCGTGCATGTTTGAAGAGGGGGAACTAATTCCCCTTGCATACTGGGGGCCCCTGGGGGCCAATTAGCCCACCTGGAACCTCCAGTATGCGCCAGGGGCTGCATTGCAGAGGTGTAATGAGACTATGCCCCTTGTTACACCTCTCTGCAACGCAGCCCACTGCCGCGTTTGCAGAGGGGGAACTAATTCCCCTTGCATACTGGGGGTCCCTGGGGTCAACTAGTCCACCAGGAGCCTCCAGTATGCGCAAGGGAGCTGCATTGCAGAGAAGTGTAATGAGGCCACACCCTTGTTACACCTCTCTGCAATGCAGGCCACTGGCGCATTTGCAGAGGGGGGACTAATTCCCCTTGCATACTGGGGGTCCCTGGATCATATCTGCCCAAACACCGATATTCCGAACGATTGTAAATGACTTTTCTTGAGAAACATTTGGATTTGGATTATCATGTCCTATACTTTGGAATTTTTGAAAGACTAACTTTGAGGATGCTATAAATTACTCAAGTCTGCCCGAATTGTGTGGGTAAAATTGATACCTAGTCACTTTGAATAAGAATATACTTGTGTCTCGTCTAACATTTGGAAGAAATATCTAGTTATATGACAACTGGATACCGACATAACTTGAAGGAAATAAGAACGCCCTGAAGAAGTTCTGTTGTACTGAACGAAACGTTTCGGCTGGCTGTGGTACATAAACTTAAGGAAAATAAAAGCATTTGAATATACACCAAGATTCAGCGCTTCAATAAGGACTCTAAGTGATATGATTTGATTGGACTCATTGTGAAAGTGGTGCTGTGCCAAACTTTGGAATATTCTCCACTACTCTCTACTACTTACTCTCTCCTACTCCACTACTCTCAAATACTCACTGTCTACTACTCATTCTCTACTACTCTACTACTCTCTACTACTCTCTCTCTACTACTCACTCCCTACTACTCGCTACTCACTACTACTCACTATCTACTACTCTCTACTACTCACTCTCTACTACTCTCTCTCTACTACTCACTCTTTACTACTCACTACTACTCTCTACTACTCACTCTCTACTTCTCACTCTCTACTACTCTCTACTACTCACTCTCTACTACTCTCCCTCTACTACACACTCTCTACTACTCTCTACTACTCACTCTCTACTACTCTCTCTCTACTAGTCTCTACTACTCACTCTACTACTCACTCTCTACTACTCACTACTATTCTCTCTGCTACTCATTCTCTACTACTCTCTACTACTCACTCTCTACTACTCACTCTTTACTACTCTCTACTAATCACTTTCTACTGCTCTCTACTACTTACTCTCTACTACTCTCTACTACTCACCCTCTACTACTCACTCTCTACTACTCTCTACTACTCACTCTACTATTCACTCTACTACTCTCTACTACTCACTCTCTGCTACTCTCTCTACTGCTCTCTACTACTCTCTACTACTCACTCTCTACTTTCTATTACTCACTCTCTACTCTCTACCTCTCTACCTCTCTCTTCTTCTCTCTCTACTAATCTCTACCTCTCTACCGCTACCTCTCTACCTCTCTACCTCTACACCTCTACCTCTCTACCTCTCTCTACATGCACACATATACACATATATGCATATATATATGCATATGCATTTATATATATGTATGTGTATGTATAAAAAAAACAACAAAACATTTTTTTTTTAAACAGCTACTTTTAAAACTGTCATTCTTTTTCCCCATGGTATGCTCCCCGGTACGCGCACCTGTACGCTCCCCGGTACGCGCACCGGTGCGCGTACCGGGCGCTCCCCCCGCGAAAATCCCCAAAAAAATTATTATTTTTTTGCCCCGCGGGGCCCTTTTATGGCCCCCACATCAAACCTAGGGGGTCAAGGGGGGGTCTACTCTGCCCCCTTATGGTCATTTCCCTCTTTGTTTTGGCCACCTCTCGTGTCTCGATCCTACCGAGACACAAGATGGCGGCCGCTCCGGACTGTTTAGAATGTTTACAGACACCCCAGAGCCAATCAGCTTTCTGCGCGCAAGTCGCGTGGCGCGCCCGGTGCGCGTACCGGTGCGCGTACCGGAGCGCGGCTATAGATATATATATTTTATTGAACCTTAATTACTCAAAATCCACTGGAGCACATATCTTGAGACATAGCAAAGGCACATCGGGCTACCAGTCCCTACAATTTTGCCAAGTTTGGTGGAAATCCATTCAGCCGTTCGGGCTAAAACTGAAATCGACCGCCCTATGGAAATTAACATGGGGAAAACGCGTTTTGGGACCCCCCTTTTATCTCGGCCCCCGCTTGACGAATCCCCTCCAAACTTTCAGGGAAGGACCGGAACGCCGCGAGGCCATTTTGAGGAAATTTTGAGGCAGATTCGTCAACCGGCGCCAAAGTTATTCCAAATAGAATTTTGAGATTTAACATTGAAAAAAATCCTAACTATAACTACCTACTGGCGACCGCCAGTAGGTAATATATATTACCTACTGGCGGTCGCCAGTAGGTATATATAGTTAGGACCTTGTTTCCATAGGAAATCCGCAACATTCTATTGGGTATAACTTTGGCGCCGGTAGATGAATCTTCGCGAATTTCTCAAAGAAGATGGCCCACTCCACTCTAAAACAGAAATTGTTGGCAGCCATCTTGTGCCTCAGTAGACTGAGGCACAGGAAAGCAGAAATACAAACGTGTAGAACTCAAAAAGGGGGCAGGGTAGAAGCACCCTGACCCCGTAGGCCTGCTCAGGGGGTCCCACAAGGACCCCCCAGGCCCCAAAAAAGTATTTTTTTAAAAAAAAATCACGGTGTGCGTGCACCGTACGCGTACCTACGCTTAGGTACGCGTACGGGGCGCGTACCCCGCGATTTGCGTGTTTTCCACCTTTGTTTCACTGCTTTCTTGTGCCTTGGTTCTACCGAGGCACAAGATGGCTGCCAACACCTGGTTTGGAGTGTTGACAGACAGTGGCAGCCAATCAGCATGCCTTCACGAGAAAGCAGCATGCTCATTGGCTGTCACCACTTCTAACAAGGAAGTGTTGGCATCCATCTTGTGCTAGGTAGACCGAGGCACAAGAAAGTAGAAAAACAAACATGTAGAAAAAAAAGGGGGCAGACCCCCTAGGCCTGCTCAGGGGGTCCCACAAGGACCCCGAAGGCCAAAAATGTTTTTTTTTTAAAACCCAGTATGTTTATTTAAAAATAACCCCCCAGGGGGACCAAATCGCCGGGACATATTGATAAAGAAGTGTGGGGGGTGCCCAATCCCTCCCACACTGCCCCGGGGACCGCCGCCCTCCGGGGCAAAGCAGCCCCCTGGCGCATACTGGAGGCTCCTGGTGGGCTAGTTGCCCCCCAGGGACCCCCAGTATGCAAGGGGAATTAGTTCCCCCTCTGCAAACATGCCCAGGGGCTGCGTTGCAGAGAGGTGTAAAAAAGGGTGTGGCCTCATTACACCTCTCTGCAATGCAGCCCACTGGCTTACACTGGAGGCTCCTGGTGGGCTAATTGCCCCCCAGGGTCTCCCAGTATGCAAGGGGAATTAGTTCCTCCTCTGCAAACGTGCCAGGGGTTGCGCTGCAGAGTGTTGTAAAAAGGGGGCTTGCCCTCTGAACACCTGCCTGCAAAAATGTAGTAAATCAGTATAAAAAAATAACAATTAATACATTTAAAAATTGTCATTTAAAAAACCTTCGAAATTAAATGAAAAAACCATAGGTTTCAGGCCTTATATAGTTGGGAATTAGCATTTAAAAAACCTTGCAAATTCACTGAAAAACCATAGGTTTCAGGCCTTATATAGTTAGGAATCAGCATTTAAAAAACCTTTGAAATTCACTGAAAAAACCATAGGTTTCAGGCCTTATAAAGTTAGGAATTAGCATTAAAAAAACCTTTGAAATACACTTCAAAAACTGTTAAGTTTTAGGGGTGGTATAGTTATCTGGATATTTCACTCATACAAAACCATTGAAATTGCTCCTATATAGTTAGTTGTACTAACTATATTTCGCGCACCCGCAATCTACTGCTGATGATGTCACATATTAGATCATTCATGACATGGTCAGTGACATCACTGATGACATCACTGATGACATCATCCACGTGACAATCACATACACCTTTTCATACACTAGTAAAATCTTTCATCACTCTTTGTAAAATACAGAATATCATATTTGAATCCATTGTCACAGCAATACAAGTATCTAAAAACCCGCTCAGTGATTCATATGTGTATACACACATCTTATCACTTACCTGTAGATTCACTCATACATTCTGTCAATGAACAATAGAACAGTATCAAAAATACTTATACACCTATCTCGACATTACACACCAGCACACATCCTATTCACATATGAAGTCATCCTACTCACTTATGCAAACAATGGATCATACTTACATATTTACTTAGCTACACACTTATACAAACACCACTTCATCTATTCATTTAGATAGTAAGTCATACTTAGTGAATTATAAAATCAGTATTACAAGTATACAGTTATCCATACAGTCACTCACACAATCATTGAGTCTTATGTATACTTATTTATATACAACAATTGACACATACACTGCCTTTTATTTTTCTAGTTTGTTGGACATGTAATGTAATGTACTGTAATGTAATGTATGTGTCTTATAAAGCGCACTGCTGCCCTGCGGCGTCGTGGCACTGTAGACCGCTGGGGAACCCATCCTGGCTATCCCTGTGAGATGGTCCCTACTGGGTATCTCCAAGGTGAAACCAGGCATCCCCGGCGAATGTGGGGGGCCGTTGTAGAGATGAGGCAAGCTTATGCCCAGAGTTGCAGAGTGTGATCCCTGGTTAGAGTAGGCACCGAGGCGAGAATTATCGAGTCCGCTGACCCTGGTCCACGACCCTGCCGCGTCGGGAATTGAACGCCGGTCCCAGGCCGTTCTCTGCTTCCGGGTCTGCCGCCTCTAACCAGTGAGCCACACCACTCCACAATTAGTACCATTGAGAAATATATTTGCTCATCACCACACCCATAAAGAGATTCACTCAGCCAAACAACTGTTAGAACATGTAGTTTTAACTTCATATATCTACTAAATCAACTATTCACACATCTTTGGACAGTCACACACCCCCCACCGAACCACACACACTTTCACTGTAGAACCAGTTTACACAACAACTGACAAAGTGATCCAGATATTCACACAGTTTAGTCACTATCCACTATATTTAGTGAGACACTATAAATTGGTCAAGTAAACAGTCAATTACACTGCTACTAAATCCTCCATCCAAATATTTATTTATATATATCCACTCATTCTTTAATGCAAATTGCTATATATATAATGCATATTTAAATAACGAAGCAAACCACATTCACTGGATGATGTCATCAGTGATGTCATTTGAGACTTCATCAGTAATGTCACTGACCATGTCATGAATGATCTAATATGTGACATCATCAGCAGTGAATTGCGGGTGCGTGAAATATAGTTAGTACAACTAACTATATAGGAGCAATTTTAATGGTTTTGTATGAGTGAAATGTCCAGCTAACTATAACACCCCTAAAACTTATAGTTTTTGAAGTGAATTTCAAAGGTATTTTAAATGCTAATTCCTTATATAAGGCCTGAAACTTATGTTTTTTTCAGTGAATATATATATATATATATATATATATATATGCACTATTTTTAAGAATATTAGCGTGTATTTTATTGTAGGACAGAGTATTAACTGTTACTTTATGTAATTTTGTGATTTATTTTTTATATATACAGATGATGGATTTTTAATTGCGTATTCACCTGGTGAATAAAACATTTATATACTTTCCCTTGGCATTTGCAAGAGTGTTGATATGATTGATGTATGATTGAGACTTGTGTGTCCTAGTACACTATTAAGGAGTCCCAAGGGGAATTTTCTATGACTTGGTGTCATTCCTCTGTCCAGTTCCTTTGGTAAGAAGGACCACTCTCGATCTTTTTGGTATGCATCAGCAGACTACAGATCCCATAATGCTCCTTTCACATCAAACTTGGTAAGTGTCTCTTTCATGGCTCCATTTATCCCTTTCTGGGTCCTGGCTAACAGTAAGAATGGGGTACACGTGCTCTGGCTAAACACTGTGTCTGAAGCGAACACCTCACCTGGGCCCCCAAGACGCCTCAACTGTAGTAGTCCCAATTCAGCCAGTCCTGAAATGACAGAAGCAGTGTCCCAAAATTCCTCCATGCAGTCATTGCAGCAGCACTGTATCTGGAAGGGATACAGTGGGTCAGAGCGCTCCCAATTGCTTGGACAAAAAGAAAATGCTGAGGCTGCCCATGTGACTCAGACCACTTGTGAGGCGGGTTACCGCCTAGCGTGCCCAGGACACAGCACGCAAAATATGCCACAAAAGTCTTCACTGCTTGAAGAACTGGAGGAACACAGGGGATTCAAGGTGAGGTGTTTATTGTCAACCAGCAAGGCATGACGCGTTTCGACGTAAATGTCTATATATATAACAAGGGACAAGCCCCAGGGGATGTGGTCCCTGGGACCAAAAAATGCCGGGGGGGGCGCTCAGCGGTGTTCGCTTTACACGGAATACTTTCTATGTTCCAACGACCGACAATTCATAGGAGACACTTACGGATCTGGCTCGACAACTTAGAGAAGTTACAGCATTGCCTACTTACCATAGATGACAGGCCAGACTTCATCTGGTCTCTACTTTTGGATTTACGCTAATTTGGATGTCATCTTTATAGAGTACTTATATATGATTTGAGGAATAGAACAGGGTGAGCTATTGGCCTCCTTTAATAGCATGGCTGTGCTGTTTTATTGACTATACCTCACCCTTCCTCTAGCGCCTTGAGACCCTCTGGGTATGTAGCGCGCTATATAAATTTTTTGACTTGACTTGACAATTAAAGTCAATATATATGCTGTTTGAACAACCATAATAAATGACTTGTGGAGTCCAAGATTTGGGACATCAAATATACGTGTAAAGGTCAAAATAGTTAGGAACTCATTAATTGATGAACATAGTGTTGTGAAAACAACTATATATAACTTGTAAACTGTGTGTGCCAATTGTATTTATATGATTTTATGCTTCCATGTGCATTGATCTCTACTCCCATGGCAGGGATGTCCCTAAAGAAAAGATTTAACAGGGGGATGTTTGTGAATTGCATTTTGAAGTACATAGAGTTGTAATATGATGAAAAAAATGTGCTAAGCTCACAATTTACAGGTTCATTTATTTATTTATTTGCACTCTGGCTCATTCCATTTCCAGACTTTAAAATATTATGTTTCTATATACTTGTTCCTATGGATTTAGTTCCATCATCTTCTCATTAGACCTGTGTCACAATTCAGTAATACAATTTGGAGTGTACTTTCCCTTGTTTTTTCTATTATGTGTCTCCTCACAAATCTCCATGGGTATTGTCACTCTCAATTTATGCTGTTGCTCCCACCATCTCAGCAGCTTTGCTAATAATCACTGTTTTGTCTCATTCTCACTATTTTGTTTTACTATATCTAGGTGTCTGCCACACCTACCAAGCAAATGCTCCACTTGTTTTCATTCCTTTATCTTCCTCCTTTACATGTTCCCCTCCTTTCTCTGAATCTCTCTTCCAGGTTTTTGAATAGTCTAATTTATTGGCCACTGGTTCTGGTCTGTAAATGAAATATACATGTATTCTGTAAGCACTAAACTCTCTCATTAGTAGTTTCAAAGAAGATTCACTTTTTATCCAAGCTGTTCTTTGTGTTCTAATCACCAGACACATTGTAAAACGCATTTACCTCTTTCCCTCATGTTTGCAATTCAAGGGAATAAATGATAAATTGACAAATGTTTATTGCTACTCAGTACTTAGTTTGTAAAATAAAAATAAGTGCCTGTGTCTGCTACTTGTACTGCTGAATCCTGGGGTTGGTGAATCAAAAATGTGCCTCGTCTTCTTGCCAGATCGTGCCTCTGTTTTCTATCACCCTACATCTCTTATATCGTTACCTTCCTCTTGCAGTTTCCTTTTTACTCTTTTTGGTTATCCCTGTTAGAAATGGGGGTCTTTAGTTGAAAGTGGCTTGCACCCTGTCCCAGTAGGGACCCTTATTCTAGTCAGGGTAAGGGGATTACACAGCTAAAATAACCCCTGCTCATCCCCTTGGTAGCTTGGCACAAGCAGCCAGGCTTTTCTCAGAGGAAATGTGTAAAGCATTTGTACATGCACACACACAGTAACACAATGAAAGCACTACAAAAGGACACAGCACCAGTTTAGAAAAGTAAACAATGTTCATCTGAATAAAACAAGGCCAAATCCACAAAAATACAACATACACCAATCAAGATATCACTTTTAAAAAGTTCGAAATAGTACAGTGCATAGGAAACTATGGAAACATCACTTTTATCACAAAGTACAAGGGATGGGTCAAATCTAAGACAAAAACAGGAGCAGGGGAGGTGAGATGCCACAAAAGTAAAGCAATGCGTCTGTTCCTTAATCGAAGGGGAGGTGATGCATCAGTTCCTTTCTGCAGTTCAGGGGCCCAGAGTTCTAAAGCCAACAAAAACAGGTTAAAAAAATAGGAGGAAGAAGGCACATGTTTGGGGATAACCCTGCAAAAAGGGCCAGGTCCACCAATTCCTTTGCACTATTTTCCTCTTCCTCTTTTCTCCCTTTCTACCTTTCTGCCTTTCTCCCTTGCTCTGTGTCATGGCCTGATGATAAAAATTAAGTTCCAGTCTCCAGAAGTGAGGGTGGGTGCCCACCACCTGTAGCAACCTCTTGCTCTTATTCTAATGGTTAAATGATTCTACCATTCCTACATAACAGGTTCAACTTCAGCCAAAGGGTTGATGATCAGGGTATCCTCTTAGTACACCAAGAGACTGGAGGTTGCATATAACACATAAGTGGGGTAAGATCAAAGCCTCAGAGTGCTATGCACGCATGGAAGGGCTAGACCGTGAACACAAACCGGCAATTCAGTAGGGGGGGGGGAGGGGGAAGGAGGACTGCTGCTGCTTTTGTTACGGCCTCTAGCAAAAACAGCCCCCACCACTCAAAAGCCTGCCCCCACCCTTCCAGCCCACCGGGATAACGTCCGGTGCCCACTACGGCCAGTCTGGCCCTGACGCTTTGTGACCTCGTTTCTTGATTTTTTTAAAGCGGTCAGTTTACATTCTTTTTCACAAATTGGCTAACTTATCAAATGCTGTTATTAATCGGAGGCAAATAATACTACAGTTACTGCTATATGTGTTTTCTTATTTTCATAGAATTGTCGGCTACCTTTTCGGCGTACTAGATTGTATTAATATTGGCATGAAGACAGGAACTATTATAATTCCAGTTGATAACCTGATATCTGACTACTAAGTGTCTTCTTTTTCTCTTCATTTGTATGTAGTTTTGAAACAAATTGTTCAAAAGAGCACACATCCAATATCCCAAAGAAAGACATGGCTGCACATAGTTCTGGAAACAGTAAGTTACCTTTATTTACTCATCTTTATTAGTCACCATATTAAATTCATACAATTTGTGAATGAGCGTAACCTGAAGAAGGAACCTATTTTGAAAGATTAACAACCACACAAATACACTTTAGGCAACTCCGCCTCACTATCCCCTGCCGTTGGAGACTTCAGCTCGGTGATAACGTGGTACGAAAGTATTGAAGTTGACTCAGAATCAGATTCTGCTGTGGACATAAAGGATCAGACGAATGATAGCATGGTAAGTTATCAAGTCTTTAAAGCAAGTAATAGAAGTGTAAACAAAATGTACTATAGTGTTTCTAATATCTAAACAACATGGAGGCTATGTTTATGTTTTACATAAGTACATTGACTGTGGTACTATACTTCTTGCATACTAAATGACTTTAAAGTGTAATTTATATTTTTGTTTGATATCTGTAAACTATGCAATGGCCTGCTATGATTAAACAACACAACAGTTGCAACGAATAAATTATAAATGAGGTTATAATTTTAAAGGATTTTCTCTGCACTCTGTACAGACCGGTTTAGTTATTTTATAGACCTAATGGTGCCAGTACTTTAGGACACTACAGTCAGATATAGCATAGAGAGAGTGGGTTTTGACTCAGCCACTTGCAGTGATTGCCTTTCTCGTGTTTTTCATGGCTACCCAATTCTTTATTGGGGTGTCTGTCAAATATTTGTCATTTAGTGGAAGATTACATTTGCCGTCATTCTGTGTCATTAGTGTTGTCATTTGGTTTTGGCAGTGGGACTTGAAGAAAGTAGTTATCTTGTTCAACTAGAGATGCAACACAAACAACTAAAAGCTTGCTGGAAAAAGTCTTGCTAACATGTTAATGCTGCTTGATGGATTTTTTCAGCTTTGTTTCGGCTCTGACTACTTTTTGTGTGTTTAAAACTGTAATAATGTAGGCTTCCTGACATTTTTAGCGCTGATTAACATCAGTTTACACTTTACATATGGTGGCACCTCTGTGACCTCAGAGTGCTATTGTGTAGGTTGGTTTCCATAAGGAAAAAGGGCCAGATGGATCAAGGGGTTTTGCCCATTCTGTGTCTATGGGAAAATGTGCTCATGCATAAGGCCCAAAATGCCTTGCAATATGGAGACTATGTTTATGTTTTACATAAGTACATTGACTGTGGTACTATACTTCTTGCATACTAAATGACTTTAAAGTGTAATTTATATTTTTGTTTGATATCTGTAAACTATGCAATGGCCTGCTATGATTAAACAACACAACAGTTGCAACGAATAAATTATAAATGAGGTTATAATTTTAAAGAATTTTCTCTGCACTCTGTACAGACCGGTTTAGTTATTTTATAGACCTAATGGTGCCAGTACTTTAGGACACTACAGTCAGATATAGCATAGAGAGAGTGGGTTTTGACTCAGCCACTTGCAGTGATTGCCTTTCTCGTGTTTTTCATGGCTACCCAATTCTTTATTGGAGTGTCTGTCAAATATTTGTCATTTAGTGGAAGATTACATTTGCCGTCATTCTGTGTCATTAGTGTTGTCATTTGGTTTTGGCAGTGGGACTTGAAGAAAGTAGTTATCTTGTTCAACTAGAGATGCAACACAAACAACTAAAAGCTTGCTGGAAAAAGTCTTGCTAACATGTTAATGCTGCTTGATGGATTTTTTCAGCTTTGTTTCGGCTCTGACTACTTTTTGTGTGTTTAAAACTGTAATGATGTAGGCTTCCTGACATTTTTAGCGCTGATTAACATCAGTTTACACTTTACATATGGTGGCACCTCTGTGACCTCAGAGTGCTATTGTGTAGGTTGGTTTCCATAAGGAAAAAGGGCCAGATGGATCAAGGGGTTTTGCCCATTCTGTGTCTATGGGAAAATGTGCTCATGCATAAGGCCCAAAATGCCTTGCAATATGGAGAGGTTTTATATTGTGACCTTCTAGCAAACATACTAAGAGGGTTTACATTGCAAATTTCTGACATATACAATAGAAGTGGTATTACTTTGTGACCTTTGTCAAATAAATCAGAAAGGAGTTTTACTTTGTAAACTCTTTGGCAAAAACAATAGGAAGGGGTTTTATCAAATGAATCATGACAAATGCAATAGAAATGGGTTTACATTATGAACTCTGGCAAATACAATAAAACGTAGTCCTGCCTAGCTTACCTAAATACCTTATCCATTATCTCAAAATGTGCAAAACACAGCTTTGTACTAGGTACTTAATTTACCTGAGCATACTTCTGTTAAATCTCAATAGGACTTACCCCAAATGGCAATAAACAAATCTTGTTTAACACACTTTACACAGTGCACATGGCACTTACTCCTCAACTCCCCCCCCTTTTTCTTTCCAGACTGTCCCTTGTCTTGATAAAGACCTGAGGCGACCACCAACTGGGGCGCATCAGGGTCGAAACGTCGACGCTTACCACTGGTCCAGATACTCCAAGAACCTGTACATTTACCCCCTTTCTCCTTGGAGTTCAATTCAGCACTCTGGCCATCTTATTCCCCTATGTATAATTTGTATATATGTGTCACTGGATTTAATGCACTGATCACTTTGTTCACCAACAGTCACATTCCTCACATGTTTTCCTAACGGTTTTATCATTTATTTGAAACCTTTGGCATCACAGAATGAAGTAATTCTGTTGTATCATGTTTGCTTTTTTACAAATATAAAAACTTTCTTTCTGGGTTCTTGTTTTCAGAGAGGTCATTTCAATGTGTATTGAGCTTTTCTAGCCTTTTTTCAAGTAATTTCTCATTACCCAACAAACCCACCTTTGTATTTAACCACTTACTTGCATGGGTCCGCAGTATTTCAGCTGTAACTTTTGCCCTACAGTATTATCAAGCACTCTTTGTTCTTCTTGTCTTGTGCTCTTGATTGTGCCCATATTTAGTAACACCAGAGTAGGTTGTGCATACTTTCTAGGATGTCACTTCTACTCACTGCAAAAATATAACTGAGGACCCGAGACATACAAACAACCATCGAGGTGTTTCACAAAAGCTGAAGACCTATCTGTTCTCTCTTACCTGGTAGGGTTGTTCTCCCTATAGCCCTGTTGCTTTTGGACAGCTAATTCACTTTATAAAAACATTACTCATTCATTCATTCTCAGTTTCTCCACAAACCAGCTGACTATGTTTTGAACGGCTCTCCTGTGCTACCCTGAAGATCAAATTCTAAACATGTGTACTTGGTAAACAGTTGAGTTGAACAGGAAAGCAACCAACCTAGACCTAAGGAAAAAAAGACTGTGCCCATGTTAGTGCAGAGTGAGTGGTGTGCCTGCTGGGTGAATGCAGGATGCTGCACATTAGAGCCAGACCTATTGAAATTGTCAGTGCTTGTTTTATGATTTTGTCTGCTGAAGTGAAGTCACATTATGTGAAGGCCATATATCTATTAGTGACCTTATTCAAGTGATTTTTAAATGTGTACATTACAGAGCAGTCCTGCTTGAGTTCTAATTGTTTGGTGTGACACACACATTCACACACATACCAATGAATTTCCGCAGGAGGCCCATTACCCAGTGGGCTATCGTGCCATTGGCTGAGTCTGCCCCCTGCAAATCTATGCTTTTAATTGAACTTGTGTCTGAATCAAGGGGATCACTATTAATGCTTAATGTATTGCAGCCGGGAAGGCAATGATTTCAGTGTTTCAGGGCGTGTTAATGTGAGGAACAGAGGGCCAGATGCATCAAGCTAAAAACCGGTCGCAAAGGGGCAGATTCTCAGAATCTGCCCCTTTGCGACCGGTATTTTTGCATTTGGGATGCATCATCCCAAATGCTAAAATCGCAAATAGAGAATTCGCTAAATTGCGATTGTTTGCATTTAAGGAATCTCAAATTGAGATTCCTTAAATGCAATGCATGAAAGTTTAAAAATAGCGAATTCGCTAATAGGGCACGCAAATTACCACGAAGTACAACTTCATGGTAATTTGCAAAATCTTTTAAAAAATGCACTTTTGTGCATTTTTCAAAGTTTCATGTTGGGCACACACATGCCCTAAGGGCATGTGTGTGCGCAACATATGTGCACAGATCAAAATCCGGGGTGCAACAGGGTGTCCTTTGGACACCCCTGCACCCTTGAACTCACAATCTCAATTTGCGAATCGCTAATTGCGATTCGCAAATTGAGATTGTCTTCCCATTCATTCCTATGGGCCTCTAGGCCCATAGGAATGAATGGGGAGGTATTCATTAATTGTGACTCGCAATTTGCGAGTCGCAATTAAGGAATTCGAAGGAATCGCTATTTTTGTAGTGATTGTTTGATGCATTCCATTTTGCTATTCCTTATTAGCGATTCCTTATTTTTCGCTAATAAGGAATCGCAAAATGGATGCTTGATGCATCTGGCCAAGTGCCTCTTTTACACAAAGAAAAACCTTGGCTAATACATGTTAATAACCTAGCAGTGACTGCATATCTAGAAATGTGGACAGAAACATGGCCTACACTGTCTCTCTTTTTACAAGTTGTGTACCTGAATGTCCCATCTGCAGTATGCATTTGTAAAAAAAGGTATTTTATCCCATAATATTGCATACAGACGTTGATATTATCAGCTGCCAAATGTTCTCATAGGAAACTAATATAAGTCATTATGATCAACAACCATGTCTATCTGGCTGACAGGCTCTTGGTACACCCGGAGCTAACACACCACCAGACTGCAAATAAAGAAGTGGAAAAAAGAAAGAACAAGGCAACAAACCTTCTCATCTATGCACTCATTATCTGGCGACATGGCCATATCCATCCACTGTTCCAACTCAGCTCAAATTTTGAAAAAAGCTACAGGGACACCTCTTTAAAGATCACTATATCACAACAAAGGACAGTCCATTTTCACTCTCAGAGCCCAGCTTCCCTTCCAATCGCTGCTTGGCTGTGTTGTTGCATTTACCCTGTACCATACTCAGCCCCCTTTCTGCTAGATTTTCACTCCAGAAGTCCCACAGACCAACATACCCTCATTTAAACTTCTTTGTAGTACAAATACAAGATTCTGGGCCTCGATAAGTGCTACTATTGTTACAGCCTCCTTTTTAGGTTTAGCCTAAACAGTGCTTGCGTTGTAGGCGATCTGTTGTCTGTACTTTGTGGGGTCTGACTCCTCCCAGATATTGGATTGGCTTTCATTTGTGTCCTTTAAAAATCGTAGCCTGCAAATGGCTACTGGTGGGTCATTTCCCACCTTTTCTGGCAAGTTCACTCCCATGGAGTATTGCAGCGGGAGCGAGCAGGGACACGCATGCTGCGTGCGCGCCTTTACCTGCTTATTTTCTACTGCTGCCCTTGCCTGCAGTAGAATCTAGCTTGCGTCTTCTGTGCTCCTGCTCAATATTTATATTCTCTTATTTCCAAAACCACTAAATTTCGATATAAGATTAGACCGCACTTCCTATATTGTGCCACTGGTGTGACTTACAGCGGAGACAAAGACGGGTTATAATTAAAGATTGCCTCATCCTCAGATGATGTAAGATTCCATAACCTGCATCTGTGATCACTGAGCTGATGCGTGACCAAGACTACACAATAACGTGACGAAATAAATTAAGAACGTGGACAGTTTGACATTTTTACAGGCAATCCTGATTCTAAACATTTTGCGTAATACATAGTTCTTCTACATTGAGTATAAAATGCATACATGCCGACATACCAGATTCTGGTGGGAGACTTACGATTTTTTAAGTCAATCCCCCTCCTCAAATTGCATCAGCTTTAATATAACTCAATGAGGATAATAAACCCCACAGATTTTTTTTACAAAATCTCCTGCTTTGCAGGTCCAAAATGTTCGCATTTAAAAAAATGTACTTTTGTTAAATATTTGAAAATCAGTTTGAACACTCTGGGTTACTTTAGGCTCTCAGATCTGGGATGTAAGGTCGGATTCCATAATTATGATTTATTGTGTGAACTTTGCACCCAGTTTCTGCAGTTGTTAATTGGCCTTTGCTGATGCTGCCAGAGCAACATTCAACGAATTAAAGTAAAGTTACTTTAAAATCTCATCTGCTCAAGGACCTCTGGCTGTAAATGGGACTCACTTTAATTTCAGATAGCCACGGAGTCACACAGACCCCCAAACAAACAGTACCTTGGAAACAAAGTCTGTGATGATGCATGGTGTTGAGGAAGTGAGGCGTCGGTGCTGATGTGGAGGCCGACTCCCTAGCTGCCACAGGAGAGGCGAGGCATTGTGTCCGCGAGAAGGCGATGTGTTGTGTCCAGGACAGGGGAAGGCGGTTGCGTCGGCAGTGAGGCATTGGTTTCTGTGACGATGCAAAGTCAACAAGTTCGTGGAGTCCCCTAGGCGGTTATCTGCGCCTCAATAACAGGATGCAGGCGCTGGTGATGATGGAGTGGGTGCGAGCGCTGGTGTCCAGCACGGCTGATAACTGCAGGCGTCGGAGGGCGTCGACGTTGCGGTGCAAGCCAGGCAGTGCGTCGTTCACTTCTCGAGCGATGCTCCGGGCCTCTGTGCAAGTCACGGCGTCACAGTGGTGTCACTGACAGCGTCGGAAACAGGTTTTCTTACTTCTCTTAGGTTCCTACCAGTTCCCAACAGCAGGACAACTTCCAGAGGCCCAACACAGTCAAGGAAGTTCAGGGGAGCTGCTGGTGAAGTCTTAGTGTCCCTGAGACTTCAAAACAGGAGGCAGGCTCTACTCAAGCCAATGAAGACTTTCCTCAAGCAGGGGACACAGCAAAGTCCTTCTCCTTTCCTTGGCAGAAACAGCAACTGCAGGCCAACCCCAGACCACAGCAAGGGCAGTACTTTTCATCGGTTTCTCCAGCTCTTTTCCTTGGCAAAGGTTCCTCTTGAGTCCGGAAGTCATGAACAACCTCTCTGTAAACCCCTGATTAAACCTATTGAGCACCAGACAACATCGCCCATGCATTACTTCCAGATTCTATATGTTGTCCCTTCTCCTTCACAGGAGCTCACTATCCAGATGATCGTTGGCCAATCCCCTCCCTTCCTGAATTCAGGACTGCACTAAAAGCCACCATATCTGTCCTAACATTTGCAGCAGCAAATTACCCATTTTCTCTGTCCTGCACACTTGTGACTATAGACAACACACCTAGGGTCCACTTCACAAAGAGCTTCCTCAAATGTGGCTGAGAGTCTGCAGTTGAGGCAGAGTCTCCTCACTCATGGCAGAATCTTGGCACTGCAGTTTTCTCATTGCAGAAATTCCATCACAAGGGCAGAGACTCCACCGTAACTGTGGAAACTCAGCCATGACTGAGGAGGCTGTTGGTAAACTGAGCCCTCAATGTTTTAGCCAGCCTCTAAGAGGATGTAACTCACTGAAAGAAAGATTTATATCATATCTAATATGCTTTGTTTTGTATTACTTTATCCTTGTTGGACTGTCACTCACCACTCTCTGTTTCCGCCGCCTCTAAAGAGGGTTACCCAAATCTTATAATGTTCTTGGAGACATGCTGTTATTTTTGATAATCACTCAGTCAGCTTCATCTCTGCTAACCATTTCAACATCCTCAGACCTACAGCCACCTCACCCTAGCAGTTCCATTGTTGATGACTTAGGCTGTAAAGCTAGGACTGACCATTTATATTTTAAATCCTTGTTATTTCTTGAAGCAAGAAGAAAGCAAAACTGCATCCATTGATCAAAACGAATGAAAAACAGACACAAATCCTAGCTCAATGTTGCTGATACAAGAGGGAAACAGCCATTACAATGTGGTCATAACCACGTGGGACCGTTACCACAAAGTCATTACCACGCTTATGCCTTTAGCACGCATACTTTTACGATGAGTATGCATTTACTGTGCATGCCTTTACAATTAATGTTGTTGTAAAGTCATGAATGATAAAGGCATATGTGTGGTAATGGTAGCATGGCTTAAGTGCACTTTTTGGCGTTGTGACAAGAGTGCGACAATAATTAAATTAATTAAATTAGTTTTCTGGGGTTAGTGTTCAAGGTGGTGACTTAAGTGCTGTGGGGGAATGGCCATGCCTGCAGTGAAGACGAACGTGTACTGCCGGCCTGATCGGAGGTCTTTCGGACATTAAATCTGACTGTGGGCTTCATGGAGCCCTGCGCCCTGGCGAGACACGCACTGGAGTGTCTGCTGTGGCTGGAGACCCCCTGAATGACCATCTCTATGGGGTGTGCTGCGGGTAAATTGGCCCACAAGACTGATGGCAAGAAACTACTAAAATGGCTGTGGACTGACACTGATGAAGCGGTTGTCTACACTGCTAGTTCAGCGCCCCAGGCAATGGCTTCCTCTAGCTGTACCTGCGACCCTGCCCTCCTTGCAGCCACCAGAGAAGAAAGGCTACGGAAGCAGGACTGCCTTAAGACAGCTCACCAGAGGGGGTGTTGGGAGTGGCGCATGATATACTGCTGATACACCTTCAGGTACGGAGGAGCTGGGTCACCTCTGGACTACTTCTTTGAAGTCTAAGTGGTGGGTGCATCGGCATGAGAGTGAAGTACATGGGCGAGAGTACATGTTTGCCGCCTGATCTGCTGCCATGGAACCTCTCCCCTAAACGGAGCCACTGAGCTTCCTGATTGTTTCCTGAGTGCAGATTTCAGTGTTGTAAACAGCAACGCACATACTAAAATCGAATTATAAACGTTTGCATGGAGGTGGTATGCACGGTTACTGTATGCGTTGTAATGCCACTTTCAATGTATCCTGATAAATGCGCGTTGTAATGTCATGCGTGGTAATGGGGTGCATGGTAGTGGGTAATGCATGGTAGTGTACGGGTTATAAAGGCATGCGTGATGAATGAGTATGTTGCTCCATCATCCAACCAATACAAGACCACAATAATATATTACAGCTACAGGTGCTTCTCTTCTTATCCCCAAAAAATAAAATGATGGACAGAATGCTGAACAATGTCATACATTCACCCCAGTACAGAGATCTGGGCCTAAATCCATTGATTTCTTTGCTCCCCATGGCATTCCAATTTAGATCCAGCCATATGCAAATCAGTCTGTCCCCTGTCCCCATGGGAACAGTCCAGCCCGAACTGCCAAGCCAGGTCCTCCCTGGACTGGAAACAAGCATCCTAGGACCGGTTTCGGGGCTTCACCCCCTAGTCAGCCAGGCTAGCTTGACTCCAGTAACATGGAGAGCACAGGACCCAAATCTGGGCGTACCTGTCCCACTTCGGGTGACAAATGCAAAAAGAAGAATTGATGGACAGAATGCTGAACAATGTCATACATTCACCCAGTCCAGAGATCTTGGCCTAAATCCATCGTTTTTTTGCTCAACATGCTCTTCCAGTTTAGACCCAGCCATATGCAAATGAGTCTTGGCCCTGTTTCCCATGGAAACATTCCAGCCCTTGTTTCCAGTCCATGTCCTCCCTGGACTGGAAGGATAGGTTAGGTTAATGACATTTATTAAGCGCTTGGTTGCACAGAGAACAGTGCGTCCCCGCGCTGACAGCCCTGCCTACATCTCTTCAGCTTAGGTCACAGAGGGTGAGCCGGGCCTACTATGCTGAATTTAACTTGTATCATACGACTGGTTTCGGGGTCCAAACTGGGGTGGTGTGGTGAGCACAAGAACGATGGATTAAACCAAGATCCGTAGTGACTGAGGTGAATGTTTGCATTGTTCAGCATTCTGTCCATAATTTTTTCCTTTTGTTTTTGTCTCCCTAAACAGGAAGGGTATGCCCAGACGTGATTCCTGTGCTCAATGCGCCACTGGATTCAAGCTAACATGGCTGATGAGGGATGATGCCCCGAAACCAGCTTGTTTCTGGTCCAGGGAGGACCTGGCTCTACATATGGCTGGGTCCAAACTGGGGTGGCGCCGTGAGAAAAGAATGATAGTTTAAACCCAGATCCTTTTGACTGTGGGTGAAAGTTTGCATTGTTCAGCATTCTGTCCACCATTTGTTCCTTTTGTTTTTCTCTTCTTATCCCCAGCAAACTGAACATGTGTTGTCCCACCTACCATACACATACAACAAAGTCAGAACTAACAGAATGCTTATTCAATTTTAAGGCAGGCATAATACAAACAAAAACGAAGAAATAGTTATTCAGTCAACATACAGAAGCTTTAGTATCAAAGCATTCAAAGCACCACAATTGCCCTTTCGCTGGATGTGGACTTGTGGTGGAAGGCCAGTGATACGTTGCTTGTTCCATAATGGTGATGCTCCTTTTTATCATTCCACCAGCTTTCGATGTCCATCTTGCACCTTGATTTCCAAAATGTACAATTAATGTATTTGCTGCAACTGATAGCTAAAAAAATCAAGCTGTGTTTATCCCTAATTGGAAGCTGAGTTTTTTTAAGAGGTGTCCTGTTATAACCCTCAGTCATACAATAACTTACTCAAAAAATTCTCCCAGGTCCATACCATAAGCAATAGGAAAACTAGTTCTTTATAGCACCCCTAGCAGATCTGATCGGTCCCAACCCTTCCTGCTTGTATGGCACAGTATTGAACACAAAAATATCTTCTGACATAAATATGCCCCAAATATTTTTAAAAAAACATATCGCATATTTGAATAGATATTTCTATTATTTACTCCAGGGGGGAATATTTTTGTAAATGACACTGAGGACACGATATTTGTGTCAGATAATAGTCTGAGATGTTCTGGTATGACACCCCATAAGCAGTGGGATGCAGCCGTTGCACATTTGGATCCAGATCATCCCAACAACAAAAAAAATTCTCACATTTCTTTGACTGTGTGAATCATCCGCAAAGCCTATTCCTTGCTCCTCTGACCAAACATCAAACATGTGAGACTATTTGATTTAGGCCTGTCCACATCATATTAATTTATGGAAACAACAGGTTAAAATCCACTAAGCTTTGAAAAACAAAATTCAAATAACTTCAACTGTACTTTTCCCCAGCACGGGGCTCACTCAATGATTGCCCACATAGACTATTTGGGACTAGATGGTGTCTATTACCTCACCAGTATCTCTTCCCTGAAGCTCTGTTTAAGCCAGAGAACCTAGGTACTGGAGAAACTGGTAGAAGAATCTCAACATTCACACCATTATGCCCTTAGGAGGACACAAGAGATGTGTTTATGGGTACAGAACCCCGGGCAACGCGACACACAAAGGGACATTTCAACAAGGGAGTGTGTGCAGACGAAATATCTCAAATAGTTTAATTACTAAGAATTTTGAAATATGGAAAAATAAATACCAGTAGTGATTTTTGTTGTATCTTTTGCATTTCTGTCATTACCTAATAATTTCCATACTGACTATTATTTCTATGGAGGTTAATTCTTACAAGTCGGTTTCAACTTTTCTTCAAGAAGAAATGTGAGAAAATAGTTTTGCAGTTTTTTTATTTATTTTTCCGCAGATTGACTGACTCTTCTAAAAAGAGCCCATGCAATGATCTCGAGGAGAATGACCTTCAAATCTTTGGCGGTTAATCCATGATTCTTACAAGGGGAAGGCTGATTGATCTTATATGTCTTAAAGTGGTGTAATATAAAGACCTAGAGGGGAAATATTTAGGGCCCCAGAAGACGTATGCTTAAGGGCCCAGAATTTAGCATACGTCTTCCTGGGCTCCAAAAATTGGAAATTATTTTGAAAAAAACTTTATTTAATATTGTGCTCCACTCCACAGCAGCATGAAGTCAGCAGTACAAACACAAAGGTGGAAGAATATGAAATAATAGTCCACACTGGCACAACAGCTCATTCAAGTGCCCCAGCAAAGGTTTATGTGACCTTAATTGGCAACATTGGAAGATCCGAGGAACTGCTGCTGTCAAATTCATTGACGAATAGTGTTCCATTTCATAAAGGTCAGGTAAGTGCTCCATATTTAACAAACCTTCCACTGTTTATTTATGGCGCAAAAGAAAATGGCACAACCCCTAACAGAATAATGGTTTCATCTATTGAGGTACAGAGCATACTGATTTACAGACTATATTGCATACACACTGCCATATGTGCCAAATCGCGCATTCTGCAATAAACATTGTTGGGAATTGGTATTACAAAACCTTGTGAATGTTTATATTGCATTATGATTGTGTGTTCATCACTGGCAGCAAAGAGCGACTGTAACATAATGGACCATTTTTTATGTTTGAGTCTTCATTTAGAGTCGAGTGGTATATGGTATGTTTAAAAAATTGTTGACGTCCTGTATCCCATCTGGATGTATGTGTGTGAACCACTCGGTTTCCAGTGAAGGGGCCTTAGCTAGCTCCACCTCGAAAATCCCTTTGCATTGTGTCTGATATCGCTGGAATGTTATAGTTTCAGACGGCATGGCCTATTACGGTGGCACTGCAGAATAAGCGCCGGGCCCAAAATGTTTCTCAGAAGCCCACGGCATGCACTATCAAATGTTAGGTGAGCGGCAGCTCCTCCACTAAGGCGGAGGAGCATTGGCCCCACTGCTTTTCAGCAGAGTGAATAAAGGAAAAATAAAATGATAATAACCCAGAGCACGAGGAGGACTCCGTAAGTGCGCATAAATGTTTGGACGACCATCTTGGGGTAGCCCAACAGTCATGCGTACTTTGCATGTTCTCCACCCAGGCTGTGTTACAGCCTGGGTGGAGAACATGCCCAGGCTCCAAGTCCCTGCCTGAGCACCAAACCACGGCACTAAGAGCAATCACAACACTGCATTGCAGCGTTCTAATTGGTAATGGAGAGTCTGGGTGCTCGATAACTGTTCCTATGCCAGGGAACATGCGGAGTGATGACAGTGGGGAGGCACGGCTAGGAGGTAAGTTATTTTTTTTCTTTATCCCCTCTCGCCACTACCATCTGCCCTCGCACCCCAACCTGTGCCAGCCGCCACTGTGTTAGGCGTGCCAAATACCAAGGCTTTGTAGTCTTAATTACAACTTAGGCCTATTTAATCCATCACCAGACAATCCCTGCCCCTTTATCTCACTTTTGCAGGTTCCGGTTTTCTTCCTTTTTCATGGGTTTTTAGTCTATTTCTTCTTCATTCATGTGTGCTTTTCACTCTTTCGCTCTGGGTCAAAGTTTGACGAGTTAAAGTGAGCGCAGGCCGGATTCAACTGCAACCACCAGCTCCAATTAAGCACTGAGTACAGGGCTCTTGTATCCATGGTCAAGACCGCCAGGCGAGCATCCCCAGTTAGAGATCTTTGTCAGCCACCTCCAACCTGATTTAATTAAAAAACTTTCAAATAGCTAAAACATGGAGACAGGTCCCGTTGACAGTACAGGAACACTAAGGGCCTCATTAGGATGGCGGACGGACCTTCGTCCGTCCGCCATCCCAGAGTAGGAGGGACCGTCCGCAGGGGCAGCGGCGGTCCCTCCGTGCAGATTAGGATGTGACCGCCACTCTGGCGGTCACATCCTGCATGTTTAACATTGCGGCGGGTGCTGCTTGAAGCAGCACCCGCCGCAATGTTAAAAATGCATGCACCGCGCGGTGCCTGCCGCTTTGTGCATGCAAATGCAGGGGGGTACCATAGGTACCCCCCATGTGCCCCCCCCATCCCCCGTCACCCTGAGGCCCGCAACGGGCCCCCAAAGAAATCAGAGTATGCCTTTCCACGGCAGAGAAGCCCCGCGGAAAGGCATCTGTTTACTCCCATCCTAATATGGCTGGCGGTGTCTGTTAGAGACCGCCTCCATATTAGAGCTTTTGCGCCGCGGTCGTAAGGCGACCGCGGCGGAAAAGCAGCGGACGGGTTCCTGACCCCTAGCCATCCTAATCTGGCAGGTGGGTCTTTGAAGGCTCCGCATCATCCGGGCCAGCGGACACTTCCGCCGGCCCGGAGGATGTGGAAAAACCGCAATCCTAATGAGGCCCTAAGTCTGGAACATGTTGAATCCTATCCTGAGGGCAGACACCAAGCACCACATTTCAGAAAACTCTTGATGCTGCCATGCAGGGTGACATTAAATTACGAAGATGGGTAAGAGAGTGCCAGAATGTGGAGAATTTGTTCAGGGGACCCCTCTGCTACCAATTAGACTTAAGACAGCTTGCCTAGTTTCAATGATGAATGCCCTTGAGCTCCATTAATTATACTGTACCAGTGCTCTGACTGAAACGTGACTATATCCTTTTACAAGTATCAGTACATAAATGCACCTATTTACATCTACCTAATAAGAAAACGAGAAGGGTCGGATGCCTCAAAGGTAGAAGGGCAGAAAGTGAAAATATATATTATAGTAAGTCAACAGTTTATTAGACGGTATATTTCGGGATTCACCACAAAAACACTCCAGATTGGTAAACCACTGTCATCAACAGTTAACCAGTTATTATACTAGATAGGTGGCCCCACAACGAAAGGAAACAGGGCACTACTATGCAGTAGAGAAAGTAAGAATTCCCCTTGGAGACCCAATATCGGACACACTCATACACAGACAGACTCACTTAAAATTGCTATTCACAGTACATAAAATGAACATATGAAATGGAATAGAACCCGCCCACAAACTTGTATGCCACCAATATTGAGATATAACATCAAAGGTTTATAATTCTTTTTTTTTAAAGGCACATTTTGAAAAACATGAGGTGCTGTACATTAACATACAAAATACCTCACACCTACCCTTTTAACAGTACCAGAACGGGGTCCCATTAAAGTTTTTTGTAGACCTCACGTGTCAGGTACTTTTTAAAATCACTTTTCAGAACCCACCGCTCACTTTAACACACTAAAAACCTCACACGCACCACACATAGCCAAACTATAAAAGTGCTCCCACGTAGTCGCTGGTGGTTAATAGCACGCCGCGTCCCGTAGAAGGGTGCGAAGACCCCAATGATGAAGCATGACACCAAGGGTCCTTTTGGTGTATTTAAAGAACACAGTGTGTTCCCCACCATCGTAGGGACCACTCTTTAATAAAATCTTGATATGGATTCTTCATGTTTAACTAATTCTTTAGAGGGAGAACGGATCCACTTTTTCTCTCCTCTCCCCTGTTGTTATATTTAACATTATGAAAAACACCATTATTTATTTTTAGTGACCAAAACATTAAACAGTTATAAAATTCATATATAACATGCAATATACAATATAAAAACAATGTGTACAATATAAAAACGCTCATCAGAGCATATACAGAAGGGATAGAAGAAAATCCTAACGAGAACCCTTTTTGCACAGTTAAAAAAAAAAGCTGTTGCATTAACTGATCCAACAATTCACATCGAGTACATATCCGGGTGAATGTGTAATTCCATTAATTCCAGTGATTCCTCGTGTTCGGATTAAGGAGTGCTCAGCTTCCACACATTTCAGTGGAAATAACTAATACAAACTTTCTTTCCGGTCCAAGGAGGACCTGGCTTGACAGTTCAGGCTGGACTGTTCCCATGAGGCACAGGGTCAAGACTGATTTGCAAATGGCCAGGTCAAAACTGGGGTGGCATGGTGAGCAAAAGAACGATGTATTTAACACGGATCTCTTGACTGGGGGTGAATGTATGATTTATTCAGCATTCCATCCATCATTTGTTTGCATAGCACTTTTCACCATAAGTGGGATGGGTATGACCAAATGTGGGTCCCTTGCTCACTGCCCAACTGGATTCAAACTAACCTGGCTGATGAAGTGTAATACCCACAAACCGGTCACAGGATGCCTGTTTCAGGTCCAGGGAGGACCTGGCTTGGCAGTTTAGTGTGGACTGTTCCCATGAGGCACAGGGTCAAGACTGATTTGCAAATGGCTGGGTCTAAACTGGGGTGGCATGGTGAGCAAACGAATGATGGATTTAACTCAGATCTCTTGACTGGTGGTGAATGTATGATTTACTCAGCATTCCGTCCATCATTTTTTTGCATAGCACTTTTCAACCTAAGTGGGATGGGTATGCCCAGATGTGGGTCCTTTGCTCACTGTGCCAATGGATTCAAGCTATCCTGGCTGATGAAGGGTATGTAATGCGGTGGAGAAGGAGACAGGGAGACCGCAATGAAGTTTTAGGTAGTAAGTGGTTTATCAGGCGGGGTTAAAGAAAATAAAACAACAAAAGTAGACAACAAAGTCTGTCCAGGAGCTCTTCTTTCCCTTCTTTCAGGGAGTAGTGATGCAGTCACTGGGGATTCCATTCTCTAGGCACAGCACATAGGGATTCTCCACTCCTCAGTGATAATGCGAAAGAAACAAAACAAAAGAAAGACCTAGTAAGGAGAATATTTCCACTATCGTGACACACAAGGGAAAAGAGTGAGGGGTTGGGTACCCGACCGTCACCGGGAAAACGCGCTACTTCTTTCAGGTAAGTTGCGCGCAGTGAGCGTGTACTTCCCACCCTCCACCTGTTCCATACGGTTCCCAAATGGCCCCATACCTTTAGAAGCCACGACCCTTCTGGGCCGTGGCTGGTTCTTGCGTTTTGCCGGAAGGGGTCCGGCCCCTCTTTTCCTCGCTTCGGCTTGGCTCCTCTTCGGCCGGCTGAGCTTCTGCTTCACTCTCACTGGCAGTTTCCGGTCCTCCCAGTCCCGGGAGAACAAAGAAAGTTTCCGGTCTTCTCTCTGTTCTCCTGGACGCCAATACTTCATATGAAGGGGGGAGTGACCAACACCCCAGCCTGTCTGCTTCCTGTTCTTTGAAGGGAAGGAAGTCAGCTGATGGGTGTAACGACCGGATTTTCGGACCAGATAGGATCAGCTCACCAAGACACCACCAACCCAGCCAAAACGTAACCACCTCCCTCCTCAGGACCCATTTATCCAGGCACCTGGGTACCTACCTGAGGATGGGGAATTAGCAATATACAAGCTCATATCATCAAAAACACCACTAAATCTATAGGGTTACTAGGAATACTCACTGATTACTAAGGACGTCCATGCTCTACAGCACACTCATACCTTATAGTCTCGCGGCAACTCAGACCCAGACTATGCTACCCTCCTACTCATAGTGAAGGGGGCAGTTCCAATTACTTACCATTACACACTGATCACAATCAGTGCTCACGCAAGCCCATCTATCTTTAGAGTCCCGTAAGACTGTTCTCTATCTTTAGAGTCCCGTAAGACTGTTCTCTATCTTTAGAGTCCCGTAAGACTGTTCTCTATCTTTAGAGTCCCGTAAGACTGTTCCTTTTATACAAGCCACAATCCTGTGGGTATACACACCAGTTTCCCCCCTGGTGCTCTCACTAACGCCTTACAACGGCGCTCACTTTCCTATGAATACCTTCAGCTCTCTCTCTCTCTGTTGGGAAGTTTCTCTCATATATCTAATACCTACTGGGAATGTGTCATATATTTTATGTGGTACACAAGGATGGCCAAATTACACGGTGTATGACTTGTTATCTAATACAAGTTTTCCTCTCCCCCTCATTATTCAGTTACCATTTACCTGGATGGGAGTCGCATCCGTACATATAACAGCATCTGACTAGAAGAAAGGTTAACCTTATCATAAAACAATAAAACATACACACTGGTTCACTAAGACTGGGGTCCCTTTATTATAACAATATCAACAATATAATTCTGCACTATAACACATAGCCTGAAAAGTAAAAGGGGAATAGGCACATACACAGATCTGCGGGGTCTCTTTATTATAATGGAAAGCTTTATTATTATAACACATCCATATGTAACTAACAAGGACTGTAGAAAGCTAAAGAGGGAATGGATTATACTGCACACCGCTGAAAGTAAAAGGATTAGCAATACAGTAGGGGAATCTAGCATAGGAAATAAAAGCACTAATATAACAGGACAGATATCACCTGATTAGTATGAAGTCTTGCTCTAGCTGTCATCTGGGTTCCTCTCTCGTCTGTGCCTTAGCTCATCTCAGATTCTCCCCTGCACTCTTGGACACGCATCTGCGCTGATCACTCTGCACTGGATTCCTCTCCCCCACAAACTGTCTTCACCTTCCAGCTTCAATCTAATGATATAGTTTCTGCCGCTCTGATAACCGTTCGCTCCACTAGCTTCTTCACTCTGTCTGATTATCCCAGCTCCAATGTCCAACTCACTCCAGCTGCTCCCACAGACTAATCCACAATATAACTTCAGTCTCTTCCAAAAGGCATCACTCCAGACTCCAGCTGATCACAACTCCTTCTGATAAGTAACTGCTTCTGACTGCTTTCTTCAGCTCCAAACATCATCTGCCTTCTCTCTCCAGCTCCAAACAACATCTGCTCACAACTGCTTCTGATAACTCCAGCCACCAACTGACTGCTCTCTCTCTCTCTGTTCCAAACACCAACTGACTTCTCTCTGTTCCAAGAACCGACTGACTCCTCTCCTCAACTCCAACTGACTTCTCTCCCTCCAAGCATCAACTGACTGCTCCGCCTCTTCTGCACTTCACTAATATGGAATGCTCTCCCCTCATGGAAATTTCCAACAGAGGGCTGCCTCCCACCGAATTCCTGTGCCAGCTCCGAGGCCTCCTGCGCAGCCTGCAGTGACCATCTCCATGTTACGTCTAGGCCCAAGAGACAAACACATTCTTCCGATAAGAACCAGTCTCGGCTGGTTTTCCCCTAGCCAACAACACCTCATAACTAAAAGATCACCTTTACCCTGCAAGCATCTCAGTCAGCAGGGACAGAATGCAAAATGGAGTCTCTCTAGTTCTGGGCCTTGTAGGCCCGAAAAGGATGAAATAACACTTAGCTCTATCAGAGTACATACACAAACCATAATATAAAGTCGGGACTACAGGATCTACCCTCTACTATAGGTAGGATGATGAAAGGACACATAATTATGTCAAAGCCAATAGGCAATAGATGGATTAGAGTCAAGAATAAGGGATCTATCATCATATAAAGGAGCTATCCTCTAGTTTATGCTTCTAGGTCTGGAAAAAGGCCTGAAAAGGACCAACACAAGCCAAGAATAGGGGTTCAGGATGGAAGCAAGCTTAAAGTCACCATCACTCAGAAATAGAGCCAAAAACCCGGGCAGTACAATGGGATCATGTGCTCCTCCTCGGAAGCCGATGGTGCTGAAAATTTAAAGGGCCAGGGCATCCCGCTCGTATCTGTGGAAGTCTGGAAATAAAGAAGCGGACAAGGCAACAAGTAAGGGGGTAATTGATCAGTCAAGGTATTGGAAGAGGGGTCCATAGGCAGCTCTTCGTCACAGGGTAGTACCCAGAAACCGGTCCAAGGATGCTTGTTTCTGGTCCATAGAGGACCTGGCTTGGCAGTTCGATCTGGACTGTTCCCATGAGGCACTGGGTCAAGACTGATTTGCATATGGCTGGGTCTAAACTGGGGTGGCATGGTTAGCAAAAGAACAAGGGATTTAACCCAGATCTGTTGACTGGGGGTGAATGCATGATTTATTCAGCATTTCGTCCATCATTTGTTTGCGTAGTACTTTCTCTACAACAACAGTTAATCACCACACTTACTTCCCTCACAGTGTTGTGTTAGGTTTTGGGATGGTATCCCGGTGCTGAGCAGGTGTGATGCTAGCAATATCTAGGGCCTAGTAGGATTCCTCGCACCATCATGTCTTTAGCTTTTTGTGGAATTCAAGAAATAACACAGACTTTTCTGTATGTAGTGGCAGTTCATTCCATGGTTTAGAAGCGATGGGGAAGCCTCGAACGCCAGATTCTGTATGCAAGGGATGTGTGCAAGTAGGAGTCCAAACGAGCAAAGGAGTGTGTAAGGGGTGTGAAAGCAGATGTGATTGTTAAGGTATGTTGGGCAAGTGTTGTGTAGTGCCTTGAAGGTGTGGGTGAGGAGTGCGAATTAGGCCCATTTGTGTCTGGGGAGTCAGTGGAGTTCCTTCAGGTGTGGTGTGTTGTGAGTGTGAGATGGGAGGTTGAGAGTGATTCTGGCCTCGAAGTCATGAATAGTCTGCAGCCTTCTAGTGAGGTTTTTGTTGAGTTTTGCTAGTGACCAGGGTGTGTATGATGGTATTACAGGTGCTGAATAGGAGCCATTTGAAAATCTTCCTCAGCATCTTCAGGGTATGGAAGCATGAGATGGTGATGACGTTTACTTGGGTGGTCTTTCAAGTATGCTGTTGATGACCATCCCGAGGTCCTTAGAGTGGATGTCAGTCCTAGTTCTATTGCAACCAGGTGGAGTCCCAGGGTAAAGTGCTCTTCCTAAAGATAAAAATTTCCGTCTTGTCTATGTTCAGTTTGTCTTCATCCAGTGGGCGATTTCTGTCATGCAGACAGTGAACTTGGGGCCAGATTTACTAAGGAGTCATGCAACGCAATGCAGCAAGACAACTTGCTGCGCTGTGCTGCATTGCATGACATGGCGAGAGCAGTAATGCCCATATCCACTAAGATATAACACATTCCTGCTCTCTCCCTGCGCGGGAACACAGAGAAGTTAAGTGACAATGTACGGATTTTTGTGCAGGGACACCTTCCTGCACAAAAGCAATCCTCAGAGCATTTTTCTCTCTCTCTGCGTGTGCTGCAAAATGCAGCACATATAGAAAGAGGATTTAAGAAGAAAAAATAAAGGTATTTTTCCTCATTATGCCTGTCTTTGGTGTGGCGTACCATGATGACCCTTTCCAAGGTTCTAGTTTTAGTAAATCTGGGATTGCGTCAAAGACCATGGGTGGATATGTGGGAATACCCAGGCTCCATGGAACCCCTTCCCAACACAGAGTAACAAAAGACAGTGAGTTATGCTGCCTTGCATTACTACAGATTTACTAAGCAATGCAAGTATGGCTTTGCACGTCTTAGTAAATTTTAATTAAAGGCTTATGCTGCCTTGCATTGCCTTATGTGATGCAACGCGACAGAAACATTAGTAAGTCTGGGCCTTGAACTGGGCATTGGGCATCTTCTACATGAGGGGGAGAGAAGTTCTGTGTCTCAGGCATAGGAGAGGACATTAATCTCATGAGATTTGATGATGCTGGCTAGAAGGATCATGCATGCTTTGAAAAGCATCTTGCTCAGGGCGGATCCTTACGGAACTCCACAGACGAGGTCACAGCTGAGGTGAACGTTCAGGGCTGACATGGGTCCTTCCAATTAGAAAGGAGCAGATCCATCAGTGTGTGTCCTTTGATTCCAAATGGTGTGAAGGCGTTGGACGGGGATGGGGTGGGATACCATGTCAAACCCTGTGGAGAGTTTCAGGAGGATGCAAGTTGCAGTTTCTCCTCTGTCCAGAGTCATGCAGATGGATTCCATCCATGGCAGCAATGAGGGTGGCTTCCGTGCTGCGGTTAGATCCAAAAGCAGACTGAGTGGTGTTGAGGAGTTGGTGGTCATTGAGGTGGGTTATTTTATAGTAGATTGTGTTTCGAAAAACAGGAACATTTAGCATCAAGCGACCAAAGTTACATGTATAGCTACAAGATGCTAGACATGGCTATTTTTGTAAACCAAACACAAGGAGATGATGGATGGAGCTTTGAAACTTTTCAGACACTCACCCTCAGTCACAGATCTGGGTTGAATCCATCATTGTTCTTTAGCTCACTTTGCCACACCAGTTCAGACACAGCTAAATGCAAATTAGTCTTGACCCTGTGCCTCATGGGAACAGTCCAGCCGAACTGCCAAAGGCATGTCTTCCCTGGACCACAAACAAGCATTCTGGGACCGGTTTCGGGCTAATAGCCCTCATCAGCCAGGCTAGCTTGAATCCTGTGGCAAAGTGAGCAAGGGACCCACATCCGGGCATACCCTGCCAACTTACGACGAACAAAGCAAACACAAGGAGATGATGGACGGAAAGCTGAAACTTTTCAGACACTCACCCCCAGTCACAGATCTGGTTTGCATCCATCATCGTTCTTTAGCTCACTTCTTCACCCCACTTCAGACACAGCTATATGCAAATCAGTCTTGCCCCTATGTCTCATGGGAACAGTCCAGCCCTAACTGCCAAGCCATGTCTTCTCTGGACCGTAAACAAGAATCCTGGGACCGGTTTTGGGCTAACAGCCCTCATCAGCCACGCTAGCTTGAATCCAGTGGAAAAGTGAGCAAAGGACCCACATCTGGGCAAACCCTGCCAACTTAGGGTGAACAAAGCAAACACGAGGAGATGATGTGCTGAAACGTTTCAGACACTCACCCCCAGTCATAGATCTGGGTTGAATACATCATCTTTCTTTAGCTCACTTGGCCACCCCAGTTCAGACACCTCTGTATGCAAATCAGTCTTGACCCTGTGCCAATACCTACAAGTCACAGGTTCAACTCCAACTGGGAACTAGCAATGGTTGAATGCACCTACTGCAGTGATATGCCAGTTATCTTCTATGAACAGTGTAAGAACTGAGGGTCTCTAGTTGGCAGAGGTAGGTACCACTGTTCAAATAGGGACCCTTGCTTCTAGTCAGGGTAAGAAGGATACACCTTTAGATAACCCCTGCTCACCCCCTTGGTAGCTTGGCATGAGCAGTCAGGCTTATCAACGGCAATGTGCTGAGTATTTGTACCAACACTCACAGTAACACAGTGAAAACACCACAAACTGACTCCACAACAGTTTAGAAAAATAAAGGTATTTTAATCTAAACTACACAAGACCAAACCGACAAAAATCCAACATACACAGTTCAAGAATATGGTTGTAAAAGAGTTCTTAAGGTTGAGTTAAAATAATCCACAGTAGCGTCCCATTTTATCCAACAGTACCTTTAGATGCGACAAAAGGTCCAAGCGAAAGCTGTAGCGTTGAAAAGCAAGCAATGCGTTACTCCTGAGACCCTGGGGAGACGATGCGACAACCTCGCTGGACGCAGCGGGCGTGTTGCGGTGACTCCGGTCTGTATGGTGAGGGATGCGATACCTTGCGTGGATTCCGGTGCACAGGTTTCTGTGGAAGGGGCTTGCAAAAGGTACGATGCAACGATATTCCGGGCGGCGATGATCCCCGGTGCGGCGACGATGCACGGCTCAGCGTCGATCTTCTACTCTCACGGCCCCTCGAATCGATGGCTCTGCGACGACTCTCGTAGCGACGTGATGCGGTCCACAAGCAAGCGGTGCGATGATCTCACCCAGTGACGACAGGCTCTGCGACGATACTCGCAGCGATGGTTATCTCCCCGCACCGGACTAGTGCGTCCCGCAAGCGAATGATGCGATGACTCTGGCAGCGGCAACAGGCGCTGCGACGATTTTGGCCTTCATAGCTGCAGGAATTTCCTCGTACTAACGGGGATGCGCTCCGCAAGCGAGCGATGCGTTACACTTTGCAGAAAGCTCTTTAAATCTTGGTTCCCAGCTTCCCAACACAGGTACAACTTCTAGAGGCACCACAACTGGCCCAAGCACTCTGGGAAGGACAGAACTCTCTCAGCAGAGTACAGGGAAGCTGGGGGTGAAGTCCTTTTGTTCCTGGGACCTCTTAACATGGAGCCAGCTCTTCTTCAGACCCTTGGAGATTCCTTCAAGCAAGGGAGCACAGCACAAATCAAAGCCCTTCCCCTCTCCTTGGCAGCAAAGCAGCTGCAGGTCAGTCCAGCAAAGCAACAGCAGGACAGTCTTCCTTCTTCGGTCTTCCAGCTTTCTCCTTGGCAGAGATTCCTTCTTGATTCCAGGATGATCTAAAGTTCAGTGGTCTGGGGTCCTGTACTTATACCCCAAAAAGTATTTGTTCCCTTTGTGCAGGAGAACTTTGAGCCCGGTGCAAACCAGTTCTGGAGCACTCTGTTTACATGACTCCTTCTTTCCTTTCACAGTGCAGAGCAGAAATATCAGACACCCCACAGGAGGTGGAGTCAGCATTGTGGAGGGAAAGCACAGCCCTGGAGCACTTTGTTGACATGATTCCTTCCCTCCTTTCACAGTGCAGGACAGCGACATCAGACGCACCACAGGGGGTGGAGCCAGCACTGTGGGGGGCAGGCACAGTCCTATTCAGGTCCCAGGTGCAACTCCTCCCTCCCATCTAGATGCAGATCTCTCTATTCACCACTGGGCGGACTCATTCTGTCTCCTGGAATCCCCCAGCCCTGTCACTCACAAACCACACAGTCAATTCACAAACAGCTAAAGGCACACAGACAGGTCAGACAAGAAATCAGCCACTTTCTAAAAGTACAGCTTTCAAACACAGGATTTAAAAACCATCCTTCCTAAAAGATGTGTTATTAAATTCTGAGTTCAGGGATACCAGACTTTTATTTTCTATCTTGCTCCTATGGGAAGATATTCAGGTAAACATTATACTCAGCATTCCCCATTATAGCCTATACTCCTAACCACTACTAGCCCCAAAAAAAGAGAAACTCAAATAAGTACTGAGTAGAGTATAATAATCCCCAAGGTTCCTGGATAGGAAACAACAATTGTTTGTACAATTTGCCATGGGAAATGAAATCCCAAAATGAAGACCAGCAAGAAATAAACCACATCCAAGTCCAGTCGCCAAATGAAGACCCCACTGAGGATGCAACACAGAGAGCCAACTGAACGAAAATGGATCAATTGCAGATAACTCCCAATTGTTGGCAGTTACAAATCAATCCATGGATATAAACATGCTTCATCCAGATCTTGAATCAGCAAATGAGCACTGTGAATCGGCAAATGATCTACCAAATGTTGCAGGAAAGATATGTAGCTCACAGTTAATGGATAGCATTGATTTCAAAGATAAGGCCACTGGTTGTCCACTGCTAGTTCGCACACTTGACGCTCCAGTAAAACAGATATGCTTACCCAGGGTCCACCCCAGCTAATAAAATAACTCAACATACTAAGCCCCTCCTCACCTTCTCTGGTGATAGGTGCCAATCAAAACCAAGGACTGCTCCCAAGGAGTGATTTGAGATGGTGATCCGAGCCTCAATACCCCAAACAGGAGCAGTAGTCAAGTTCACCTTTCACTAACTTATTCTGCTAAAAAACAACATTTCCCTTGATCAAAGTTTAACGATGCACCATGGTGATGTCAAAGCGAATGAACCTATACTAAAACAATAGTAATGATCTTTACACAGACCTATCAGTACCTAAACAAATCAGAAGGCTACAAAAAGCCCAAAACATAGGATCATCTACATTGGTGGCTTAAATAAACTGGAGAGTCACTTTGCATCTCTGCAGCATGCTCTTCCTGGTCGCATAGACCAGAATTAATTTCTGAATTGTTTGCCATACACTAACCCGCCTGCTCGGCTAAACCAGATGATACCAACCAATGCACTCAATCCCCTCCATCCAACCTAACACCCTAAACCTTGCCTGAACCAAATGCAAATAAAGATGAAAGAGACTCCTCTCAGTCTTAGGCCCTTCACTATGAAATTACCTGCCCTCTACATCTGAAATGCCCCAGCCTCATTTAATGCATGGCAAAACTAAAAATCCCACCACTGCAACCTTAACAACCTAATCCAATGGGATAAAAAAGGACGACATGAGAATCAGACTAATATCCAATTAACTAGACCTCATCTATGTCGGGCCGATGTCGAAGAAAAGGAAGCACATCCAGGCTCCCCTAAGCCAATCACAACGCTGCCATCCAGCATTGTGGTTGGTCTGAGCGCATAGTTCGGCGTTCAGATGGAGACTGGGGGCCTGGGAATGCTCTCCACCCAGGCCAGCCAAAGCCTCATGCGAACTTCAGTGTGCCCACCACTCCTCCCCTGCTCTGCTCTGTCAAAAAATCAGCCCCGCCCATCCCACCAAGCTGCCACAGCAGGACAAAATAAAATGATAATAACATCAAGTTATTATCGTTTAATTTTTCCTTTCTTTCACTGCTTCAAAGCAGTCGGGCGACACTCCTCCGCCTTAGCTGTGGAACCGCAACTGTCTTCTTTACCATCTTTTGATTGGATGAATTGAATCCCCCCCATTCTCACTTTGAGATAACTACTTTGTTCTTTTAATTTCAGCACTCCAAGTAAATGCATGTGTTTTCTTGCTCTTCCCTCATGTGCTGTTTCCCCTTTCCAATTCCTGTCTCCCCTTGTGCCTTCTATATTGCTCCTGCCTCCAGATCCTACATGGCTTCCACCGCTTCTACTTGTCTGATTTTTATTTCTAACCCCCCCCCACCCCTTCTTGTTGCTCTCTCACTTCCCTGTGCTCTCCTGTGCAACTGCACACCTCCCTCCACATCCACAGGTGGCAGTCATTGTTTTACCATCCCGTCCCTGTATAGCTCCATTATTGATCCCCACTTTTCCTCTGCTGCTCTCCCACACCTTTGTGTCATGTTTTTTTAGGAGTGCCAGGCAGCTGGAACCTACTGTCTCAATTGTCACACATATTTATCCCATTTTCTTTTACATATCGCTCCAAGATTGGCATCTGGCATCTGGCATCTTGGAACAGTAAATCAAAAACTAAATGACGGCTGCATCATAATGCATTTGCGTCACTGCACTTTTTTTATTTTGGCCAATGGTGCATAGCTTCGGCCTAACACATTTCTTTCTCTTTTTGTTGATCCTGAAAACCATCGGCAAAAGTAAAGAGAAATCCAGTAGGTCTGTATTAGCCTCAAAAAAGTGAAACCAATTGGCTTAGCTAATGCTTCTTTTCAGAGGGCAGAAAACAAAAAGGGTCTTGACTCTAACTCAGCAAGGCTGAGCCAACTTAATAATATTGAACAACACAGCTGCCAGTGCTGAGACTATTATTTTTTTAAACAAATAGGGGGCGGTTTTATGAACATAACATAATACCCTGCTTTTTGAATTGCAAAAATCACTTTTATTCCTCTTTTTTTAAATCTCAATGAGTTTTTTTAGATGATTGTTTGTGCATGAAAATACAAATCCAACATAAAAACTCTATACATTTATATACAAAAGACTCATAACAAAAATTATTAGGACTGACACACTATAAGTTTAAACACACTGTTGGCCAACCATTCATAACCCACTCACACTATCCAACCTTATCTACAAACACACAAAGGTCCCGGTGTCAATAATGCGAAAAAGTACAAATGAAATAAATATTTTTTACACTTTCAATTTTTTTCTGTATGTTATGATTCAGAAAGACATTCTACTATTTACAATCCTATTCACAATCTTATGTTTTATGCGATCCGGTCCCAGGAATAAAAGTGATTTTTGCAATTCAAAAAGCAGGGTATTATGTTATGTTCATAAAACCGCCCCCTATTTGTTTAAAAAAATAATAGTCTCAGCACTGGCAGCTGTGTTGTTCAATATCTTTTCAGAGGGGGCACACCAAGGAAAGTCTTTTCGGGAAAACGTTTTCTATGTGAGTACAAAACTGTCAGATGTCACTGTAATACTAAAGTTATGCTGCAGATTTATTACAAATGTGGAGAATTCACAAATATAGAAGTAGGACAAACTTGTGTATGCTGACAAGTTTACTGTTTTTTGTGAATTGAGAAAAAAATCACATATCCTGCTTTCTGGTGATTCTGGGCCTTAGCTAGCACTAACATTTGAGGAACTATCTTAATGAAAACCATTCACGAGACGTGTTTTTCTTGTTTTTAAATCACGTTATACTAATATTCATGTTTGCTGTTCTATTTCTTGTTTTTCTCCGAAGACCGATATTTTTAAGGTGAAAACCAAAGATGTGGGGCAGCTGAAAAACTGCATAATCCGACAAGAAAACAACGACAAAAGTATGTTTGGAGTGCAAATGTCTTTGGAATGAGGTGCTCTTATTGTACTGTCCCCTCGTAGGAATACACATTTGTTTCACATGCTCTCGCTTTACAGACACCTCCTTTCATTAAACGACCTTCCTTTTGTTCATAATGAGGGTTTAACAAATAATGCTTTTAGCAAAATCAAAATAATGAGAGTGCTTTCCGAAAATCACAAGAAATTACCCCTTCCGTAGAACTGCGCCAAAAAAAGTGATTCTCATAAAGGCCGTAGTTGTAGAATACAAGATTTGTATTTTGGGCATAGAAGGGTATAAGAATAGACATTGATCCAAAAAAAAGAAGGGGCGGATTTACAATAACTGGCGCATCCCTGCATCTCAGCAGGGATGCGCCAGTTATTGTGCGTCATGGCTCCTCCACCATGGATGCGCAGCATTTACAATGCGGCGCACCATGGGGCAAATACAGACAGATGTGTCATGCATCTGTGCCGTAAAGGCGGCACATTGCTGGAGTTGCATCGCAGGCGCGACGCAGCTCGCGTCAAAAGTGACTGAATGAAATCTAGTAGATTTAACTCAGCCACTTTTAGGAGGCATTCCCCCCCACCCCCTCCCCCCATCCTGCGCGGGAATACATACTTCTGGCGCAGGTCTTTACAACGTGGCACATCTCCCAGATGCGTCACGTTGTAAATACCCCGCAGCATGGCGCTGGTTTGGCACCACCGCTGCATTACAAAAGTGACGCAGCGGCGGGGTAAAAGAGGCGCAAGGGGCTTGTAAATCTGCCCCTAAATTCGCATGGTGCACGAACAAGAAATTGTACAATGTCACATGCACCTTGGGTTGGATAAGTGTCTGTACACACTGGGCGTGCTTCACAAAGGTATGGATTTATAGAGCAGACTAAGCAATGCATAATTTGTGTTTCCCGCATCTCCATTGTTTCTAACAATTTGGGTATTCATGTACATTTCAATAGACTCATGCATAAAGTGTGCATACTATGGTTTACTTTCTTACCTGCTTGATATTCATGTATAATGGGGATTTACACTAGATTCATAACTGTGTGTGTGCAAATCTACTTCCAGGAAGAAATCAGCTTCCACACAATGTTCTGCAAATATAAATATACAGCACTGACTGGTCATTCAATGTACTTACTAAATAATTCATTTGGTGTAAGGAAGGTGCTCAGATAAGTTTTTTGAACGCATCTTAAAGGGTTCGATAATAAATGGGGTAAAGTACCCTTACCGTACATTTTAAGGATCTAGAAAGTTACAGAGGACTTCTATGACCAAAAAGAAAAAGATCAAGGATGAGTTCTTTTACAAGGTTATTGACCTTCGAGGAGACTTGCAATATTCTTAAATTGCATGACATTGGGTACCTTATTCCTTATAATACATGGTCACACCATGACCCTTCCCACAAAACACCCAGGGCCATATGTACGAGGAAGTGGCGGAGCGTGACTTTAGCCTCCTTGGCTTAACGACATACTCCGCCACATCAGAAAAGCAAGGCTGCGCCATATTTACAAGGATGTGGTGCAGCCTTGCTTTTCCCCCTGCGATGGTGCTAAGTTTCAAAACTTAGGCCCAATGCAAGCACCCTTGCACCAGAGTGCAAGGGTGTCTGTGTGCAGGGGAGGATAGGTTATGTGTAGGAAGGTGTCCCTTCCAGCACATAACCAATCCTAAAATGCCATTTTGTAGCTTTCATGTGTGCTGCTTCGTGCAGCACACATGAAAGTTACAAAATGGCATTTTTAAAAAGGTTTGTTTATGTACGGGAAGGAACACCTTCCTGTACATAAACAAACCATGGCATTTTGCTTTTTCCATGTGTGCTGCCTTGTGCAGAACACATGGAAAAAGCAAAAATGGGGAGAAATAATGCATTGCTCCTCGTTTCGCCACCTTAAGACCAGGGTTTTCCTGGACTTAAATTTGGCGCTGCCTCCAATGTACTCCACCCTTGTACATAGTAGGCAGCATCAAATACAATGGGTGTTGCCGTGGAACACCCACCACAACACCCACTGCACGCCCCTTCCACGCTAAACATAGCGTGAAAGGTGCCTTATGTACAAGGCAGCGATAAGCCACATTAAGTGGCTTAACGCTGCCTTGTACATAAGGCAAGGCCCCTATCACCACGGGAACCTCACAAAAGGTGAAGTTCCCTTGGCGACGAGGGCTAGTAAATATGCCCCTTAAATCCTTGGTTTGTTGGTCTTTGAAATCTGGAAAGGCATAATATACATATTTGTTGAGCACAGTATGCACACAGTGAGACTTAAAATGTTGTTTCCCCCCAGTATCTGCATGGTTGAAATGGAGAACGGCTTCTTTGCATGTGTGCTAATTCACAAAAGGAATTTGTGCATGCAAATAATAATGCATTGTGAAATGTAAAAATATTGCCTTACTGTAACTGTTGCAGCTGCAGCCGTATTCGTGTTCAATGCTTAACCGATGCTAAATTCTGCCACTCTGTTACTCTCATTCCTGACATCATAGAAGAGAAATCTTGAATTGCCTGTCCAGTTCAAAAAAGTTTATATTTTTCTATTAGCATGAAGGTCGTATGTACTATCCTACGATTTCAGTTTCTACAACTAAACAGGTATTTTCTTTCGGTTTTATCACATGATCTACACCCCTGTCTATGAAAACATATACATTTTAGTTCTGTACATTTGTGCTTTAGCTTTTATGCTTTCAAGGTGCTAAGGGATTGCTTTGTGAATCGCAGATTTGTTTCATTTTTGTTAATAAACATTTTCAGACTTTTGATTCAGCCTGACCTTAGTTCTTTTCACAGCATGTTATGTTATGTTAATAACACTTCTATAGCGCACAGATGCCCCAGCAAAGGGGCATCCCGGCGCTTCTGGAAGGGAATCCAGACACAACACAACAGAAAGATGGAGGAAGCACACAAAACAGAATCCTAAGAGGGATGGGGGAACAGATGCGTTTTGATGGCTCTCCTGAATTTCAGCAGCTCATCAATTTCGCGGATGTAGGGCGGTAAAGAATTCCACAGCTTCGCAGCCAGGACTCGGAAGGAACGTCCTCCCACTCTGCCCAATCTAAATCGCGGAACCACAGCCAAGTTTTGGCCCATGGATCTCAAAGGGCGCGAGGGAACATAAGGCTTCAAAAGATTGTCAAGAATCGGGGGGGAGGCCATCCTGAGGATCTTAAACGACAGGCACAGTGTCTTAAAATGGATCCTCTGTGCCACTGGCAGCCAATGTAGAGAGTGGATGGTACTCTCAGCAGAGCAGAACCTCGGTAGCCCCACCAGGGCTCTGGCTGCAGCGTTCTGGATACGTTGCATCCGCGTGATTTCAGCCTGGTTGGCACCCAGCAGTAATGAGCTGGCGTAATTAAGCCGTGATAGTATAGATGCTTGAATGACCAGCTGCCTGGTTGAGGCATCAAAGAACCTCAAGATAGGTCTCAGCCCTCGTAAGATGCCGAAACAGGTGGCCGCTACTTTTTTCGTATGGCCACAAAAATTGAGGGCAGGGTCAAGCCAAACCCCCGAGTTCTTTACCTCTCTCACTGGGGTAGGGGTTACACCCAGCTCAGGGGGCCACCACTTATCATCCCAGAGATCCGCTTGCTTACCCACTATCATGACCTCCGTTTTTTTGGCGTTAAGCTGGAGACAGTTGGTGTTCATCCAGGTGGCCACTGCCAAGAGTCCTTCCCGAAATCTGGGAGCATCACGGTCGGAGTCCCCACTCAGGGTGGCCGCCAGCTGCGTGTCGTCAGCGTAAGAGGCCATGGTCAGACCCCAATGCTTGACGACATCAGCCAGCGGCCTCACATAAAGATTGAATAATGTGGGGCTCAAAGACGAACCCTGAGGCACACCCAGATCCAGGGGATAGAGTTTGGACTCAAACGGTGGAGTGGCAACCTTGAAGGTCCGATCAGATAGGAAGGAGCGGAACCAATCGAGAGCAGTGCCCTCAACCCCTGCCTCTCGTAGACATTGAAGTACAATTTTGTGCGAAACCGTGTCAAACGCGGCACTTAGGTCGAGAAGTATCAGTGCCGCAGTCTGTTTGGAGTCAAGCACAGAACGAAGATGTTCCGTCATAGAGAGCAGGGCAGTTTCCGTGCTGTGGCCCGCACGGAACCCATTCTGGGAAGGATCCAGAATACATTCCCTCGCAAGATGTTTAGTCAGCATGTCGTTCACATGGGCTTCCGCAATTTTTGCGGCCCAAGGAAGGAGAGAGATAGGGCAATAACTCTCAAGTTTAAGGGGGTCCAGGGTGGCCTTTTTGAGTATGGGTGTCACAACGGCCTGTTTCCATTTTATCGGGACAATGCCCGAAGTGAGGGAGAGATTAATGAGGTGGCATATTGGAGGGAGGCAGACAGCAGCAGATTCTCTAAACTGGGCAGGCTTCAGTGGGTCCTCTGGTGAGCCTGATTTAATTTTAGAAGCCAGTGTGTGAAATGCCTCCATCGACAAACTAGGTAAAGAGGATAAAACCTCACCTATGGTAAGTGTGGAACTGGAGGGCTCATCTCCCTGATTAATGGTGGGAAAGGCGCGATAAATAGCTTGAACCTTTTCCCTAAAAAAAGCAGCCAGATTTTCGCAGTGATCCACAGAACAGACTTCTGCTGCAGTGGCTCTTTTGGCCATCAAATCCTTAAGGACTTTGAAAATTAGCTTGGATGGATTGGGGCTATTTCTAAATTCCTGGGCGTAATAAGCCACACGGGCTCTACATACCGCTCTGTGGTATGATTTAATTTTGGAGAGACAGGCAGTTTTTTTCCCAGCCTCATAGGATTTCCGCCATTCCCTTTCTGCCTGTTTGCAGGCTTTTTTTAACAGAGCCAGGGGACTGTCGTACCATGGGCTGGGTTCTCTAGAAAGGCATTTAGTCCAGGCGGCCGGGATTAGAGCATCTAAAGCACGAGAAACCCAATCACAATAAGCGTCATACCCAGCTTCCACACTAAGGTGAGAGCCTAGTGGGTTGACCTCTAGGAAATGATGAAAATCATCCAGTTTGAGTTTCTTCCAGTGACATTTCATCACTACTCTATCTTGGGGCTTAAACGGATGCTCATTAAGCACAAGGGAGATTTTCACCAGAAAATGGTCAGCCCAAACTACAGGACTAGGCCTGGTTACCTTGGCCCCAGTTACATTAGTAAAGAAAGGGTCAAGAGTATGGCCCCCCAGATGAGTAGGGAAGGTGACCAGTTGATTGAGCTGAAGGGCCTCCAAATCAGCCAAGGTACTGCTGATATTGGGCATATGGGCGCAATCAAAATGAAGATTAAGATCTCCAAGAATGCAAAAGTTAGCGCAGCCCAGTGCCAGGGAGCTGACACATTCTGGGAGAGCCTTTCAAAAAGCAGTGTCACAGCCAGGAGGGCGATAAATTAGGAGACCGGACAGGGTGAACTGATGGCTGATAGAGATTCTAAAGAAAGCGCTTTCACACCCCACAAGGTCTACTACCCACCATTCACATGGATAGCAGGATTTTACTCCTACAGCAATGCCACCACCCCTAGATAACCGATTATGTGTAAAGATGGAGTAATCAGAGGGGAGTGCAAGATTAATGGCGGCCGCATCAGCCTCTTGGAGCCATGTTTCCGTCATAAAAAATACGTCTGGTAGTTCCTCACTAATAAGATCATGAAGTTCTGCGTGATGCTTCGGTAGGGATCTAATGCTCAGATTCCAGACCGTGATACCTTGAGGGACCAAAGGTCTACTACGGAGGGATTTGACCGGGGAGAGCTCTCTAAAAGCGCGAATAGGGGTGGGGGCAGTAAGGGACAATGTCGAGCAAGTACAGGTATAGGAGCCACAGAGGGGGCTAACCGACTCATGATGGCAGCGAGGGATAAAATGGCTAATGCTGAGCAAGTCAGCCCGAGAGTAAACATGTCTCGGCAGCATAATCAGATGAGACCCTAACAAACAGAGTACCGCCACGCCTGACGCCGCCTTAGCGCAGACGAGCGCAGACGGGAAGGACTCTGGCACGACTCAGGCGCACCCACTACGCGTCACCGCTGCGCACTGAGTAGTGCGGCTTAAGTAGGTGGATCTCAAGTTGCAGGAGCGCTAGAACGCTCAGAAATGGCGCACAGCAGTGTCCCCTTCGCTCCCAATATGGCGAGCGCCAAATCAGACCCCCGGGACCGGACCTGCTCGAGCAGCGGTGAAATCACCAATTACTGTGCAGGTGAGTGGGCAGGAGAGAACACACCTTAAAAACAAGATAAATAGAAAATAAAAATAAATCAAATACAAAACGGGACGTTTTAAAAACGAAAACGCGTGCACAGCAGCGCTAGCAGCATGTAATGCGAGGTTACCTGTCCATGTAGATTTAATTCATATCATGCACTCTACCTGAACATTCAGCCAACATATTTAATCATAGGCAGAGCAAGGAGCACTGCCTGCATACATCTTTTGTATTTCAAATTCAAATATACAATGAATTGCTTTCCCCTGTATTTTCCTCCCTATTTGCAAGTCTTGATCTCATGCAGGTGAAGAGCAAATGGAAGGAAGGAAGAAATATGTTCCCTGCCTGCGCTGCAAGCCCATGTATGCTCCTAGGGGTATTTTGGTTCTATGAGGAGTTGCACAGCAGACAGGGAACATACTGCAATTCTAGGTAGCAAAAGTATTTGTAAAGCACGCATTCCCCCCTTGAGTATCTGGGCACTAAATAATAAATGTTTGTTGTTACCCAACTAACTAATACCCATTGTATTGACCTCAGAAGGATGAAAGACTAAACAATGATTTTAGACATAAATTCACATCATGCATTTCCCTTGTGAATGAGCCCCTCTGTCCATGATAGAACGAGCAACATCAATATGGGTTGTTCCAAAGGTCAGATGAAATAAAGTACATTGTGAAAAATTGCATGACTGTTGAAGTACCTAAAGATGTAAGAAAGAATGGGAAAACCAAACAAAAGTTTTTATTGGATTGTTTCAGCAGGTCACTCATTATACTTGGAGGATGTCATCATAAAGAAATGGGGGAGTTCTGCAAACTTGTATGTGTTTCCTTGTAACACTTGGCTGTCTTCAGAAGATGAAATTGTCCTGCAGTGTCTGCCAGAATCAGAGTCTTATGAAGGTTCTCTAGCACTGTCTACTGAAGGTAGGACAACAACATTAATTATGAAAAAAAGGGACATTGAGCTATGGGTTGACAGTGCCAAATATAGTAAGCTCAGTGCCAGGAGTTAGAAGGTGAAAATAGAAAATGGGAACATCACAAAAGCACCCGGCGTACACGAGACACAACTGGCTAAAAGGAATAACGTTGGTAACTCAGAGTGAAAATAGGTTTATTTTGGTCATTAAACATACAAAGATTCTCAAATTACTCAATTCTCGCTCTCACGTCCACGTCCAAGGTCCTACGCTGTCTAACTTATTTAACTATTACCTCACAATTGATACCCACTCACTTTACTTCAAATAATAAAAAAAGTTCACTGCTGGTCCTTCCACTCTTTCCAACTATTGCTCAGTGTATCAACTCCCTTTTGTTTTCTAAAACACTGCAATGACTTATTTGAACCTTACACACTCTAGCCTCCTTGGACTAACTCAAAATCACCCCTGTGAGACGTTGGGTTGTTTGTTGACTGGGGTTGATCCCTGGTTAAGCAACAGCAACAATTCCTTGCAAGGTGAACCACAAAATGTCACTAAATTAACCTATGCTTGATCCTGGGTAGCGTGGCACAAAAAGTAGTCAGGCTTCACTTAGAGGCAATGTGTAAAGTATTTATGCAGCCAACAAACAGTAATAAAGTGACACAAGAAAGCTACCAAATAAGTTTAGAAAAATAGAGTAACTTTTCATAAATTATTTGAACCAAAATGACAAAAACCCAATCAGTAGAACCAGAGTCATGAATTTATAAAGTGTAAGGTTCAAAATAGTGCCTAAAAGATCAAAGTGCCAACCGCGGACGTCTGGTTGCGTGAGAATGGGTCAAAGTCTAAAGTTCAGGATGTAGCACAGTTCGGATACAAGAGGTGGATGGGGTCGGTCAGCGTTTACCTTAGGACTTGGACAAATTTCAGAAGAAAAGTATCTGAGAAGATAAAATTCAGCAAGGCAAGGCTGCAGATGGTGTTCAAGGAGAGAATGTCATCATTGGATGGCCTTGCGTCGAGCCGTAGTGAAGATATTTATGTTTGGATTCAGTCGCTGAAATGGAAGTTAAAAAACTTCAGTGGGACGAGACAGAAGGCTGTAGCCAAAGACAATTCAGTGAGATCCGTTACCCCTTTGGCGAAGGACCACTGAAACAGATTTGCTGCTGCAGAAAAGAACGTAGTGGGGAAGCCGCAAAGTCAATCCGACCTGTGATGCACCTAAGGCGATCAAGTTGGTCCCAGTCTCTTCCTGGTTCTCAGAAAACTTTTTAGCCAAATTTTGTCTAAGTTCTCAGTTTTGGAAATTGGCCAATTGGGATTTTTAACACCAGAACCATTGGGTCCAGGACTGGTGGAACACCTCTTGTGGGTTCAGGGCTCACTCAGGTTGGGTCCAAGTGCAGGTTCAAGATGGTATGTCCCTGTGGCTCTGAAAAGGAGGATAGCAAACTAGCCCTTGAAATCACTTCTGATAGTCCACCATGCAGATGTAGATGAAGGGCTCAACAGCAAGGTTGGCCTCTGATGGTTTAAGTCAGGCACCGGGCAGCAAAGCAGTCTTTCCAGATACAGCAGGAGAATGGCAGAATGCAAAGCAGGTCACAGCAGCAGGCAGTCCTCTGAGAGTCCTTTCGCAATTTCAGTAGTGAATCGAAGAGTCCATATAAGTGCCTATTTTAAACCCTGGTGCCCTGGTTCTGCAAGGTGGGAGAAGCTTCTGGAAAGCTTCTTTGAAGTGTGGAAAGTTTCCTGACTCCTCTGTCCTGGCTCCATGCTGGCTGCAGTGACAATCTAGGGTCATTAGGCCCTTTGTGTGACTGCAGCACACAGGCTATTCAGGTGCAAATGGGGCTGTGCTCAGCTCAGCCCCCCATGCTGCCCGCAGATGGCCCATTTAGGCACACCTAATGCCTCTATTGTGTGACTGTCTAAGAGATATTCACAAAGTCCAACTGTCATCTATACCTAGTCAGGTGACCCAAGACAGGTTGCAGGCACAAAATGGCTAAGGGTAGGAAAATGTCGACTTTTTGAAAGTGTCATTTTCAAAATTGTAATGAAAAATCAGACTTTACCATTAAAGAGTGTTTTCATAGGTACCAAACATGACATATCAACCTCTTCTCAATTAGGGATTATAGCGTATTAAATGTAATATGGAATTCCCAGTGTTATCCTGTGGGTGGGGTAGGCCTCACAGTAGGGAAAAAATAATTTGGAAGTTTTTCACTACCAGGACATGTAAAACTTAAAAGTACATGTTTACCCTTTAATTGCACAGCACCCTCTCCTATTGGCTACCTAGGGCCTACTTTAGGTGTGACCTATATGTAATACAAGGGAAGTTTAAGACTTGGCAAGGGGGGCATAAATGCCAAGTTGACTTGGCAGTGCAACACTCTATTCCAGCTGCAATAGCAGGCCTGGGACGTATTTTGGAGAGACACTTAAGTGTGTGGCACAATAAGTTCTGCAGGCCCAATGGTAGGATTTAAGTTAAAGGCCCTGGGTATATGGTACACAACTCGACAAAGGACTTATAAGTAAATTAAATATGCCAATTAAGTAAATGCTAATAAAACCATGGTTAGGGGAGTGAGCACAAGCACTTTAGCACAGGTTAGCAGTGATAAAGTGCACAGAGTTCTAAGACCAATAACAGCAGAAATCCAGCATATTCGGAGGTGAGTAGGCAGAAAGTTTGGAGGAAGACCACCCTAAGGCTTACACGCCTAATAACCACCATTTTGGTTTCCAAATATTTCATGCAATGGAAAGTGTTCGCCCGTATGTAGCCTCCTACATTACTTCTCTTACTTCTAGACCTATTAGTCGCTTGAGCATCGTTGATCATCCTACTTTATTAATTTCTCTCAACTATATAGATAAAAATCATAGGTTTTGCACACAAATGGTGCTCCTCTGTGGGTTTCCTCTATGACCTCTCTTCTTCCATCACCTGTGGTTCCAAGTTATCCATGTACACCCCACTTCCCATTGGTATCTCTCAAGGCTTTTTATTTGACCCTCTATTTTTCTGTCTCTATACCAGTTCTCATGGAGACCTTATCTCTTCATTTGGGATCTGATACTGTCTTTTCATATTTTCTTCACACAGGCAATACCCAAACTGTTTTCTTGTTTCTTTTTTCACAACTTATTCAGATAAACACACCCAACAGTATCGCATTCATCCATCTCTGAATGACCTTCCAGTTCCCTCATGTTAAACTCCTCTAAACCTCACGTCCTGTATTTTTAGCACCTATATTTTGACTCAGTCTGGTTACACCTTGCTACCCTAACATTTGTTTTTATGCAGCACCTCCATGAAAATGAAACATATAGTACAAAAATACAGTAATCAAAATATAATTTGACTGCAATATCTTGTCCTAAATATTGTTTTTTTAAATATAGGCCCATAGGAGTCAATAGGGATAATCTACATTCAATAGGATGATATTTAGAACAAGATATTGAATGAACACTAGATCTGTCAACACATTTCATTCAACATAGCTGAAACACTAGCAACCTGATCCTGACCCAACATTCTTTTGCTCTGCACTTATCACATTCTAGAATAATTCATGGTGGCATCCAAGGATTTTGCATGCCATGAACACAATTGATACCCCACGCCTCCCCTCTTTTTGCTTCGCAATGCTTTATCATTATTATAGAATTTTTGTTGGCATAGTGTCTATGAATAAAATAAAAAAACACATTTATGGACTAACTATTACTAAACTTCTAACATAGTCTGCAAAGTTAACTGATTCTATATACATTTGAATTCACTTACTAAAATTATGGTGCAGTTCTTTGTATTCAAGTCAATAACCTTAGCATTGCATGTGATAGTCCAATAAATATTAAGGTTGAGAATTCCATGCCTTCTCATTGTTTTTGCTACATTTCTTATTCTTTTACTCTGTATCATCTTTAGCCTTCCCTTTGTCTTTCTCCACACTTCTCATCACTACTACTTTGGTCAAATTCCATATTCTTGTGTTTTGTGCCTTTACTACATTCTCAAACAACTTGATGTCCCTTACGGGCTAAGTGTTTTTAGACAATTTCCATTATCAAACAGGGGTATTTGTTTTTCCATGTCTCCCACCTGTTATTTATTAAACGACACTGTCTTTCTTTAATCAAAGAGTGTGTGTTAGCCCCTGACATCCTTGGCGTGGTATTCCCCCAATATTTTATTTTGCCTTCAATCCTCCTGTTTTGCTGCATTCATTTTGATGGCATTAGGAATCTTTACCTTTTCTAACCAGTGTTAAAGGGCTTGTGTTCTCTCCTGCACACACTGTACAACTGGCTTCCATGTAAATGGCAAAGTATATTTCCTTGTAAGTCCATAGTAAAGTAGCTCTGCGTGTACCTATTGCCTGTAAATTAAATCCTACCAGTGGGCCTGCAGCACTCATTGTGCCACCCACTGTAGTAGCCATTTAAACCATGTCTCAGGACTGCCACTGCAAGCCTGCAGTGCAGTTTTAAAACTGCCATTTCGTCCTGGCAAATAAAACCTTTTGACAGGCCTAAATCTTAATTTTTAATACTTATAAGTCACCCCTATGTAGGCCCTAAGGTCTTCTTTTGCCCACTACGCCAACCCAATTAGGACCAAGCCATATGCAAATCGGTCTTCACCCCGTGCCTCATGGGAACAGTCCAGAACGAACTGCCAAGCCAAGTCCTCCCGGGACCGGAAACAAGCCTCCTGGGACTGGTTTCAGGGTATGTCATCCTCATTGGCCGGGCTAGCTTGAATCCAGTGGCACAGTGAGCAAGGGACCCATGTCTGGGCATACCCATCACTTAGGGCAAAAAGTGTAACTGCAACAAATGATGGACGGAATGCTGATTGATTCAAACATTCTCCCCCAGTCCTGGGCTCACTGTACCACTGGTTTCAAGCTATCCTGGCTGATGAGGGGTGAAACCCCGAAACCGGTCCTAGGATGCTTGTTTCCGGTCCAGGGAGGACCTGGCTTGGCAGTTCGTGCACAGGGTCAAGACTGATTTCTACATGGCCAGGTCTAAACTGGGAAGGCATGGTGAGCAAACAAATTATGGATTTAACCCAGATCTCTTGACTGGGGGTGAATGCTCTGATTTGTTCTGCATTCTGGCATCAATTGTGTGTCTTTTGCTTTCTTTCCCTAAGTGCACCAGGTATGCCCAGACATGGGTCCCGGGCTCACTGTGCCACTGGTTTCAAGCTATCCTGGCTTATGAGGGGTGAAACCACGAAACCAGTCTTAGGATGCTTGTTTCCAGTCCAGGGAGGACCTGGCTTGGCAGTTCGGGCTAGACTTTTCCCATGAGGCACAGGGTCAAGACTGATTTGCATATGGCCAGGTCTAAACTGGGGTGGCATGGTGAGCAAAAGAATGATGGATTTAACCCAGATCTCTTGACTGGGGGTGAATGTTCTGATTTGTTTTGCATTCCGTCCCTCAATTGTGTGTCTTTTACTTTTAGAAAGTTGACATTTTTTTCCTAACCATTTGTGACCTCTGCCAGCATCCCAGGCCACATGACTGTGAATGTCTCAGCTGTTTGTGTATTCATGCTAGACATCGACACAAAAAGGGCTTATGTGTGGGTAGCCAGGATGGCCGAGGACAGAGCTGCTCCTTGCCACTCTTGCACTTGAAAGGACCTGCTTTAAGCACCCACAAAGGAACATGTGTAGGAAGCTGTCTCTTTATGTAGTGCACATAAGGGGTACACTATAAAAAATAGTCCAGACAACCCCTATTGATTTTCAGGAGCCTTCTTTAACAAATCCCAAGTGCTCTGTTTTGTGGTAGTGTGGTTAAACCTCTTAGGCATATTTAGGGGAGTGTTAGGCATTTGTTGCACACACAGACTCAATAAATGAGACATACACTCAATACAAAATCCAAGACCAATGGAGAAAAATAACACATTTTTATATACATTTTGACACCAAGATCATTGGAATCAAGTAAGTACTTTCGGAGTTATCGGAAATACATTAGAATAACGGTTTTGAGGCATGATCCTCAAATGCGGTAATGTTATCCTATGGGAGAAAACATTTATTGCATAAATACACTTACAGATAACTTGAAACACTGTTCTTCTGGACTTAAAGTAGGCAGGGACCAGGTCCAAGAAAGCACCAGCAGTTCAAGCCTCGAACACTACATGTTAAAGTCAATGGAAAAAGTACCTGTAACAAAAAGGCTGCAATTGTGGTCTGGGGGACCGGTTGGCAGAATACAAGGGGGGGCTTGGCTCTTGAGGTTCTCAGAACCGCAGAGACACCATTAGTTTACTTGAGCCCGAGATGGGGACTTTGGGTGCAGAGATTTTGTGTTCAACGGGTTGGTGAGTTGGAGGGTTTCACGGTTCCTGGGGTACCTGCAGAAGAGGGAAAAGAAACACAGCAGGACCGCTCTTAGTGTGGAGCTAGCCTCTCTCAAAGTCCTTGGATGTGCAGGTACGTTTTGGCAATGGTGGTGTTTGGACTGAACACAAACAAGCCTTGGTGCTTGCAGCTGGCTCCGGTGCCAAAGGCATTACTCAGACCCTCCAGCTTATCGCGATTTCGCGATTCACGAAAAAATCGCGAAATTAGCTCACGAGTGCGATGGCCGCGATATCTACAATTATTGCCGCGATATTTACAAAAAAGTGTTGGCAAAACAAACAATGCTGTTTCATTGGCTGTGGGCGCACACGTCACTACGTGCCGCCGTCCAGCCGTCCAATACCTGCTTCCTTCTGGTGTTGTACACGCGCGAAGTAAGGCTTTTTATGCATCAAGCTGTTCTGCATTTGGTTTGGAATTACTCAAATCTAGCTTGTAAAATCTGAATTGGTTCACAAGAAAGGAGTGATATTATCTAAGCGCTGATTGTTCTCATGGTAAATTACTTATAATCTGCAAACCGGAATCGAGACAGGCTTCACAGGCTTCTTTTAAAATTAAAATATGCTGGGTCACTGCAAGTACTGCTCTCAAATACAGTGTTGTTTTAGAAGGAGCAGACAGACATAAGCAGCGCCGTGTTAAGAAAACGTTCGCTCGGCAAAACAAAAGGGACTGCATGGTTTAATTATTACTATAGCGACCCCTGGTGGAAAATAAATGGTTACCTTTTATCGGTTATTCAGAAGAGAGCGCGATGAATAGTTGGAGCTAGCTCAGCAGCAGAGTCCTCGCCTTTCATGCATGAGGCTGAGACAAGTTCGAGTATGTAAGACTTCCAAGCATGTCAGTCTGACCCTGGCGTCTCCTGTGCATTACACGCTTCATAGATCATTTAATGGATCAAGTGCTCGATTTCTGAATTGTGGTTCCACCGGACTTTTTACATGTTTTGTTTACTTGCTGTAGGGCATACGTCCTAAAAAAGAGAAGTGGGGTACTAACCCAGTTGGGCAGTATGCAAGTGACATGACGTGTGGCATCATACAGTCCATGACTTCACAGGAAGTGATATCACAAATGACATCAGATCTTCAGACCTCACACGTTTTGAGCAGGTCTATCAAAAGTACATTTAAGCGCATTAGGAGATTTTGCGTTGGGTTTGTGCCAAAAAAGTGAGGCAAACAACACAAAATCTAGGCCTCAGCTTATACATTTTTTTTAATAAACTCAGCAAAAATTAAATTGGCAACAAGGAGAAATGTGGTAGTAAATCTGTTCTGTTCAATTGGTTGCAAAGGTCTTGATTTTAAATTATCCGTTGGGGTTAACACACCTGCTGCAGAGGTCTTTGTGTGCCCAGTAGATCCCAGGGAATAATAATAATGAAAAAACTTTGGGCGTTAACACATTTGGTGGAGAGCTTTTGTTTTGTCTAACTGCTGAATAATGCTCCTGCTGTTGCCAGATAGCGTTTTGTCATGATAAAATAGGGCAGAGGATTATTATGCCTTCTGCAAGGTATGTGAATCAGGTTTCCAAGGCACTAGGATAGTGTCCTTCCATTTCTGGTACTTGGCTTCCGTTTCAAGATATTCTTAGAGTTTCTAATTGCTCAAATGGGGGTAATTTCTGATATTAATCTGTTTCCCTAGACTTCATTGCTTGATTTTGTTCAGGAGAAAGTGTCGCTCATAGTCGTTGAATGTCACTCATAATAACATTGAATTTATGAAAATGTCACATATAAGCAATCTGAACTGCTGGGGATATTTTAAGGCCCCTTTTAGTCCATTGGGTTTCAGAAAAGAGGATAGTTTTTAATGAATTTTCTTGCCTTTGCCCACTCACAAAGTGTCACTTAAATTGCCACACTTAATTTGATGCATTACTTTCTAGAAAAGCGATCTAGCAGCAAAGCAGGACTTTCTGTATGGGTCATATTGGTATTGTCAATATATTTTCAATGTTAAAAAGGGTGATAGAAATTACTGTTTTTTAAAATGGACGGGTCCAGGAGGTAGCGGTGCCCCGGCAGGGGTGCATACATGGGTGCTAGAACACCACAGGGAAAAATAGCGCCCCCTCTCACGAGGTGCAGATTGGAGCTGTGCTTCTGTAGAGCTGCAAACACTTTAAACATGCCTGTTTCACAGTGGATTTCCTTGCTAAATCAGTTTACATTGATTTAAGGCTGAAAGGGAATGATTGCGAGTAAAATAAATTGCCGCAATAATGCCGCTAAATTTTCACTTTTGTGCTGCTAAATTTCCATTTTTGTGCCGCTAAATTTGGAAATCTATGCCGCAATATCCTGGGGGGTCTGATTACTGCAGAAAGGCTCCGGGAAGGATCAGTGTCTCGAAGACTGAATGGATCGATTGAGCTGACCTCCTGAACATTTGGTGACCTCCTGGTGAGTTGCTTCCTCAGTGGATCCAATGGTCAGAAAACCGTGTACCAGGCTGATGCGGTTGGTGCCTGCTGGTTCAGGGAAGTAAACAGCCAAAGCCACCGGAGCACACACAATACAGTGTTTTTCCTCCAATCCTTGATAAGAGAATCTGACTAATTTTGTCCTTTCTCAATGGCCTATATTTTGACTTACACACACTTCCCGGTGCCATGGTTACTTCTTGTGCGTAGCTTATGGGGACCATTAATCTCTACAAGGTAAGAAAGAGGTTCGCCCGATTATGAATTTTGCAATACCAGCAGTTCACTACTTCTCTCATACCGATTTTTCTTTTTTTCCACTCCCGATGCTGTTAATTTTTCTGATGCACAAGTAGGCTTATCATGGTCCTGCATTTTAAAATAACAATATAGTCAAAATGTTTGGTCTACACTTCCGAATTTCGGAGGGACGGCTGCCCCCATGGATATCCAGGTTTGGTTGATTATGGACAGGGGGTAAGTCGACCTTGGATTTTGTGTCCCGGGCGACAATTTAGTATTTAACACCGTTTACCCATTCATGTCCCTGATCATTTAATTGTTTTCGAACTCTCCTCATCAACAGGTTCTTTTGCACACCATTGTTTACCAAACACGTGCGCAGTGGTATCGAGCCTTTCAGTTTGACTACTTTCATATCACTCTATACGTATCAGATACATTTTTAGGTATTTGCAGTTTTCTTTTTGGCTGACTACCACTAAATACATGAGGTGTTTCTTTACTATGTAGGGATTTTTATTGGGTGTTTTTAATGTTGTCCTATAGGAGGACAGACATGTTTTTGTCTATAAACTGAATCACACAGCAGATAATCCTTTTGGAATATAGACATGGTTGGTGAAAACTGTTCTACACCACTCTTTTCTCTTGTGTGGCACGCAGTATATCGTGACACATGGACACATGGGTGGGTATGTATCATAGGTTAGAGTGATTGAAGTGCTAATTGAGACCTATGATTTTGCAGCCTTGAAAATGTCCGGGTGGACAAAACATGTGTCAGTTGCATCCTATTGGAACACAACTTACACCGAATTTGTCTATGAATGAAAAGGAAGAACCTATCATCATCCACGAGCAAACTGGACTTTCTTTTCAGGGATTGGAGAAAAAAAACTGTATTGTGTGTGTTTCGGTGGCTTTGACTATTTATTAGTAGTCCAGACTGCCTTTGCAGTCCGGTGAAGTGAACCCAAGGCGGTGGGGTGTTGTCACCAAGTGAGCACCACCATAAAAACTCTAGGTTATTTTGTTCATGAAATTAGCTATGGATACCCCTGCTCAATATAATTGATGGATGTGCACACACCTAAGCATAGCCACCTTCATTCTGCTTTAGTCATCTCTGGTGCAGGGTAGCCACTTCAAGGGATATATAGCTGGATCTATGAAACAGAACGGAGGCAGCACCAAGGATGAAGTAGCCAGGACAATGTAGTATCAAAAATAAATTCTTTTATTTTCTCATTTATAGGACAGCCAACGCGTTTCGCTCCCCAACCATGGGAGCTTCGTCAGGGCTGAAAGCAACACAGAGATACACCAATATTAATGACACATACCAACATGACATTTACAAAAAAACGGGACAAGATTAAAAACAACATTAAAGTTGAACATTTGACGAGACGAGATGGCAAAAGATAAAAGAGAGACACAAATTAAATCCTATATTTTTTGAAAAACAACTTGCATTAAAGTCCAAGCATGTAAACACAAGAGTGATGCAATTTGATGGTCCATATAGGACATAAATAACCAGAACCAAATGTGTCAATTTTAAAAAAAAATGCCTCAGGTGAGGCAGACAGGAATAGCCATTGAATAGGACCCCAAAGAAAGGGGGGAGGGGGGGGGGGAGAGAAGAGAGCAGGGAGGAAGGCAAGAAGAGGTAAAGAGAATAGAAATAGCCAATGAGTGAAACCCAAGTAGAGACAAGGCCAGAGTTAACAATGTACAATAAGTGTTCTCACCGAGAGTATTGGTCAGAACTTGAAGTGATGAAAAATAACGTCAATGGGACCGTAGGCTTCGAACAGTACAGATGCTAAAAATGGTACAGAAGATTAATTAGTATATGTGAGGGGGACCAGAGATCAGAGATCAAGTCCTAGCACCAGAACTCCTCACCCTATATCAAAATTCCGTTATCCGGATAGTATTTTAGCCACGTCAGGGTTTTTTATACATAAAAGACACAATTGGTCCAAAAAAATGATGTTCCACTACATCAAAAAGAGAATAGAGAGGATTACAATCAATGCACATCAAGATTAGTATTAAAATGCTGGTTATTGGTAAGCCATATGGTATAAACTAGTCGCAAAAAAGCAATAATATCTATATGGACATGGCGGGCGGCGATTCAAATTCCTACGTGAATCAATATTGTAAAATTACTCACAAATTAATGTAAAATTTCTGGTGTCCAAAGAATAGTGTATGCGCAGACCATAATAAGCTGCCACCAAAATTGCTGAAATGGAGAGAAAAAAGAAGAGGGATTTCTATATATATATATATATACATATAGATCACGCCCCCACATAGTCATAATATTAATCCAGAAGGGTAAATCATTGGCTATTCATAAGAAAAAACGTTGTTGGGCACATATAGCATGTGTCATCCTAGTAGGAAAGATATTAGTTGTCATGCTAATTGGGAGAACACCGTATAGGCAGAAGCAAGTTTACACATCAATGGTCCCATGTAGGAAAAGGCGTTTGTCAGATTAAAAAATATAATGGTGCTAAACAATAGTCTAAGTAAGAGGAGTGTAATAAGGAGGCCCATAATGCATGTATATATTTAGTATGCATTTGCCGGGTAACTCCACATGAGGGCGTATCGACCGGAACCTGCAAATCCTACTACAATTTGAAGATTCTCAATCCCAAAGTATGCAGACCCCAAGAGTTGCGTTCCGATTTTAAAAAAACACACCCCGGGGCTACAAGCAACAAAGCATTTATACATCTGCAACCCAGCGAAAGGAAATGGGAACGGGTACATAGGAAAGACACGAAACGCTGGTGAGACGCTGCAAACAAAGTGCATTAACGATCAAAGGGAAACACAAGACGGTGACGTTCAGAACCCACCCCCCCCTATTTGTTAAAAAAAGGGATATACACAGTGCCAAGCGATTGAAACCAGGTAACTCGGCAACAGCCCTGGAACGAGACGTTTAGGGAAAAGTACTTCTAGTATCCCCTCCATACGGGTGAAAGCGGATGTAAACCTCAGGTGAGACAAAGGGTAGCGCAAACTCACCTCAAGAGCCTCCTTTCAGTACGGTGTCCCCATGACGGATTCGATCAGCTGAATTCAGCCCGATCCGATGCGTTTTTAAAACGCCGCGCGTAGGTCACATGGTGCATGATCACACACACCTGTGGTTGTTCAGACAACCCGTGAATCTCGTGGCTGAAAAACGGGACGAGGACATAAAAAAGGGACTATACAAAGTCCCAATGTAGCGGCCATATTGGACTGTACTGGGAATGCCGACAGTCCTTACAAAAAGGTACTGAAAATTCACAAGCGCCCTGATGTAACCAAAATTATCTGGCCAATTACATATATAGAGATTAGTGTCTGTATGTGTATTTCAATCATGGATATATAAAAATAAAAAATCGTCTTGCTTTACCATAAGGAATAACTCGTCAGGCGCCGCGATGTAATAAAGGGAATATATGGCCAATTGTATATATAGAATTATATATCTGCATATATATTTCAATCATGGATTCATGAAGTTGAAAAGTCACTGCGCTTTACCATAGGGAATGACTTGCCATATGTGTATGTAGAGATATACATCCACATGTATATTCCAATCAAGGATGTACCTCCAGAGCCTTTTGAAAGCAAGAAGAGCAGATGATAGGCGATTAGGGCAAAAGATGTGAGTCAATCGAGAAGGGAAACCAATCAGCCTTCAATATAACAAGTGAGAGCAACACGATTCACACCATGTAAATACCATCTTCATATAAACATTCAGAAGTATAATCAACAACACAACAACAAAAAATAAAGTAAGAATCAAATTTCACAAAAAGCATAAATAAAGGTTGTTAGTCATACTGAAATGTCATCATTACTTCTCCACCTGAGCCAGGATACAAAGTGGGAGGCATTCGTTTCCCTTCTATCTCAACCAGGTTGATGAAAAAGGCAAACATCAGAGTGAACACAGGATACAGGGATTACTCCCTCTGGGCAATGGAGCCAAAGAATTGATACTGCAGGGATGGCCCAATATTACATTATAAAAAGTAATGCATCTCATTGTCCGAGTTGTGTCCCTGGTTGATAGCTCTAAGGCGACATATCCACTTAGCTTCCTCTCTCCTTAAGGTAAGCTCTCTATTCCCACCTCTTTTATTTGGCGGAATATGCTGGATTGCGTGGAACCAGAATACATTCTCATTAGCATGTTCCAAATTGTAATGCTCCATTATCGGATGCCTACTGTCTCTATTTATAATGGCCCTGCGATGTTCTTGGATTCTCAGTTTAAGTGGCCGTATGCTGCTGCCTACATATATACGACCGCAGGGACATCCTAGGACATAAATTGTGTAGGTGGTGTTACAATTACAAAAATGGGTAATCCTAAATTGACGATCATTATTATATGAGAAGGTGGTGGTCTTGTTTTTACCCATCTCACAAACATTACAGGTTCCACATACAAAGAAGCCTGGGGGCTTAGGAGCTAACCAATTCTTGTTGTTAGGGGGAGTGGTTACATAGCTTGGACATAATTCTCTACGTAGGGAAATGCCTCTCCTATAGGTGATGGAAGGTTTATCACCTACGTGGGTTTTTAGGCCATCTATTTCAGTCAATAGATGCCAATTTCTTCTGAATATGTTAAAGATTTTGTCACTTTGTGATGTATATTGGGTGATAAATCTGACTCTGCTTGTTTCCTTGTCCATTCTAGCTCTTTCGTTCTTACTGGACAGAGTGGATTCCCTGTCTACCGTCTCAATTCTACTAACTGCTCTGTCCACAGTGTGTTGGTCGTATCCTCGCTTCAAAAATCTCTGTCTGGTCACATTTACATTCTCCTTGAATGTGTCCTCTTCACTGCAAGTTCTACGAACTCTGACAAGTTCGCCAAACGGAATATTTCTGATCACCGAACTGGCATGTGCACTAGAGGCGTGTAGTACAGAGTTACATGAAGTTTCCTTTCGATATAACTTACTTTGAACATGGCCATTCTGTACATAAAAGGTGATGTCCAGAAAGTTGATACTGTTCCTACTATGTGACATGGTAAACTTCACATTGTATGGATTGTCATTGAGATATACAAAGTAGGTGGCAAGTTCCTCATCCGTTCCGGACCACAAACATATCACATCATCGATGTACCTCCCCCAGAACACGATGTTGTTGGTCCAAGGGGAGGCACATCGGGCCCAGGCATGCTCCCTCTCATACCACCCCATAAAGAGGCAGGCATACGAAGGGGCAAACCTGGAACCCATTGCGGTACCTCTGATCTGCTGGTACCAGCGATCATCAAAGAGGAAATAATTGTTAAGCAAGATAAGATCTATCATCTGCATAATCATTTCATTTTGGGAATAGAGCTGGGCATCTTCTCTATCCAGGAATGATTGCACCGCTATTTTCCCATACACTCTGTCAATGCATGTGTAAAGGCTGGTGACATCTAGTGTCACGAACCTAAGGTCATCCGACCACTCAAAGTCGTTCAGCTTGGTCAGAACGTCCTTGCTATCCTGAACATAGGAGGGAAGGCTCAACACGTATTTCTGCAGCTTAAGATCGACATAGTGGGAGAGGCCTTCGGTGGGTGAGCCCACCCCCGAGATAATGGGTCTACCAGGTGGGAACCCCTCCCCCTCCTTATGAATTTTGGGGAGAATATATATACAAGGATAAGAGGGATTGGAAACATGTAGGAATCTAAATTCATCCTCTGTTAATAAACAGGAATCCTTCCATTCACATAGTCTCTGATTGATGGTATTTACAACAAGTGGTACTGGATTGCTCTTTATCTCCCTATAGTTTTTAATGTCTGATAGTTGCCGTTTGATATAGCTGGATCGATGAAGTGCTGGGCCGACCTCTAAGAGTTTGGAGAGGCTGTTCCGCTTCTCGACTAGTCAGTCTATGTGATTGTCAGATCGGCAGCAGCCAGGCAGGGTTTTGAGCCACGTTTGGTTCTGGTCCACAGTTCTCACACCTACGGCTCTTCTTAGTACTTCCTCTTCTTTCAGGCAGATGAATCTGAGTTACTGATGTCAGGGGGCCACCTAAATACTGAATTTAGGGGCATTAAGGGTAGTGAAGGGTAGTAGTCAATGGACCACTTATCCTCTATATTACCACTTCCTTTAGGGAGTGGGCATATCGCCATCCCAGAGTCCCTAATATCACCAACAACAAGATGGTAGAACCCTTCTTTCGTGGAGCAGATCAGGCAGCCCACCTTAGCAGTGTGACAAGCCTGGAGGTGCAACACTCATACGGCATAGCTGATTTCCCGCCTGTCCTAGTACCGAATGGGCAGCAGGACATGTGGTGGCATTCTCCAGGTCTAGAGAAAGCCAGGGTCTCATATCAAAGGCGGCAGAGCCCTTGAAGCCTCAGGCCTTGGTATGCAGATTCACTAGCCATCCCGCTGGAGGAGGTGATAACACCTTCTCCAGAGGATGCACTGCTTCCTTACCTCAGAGTGCACTGATGTTCACCTACAGGGGGTCAGAAACTTGTCTGTGGTGGCAGGCTGGATGATATCAGTCAGCCAGCACACTAGAAGACTAGTAGGGTTCAGGGAGCACCTCTAAGGGGCCTTCTGGGTGCATGTCATAATTCATTCTATATTAGAATCAATAGGAATTTATTAAGACAAGGTGCCTGATATCAAACACCATAGGTTTCAGTGAAGCCATTATGTATCTGGGTAACTTGCAATGACCAGCGTTCAGTACATGCCTTAAGATGGCTTCCCTGTTCACTTGCAGTATCTAGTAATAGAACTAGACATCAAAGGGGCATACCTGCTCATGCGGATATGACCTCACAAAAAATATAATGCACCCTGCCTTAAGGCTCTAAGGCCTGCTGTTGGGGTGACTTACATATATTATATACAGTGACTTTGGCATCGTTCACATTATTGTGTTTTCAAGCATGGTTTGCACCATGTCAAGCAGCCTGCACTGGCAGTCTGCATGCAATTCGTATGGGGGTCCTTTATAGTGGCATAATACTTGCTGCAGCCCTTAGGGACCTTCTTTAGAACCCATGTCCTAGGTACCAAGAGTACCATTTACTAGGGACTTACAGGGGTGCTAAAAGGTGTGCCAATTCGGATTGGTGTCAGTACAACGCGATGTTTTACAACGCGTTCCGTTACAACGCGATTTTTACATCGCAAATACCATTACAATGCATGCCATTACAACGCATGGCATTACATAGCAGATGGTATTACAACGCATACCATTACATCGTAAGTATTGGTAAGTATATCTTTTTTTTTAAAAATGTAATAAAGTTAATTAAATTAATTTAAAATAATAAAAATAATATAACATTTTTAAAACAGTAATTAATTTAATTATAGTAATTTAAAATAATATAATTAATGATATATAAAAAATTTATAAATAGAAAATAATATAATGTAATTAATTACAATAAATATAATTATAATTTAATTAAGTTATAAATAATACATAATATAATTATAATTAATAAAATTAAAAGAATTTAATTAATTAAACATTTTTAAATAATATAATTTAATTATAATCGTTTATTAATACAATTAAATTAATAATATATTAATTTAATATATTTAAAATAATATAATTAATGATATATAAAAAAATTATAAATAGAAAATAATATAATGCAATTAATTACAATAAATATAATTATAATTTAATTAAGTTATACATAATACATAATATAATTATATTTAATAAAATTAAAAGAATTTAATTAATTAAACTTTTTTAAATAATATAATTTAATTGTAATCGTAAATTAATACAATTAAATTAATATTTGTAAATATTATTATTAATTTAATTAAATTAAATAAAATTAATTTAATTAATTTAATTTATATAAAGTCGTAATACCCCTGTACCCCAAAACCCAAACCCTGCCCTAAAACCTAAAAACACCCCTGTACCCCAAAACCCAAACCCTGCCCTAAAACCTAAAAACACCCCTGTACCCCAAAACCCAAACCCTGCCCTAAAACCTAAAAACACCCCTGTACCCCAAAACCCAAACCCTACCCTAAAACCTAAAAACACCCCTGTACCCCAAAACCCAACCCCTGCCCTAAAACCTAAAAACACCCCTGTACCCCAAAACCCAAACCCTGCCCTAAAACCTAAAAACACCCCTGTACCCCAAAACCCAAACCCTACCCTAAAACCTAAAAACACCCCTGTACCCCAAAACCCAAACCCTACCCTAAAACCTAAAAACACCCCTGTACCCCAAAACCCAAACCCTGCCCTAAAACCTAAAAACACCCCTGTACCCCAAAACCCAAACCCTACCCTAAAACCTAAAAACACCCCTGTACCCCAAAACCCAAACCCTGCCCTAAAACCTAAAAACACCCCTGTACCCCAAAACCCAAACCCTGCCCTAAAACCTAAAAACACCCCTGTACCCCAAAACCCAAACCCTGCCCTAAAACCTAAAAACACCCCTGTACCCCAAAACCCAAACCCTGCCCTAAAACCTAAAAACACCCCTGTACCCCAAAACCCAAACCCTGCCCTAAAACCTAAAAACACCCCTGTACCCCAAAACCCAAACCCTGCCCTAAAACCTAAAAACACCCCTGTACCCCAAAACCCAAACCCTGCCCTAAAACCTAAAAATACCCAAACACCCCAAAACATATACATCAGTACCCCAAAACATATACTCCTATACTCATACTTATTTTAAAAAATACTTAAATTAATATATTTAATTTATAATATTTAAAAACGAAATAAATATTTTTTTATAATTAATAATAATTAAATCAATAATAACATATTAAATAAAATAAAAAAAAAAATTAAATACTTACCAATACTTACGATGTAATGGTATGCGTTGTAATACCATCTGCTATGTAATGCCATGCGTTGTAATGGCATGCATTGTAATGGTATTTGCGATGTAATAGCTGCGTTGTAACAGCATTACGTTGTAAAAGATGCGTTGTAGCGGTAACACACCGCCAATTCTAACACAAGTAGACCGTTTTACCTTGTTTTTAGGGAAAGACCATGGGCACTGTGGCTTGGTTAGCAGGGTTCCAGTACATTTCCAATCGAAAACTTTAGACTTGGTGAACAAAATGTGGGGGTGACCATGGCAGAAAGGGGCATATTCCTACAACATGACACTAGCCTTTTGTCACCCCAGACTTTTTGGAACCTTGACAGATGAAGGGAACAACTTTCCAGAACCAGATGTGAGGATAGTATTGGGAATCCTCCCACATCAAAGTCTTGCAGAAACTATAAATTGTAGACCCTCAGAAGAACCACTCTTTAATACACTCCTGAAGCTGTAGATATTATAGAAGATGGACTGTCTTGTTCCCCAGAGGGATGCCCTGCTACTGGAAGCCTGCCTTCTTTCCCAGAGAACTGCTCTGCTGCTACCAGAGGACTGCCCTGCTGCGTGAGGCCTGCCTTACTCCCCAGAGGATGACCATGATGCTTGATGCCTGCCTGGCTTTGTGAGAGGGAAGACTAAACCTGCCCCATCCACCCCAGGCTAACCCAAGTGACTCCAAAGGTCAGTTGGCTGACCTCCTGGTCTGAGCTACAGGGACACAACAAGCTCCAAAGGCCTCCCTTCAAGTGCCCAGCTGGCCTGCTGAAATTCGACCTGCTGGACCTTCAACTGGACCTTTCTGAGCCCTGCTAGTCTCTTCCAGGGTGAGACCCTGATCCCCAAACAGTGTCTGCCGAGGTCCTATACACTTGGCTGGCATCAGAGTGCCCTCCTCATCAAGGAAAGGAGAAATCCTGAAGTTTTTAGCTCTTTGCCACTGCAAACAGCTTTGTTCACACTGACACTCTCCTGCCCCTGACAACCAACAATGCGAATCTCTGGAGAACCAGACTCTTTGCGCTACAGCACTTGCAGGAGACAAGTGGCAACTCCAGATCTTAACTTCGAGGTACAGCAATGACAGTCCACAGTCACATCCAGCAACAACCATCAGCGGAGCTTGACCTTCTCTTCGCGCAACAGCAACGACTTCCCATGCCATTCGGCCTGCTCTTCGTGGTACAGCAACAACCATCTGCGAAGCTCTGCCAGCTCCTCATGGCTTCCTCCACTGCAAACTGGCCCCTTTGCACCGGACTTCAAGAAGGTAAACTTGTCAGCTGGCTTATCTGGTCCCTGTATCAGGTCCATCGCAGTCAGCCTGTACTTGTTACTTTTCCATGATCTAGCACAACAAGATAACCACCAGTAGCACTTTGTGCTTTTAGGCACTACACTTACCTAAAACTTTGAAATTGCAAATCTCCGTTCTACTGATTGGACTTTTGTCATATTTGATCTGATATTATTTATTAAAATGTACTATATTTTTGGCTATATTGGTTAGAGATTCCTCTTGCTTTATGTTTTCACTTTATTACTTTCTGAGTGCTGCATAAATATTTTACGCATTGCGTCTAAGTTAAGCCTGACTGCTTTTGTGCCAAGCTACTTTAGGGTTAAGCACAGGTTAATTTTGTGAATGTTGTGGTTTACCCCCACAAGGATTGTGGCTGTTTTATTTGAGTAGGGTTTCTGCCTCCCTCAACCAACAACCCAATGTTTTAAGGACACACACACATATCATATATATATATATATATATACAACGTTTCCATGGGTGTAAAAATACATGTGACCAAATAAAACATTATTTAGCACAACTGTACTCACATTCAAATGTCATACTACAGTACAAAGGTCAAATGGTCAAATTCAACTTTATTACCACAGTACAGCAAAGTTGACATGTGAACAACTTTTCATTGCCTCACAGATTGTATGAAACAATTATTCTACAGAGGAAAACAGCTCTACTAATGGTCATTGGGTAACAATTATTTTACACAGGAAAACAACCCTATTAATGGTCACACGGTTTCTTCAATGTGATCTTACCATACTGCACTAATTTAACACATTGTATTCTTGTTTTGGTTAAATACATTTTGTTAAAACAAGTATAAACAAAAAATATACCCTGGCATAAACCATATAGGTAGGTACAGTATAGTATTCTATTTATTACCATTCTTGATGGAGGGGATAGGCATCATAACTCACTTAATGCTTCGTCTTTCCTGAATCATGTCCCCCTTCCCTACACTCAACAATGGTAATAAATAGCATATAGTGGCAGTGACCGCTGTGTAGTTATTGTTGAGACACACACTCCAATAAAATATATTTTTGATCTGGCCTCAACTTTTGACAGTTTGGTGTAAATCAGTTAAATCGTTTTTGAGACATTAGCGTTTGAAAAAGATGCTGTTGGCTTGAAAGGGTTATCACTTTTGTATACCTTTTCAGTAAAAAACCCATCTGAATATTTACTTAGAATTTTGTCATTATTTGATGAATGTACAATAATTTGGGAGACATTGTGATGAGATTACTCTTGTTAATTTTAGATTAAGGTAGGTCCATCAAGAGGGGAGTAAAAAAGTGTTCATTTGCTAATATCCTGGGCGATGAAAATGTACAACAAGTTGGCAGAAGCTTGGAAGGATTAGGTTTCTATTAGTATGAGTAAGAAATTGGGTTGTTAGTTTAGGGGTTTAGGTGCCCACCTCAGGAAATAACAACAATTCTTGTTCGGATGAACCCTTAAAGTCACTAAATTAATCTACAGCCTGATACCTTGTTACATAACCCCTCATACCGACCACCACATCCTTGTCTCTTGATTCTTTAGAGAGAAAGCACATTACCTCTTCCTGATTTCCTGCTATCAGGTCCTTAAGAAATTGGATGAAACCTACATTTCCCCACTTAAAGCGAATACCCTTAATGGGACAAAACTGGAGATCAGGGACTGGTTTTGTGCTATGAGGTTGTGTACAGGACCAATTTGAAGAGAATGAGAGTTGGTTATAATCACTCAGATTGGAAAATAGGGTATCACTATCCTTTAATAATGGTACAAGTTTGGGTGAGAATAGGATTAAATCGATGGTGCTAACCCTGCCTCTACCTACAAAAGTTGGCAGCTGAAAAGAGCCCTCTCTATAATTCACAAGATAAAGACAAATTATGTTGAACAATAAGCTGGTTCAGGGTGTGAATGAAATGGGTAGTGCTATCTCACTTGTCTATCCGATAGACTACAGACATGATCACAACTATGATCGCACAGCTAGATATTACAATTCCCCATCCAAACAATAGCCACCTGCTCTAGCCTTCTAAAGACATAGTCTGAAATATATGGGTCCATATCGTCCACCAAGGCAGTAGGTTGCCTACTAAAAAAATGAAAACAGAAATTGATTATTATAACACCCAAGGAACCTCGGTGTGCATGGAAAAGATTTGATAATAGGGGGTCGACCTTAGTTCTTTCACTGCGATGTTCTTACTATTTAAAGCAATCAGAACCCCCCAAACCACCTTTGGACCTTACAGAGTATGAAGGGGAAGCTGCCACACCAAAGAACGAAAACCGTCTATATGAAAATTTGTATCCGCCCAACTCTCTTGGCTGCAGATTACATCAAAGTTCTTGATCAGTTGTAGCTAATCTACATTTGTTCATTTTGGTTGTGCACCCGCTATATTCCATGTAATAAAACGAAGACTACTCCGGTTCTCATTCCTCGAAGTAGGTACATCATTATTGGTGAGCTCTTCACTACTATTGCGTAGAAAAGAACATGGAACATGAGGTAGACAAGGGATCAGTACTGGCAAAACAGGAACTAAGGGGTCAACCAGTCATTTGATGTCTGAAAGCCTGACAGGAGGGGATAACGATTTTCTGTTGCCAAAGGGGCAGTGGATGGGGTAAGGAGAGTAGGGATTGTACTGGTCCAATTTGAGTCATGGGTGAAAGTTGGAGGCTGGTAGAAGTATTCCAGAGGTACGGCCCTGATCTTTACTTGTTGTGCAGCAAAGTGGTCAAATTATGCAACGGGGAGCTAACCACTCAAGGGTCTTTAAAATATACTGCAACACAGTCCCCCTTTGAGCTTTTAGAGGTATTTCCCAACCTGCCAACCCTTCTGACCATTAATATTTCATCAACCAAATCTGTCTGGCAGCCATGCCGTGTTCTTCTTGTAACAATGAGCTACCCTGTTTTTTAAAGCCCATCAGTCTCCAACTGCTTGATTACTCACTGAATGAACTCCTTCCAAGACCAAGACATAACAAGTGCACTCAGGGGATAATTTGAAGTGGGTCCTTGACCCCACATCTATTGGCAAAGATGTTTCAGTGTATAGACGATATGTCGCTGCGTAGCATTGTGATCTGAAAAACATTTTTTGGTTTTATTTCCCTGGTGCTGTGTAAATCACAGAGAGGAAACCCTTCTGTGGGTTACTAATTACCCGGGACTGACCAAGTGTGCGTTCGATGTACTTGCTCAATTACTCTGCTTATGTATGGACAGTGAAAGCTGGGATTTACCCTAATCCTTCTCTAGGGCTTGCACTTTAGATTCTAGTGGCTTAATTTGCTTTAGGAATCCCAGAAGGGAAGGTGACACGAGTTCCTCCATTGCTGTGAGGAACGTTTAAACATTTTCGTTAGCTCCATCTTAAGCCCCAGTCCATCCAGGGACTTACAGCAGTTACAACACTTTCAATGGTTAATGGATTTTACTTTCCTTTCTGAGGCTTCATCCCACTGTATTCTGCTTTCCCCCTTTTTAATTTGATAGGTGGTGGTTTAGATGAACTTTGCTTTGAGCTGGAAAGTGCATCTATGAGAATCTCCACTTAAGGATGATATGAAATACAAAGATTAACCAGATTCAACCTGCCCTCAAAATGGCTTTTGAGCTTGTTGGTGTGGGGCCCTTGTATCCGCGGGGGGCACTCTGCCTTGCGGGAGTCCTTGACCGCCTAAAGGTGTTTAGCTAGATTGTGTGGTGGGAATATCAATCATTTTCTGCACTACTCCTATGCGATCCTCCACCACCTGTAGCTCTGAGTTAATTGCACCAATGACTGATGACAAATACGTAGTAATCAACGGGGTTGCACAGCCCCCCTTTGTGGGCAGTTTTCAAGATGGCTGATGTAGGAAATTGGGTTTCTAGTTGTGCAGGATGTGATGTCTGTGCAAGTAATAGGTCCACAATTTCCCCGTACTGAGAACAAAGCACCCTATTGTAGCACTCAACTCTCTCAGAGTAGCAAAGCAGTCCAAGGCTTACTCCGGGTGGGAGCTGGTGTGGTCTTTACCATTTGAAGTGCGTGCCAACTGTTATATGAAAAGCCATAGCAGGCCTATCAAGCAGGATGTGGCTTTTAAGAAGAATTTTAAACTCCAAGGTCAAAAAGAGGCCCACTGTGTTTGGGGCTTGCTAGGTTGAGGGAAAAAAGGGATGTGGCCAAGTGTCAGCTAACATTTGTCTGTGACAGCATAGATCTCTTTGAAGTTAATTCAATTCAATGGCACAGCCCAGATGGTCAGCCTGTCAGAAGAACAGCACACCTACCCACACCCAAAGCATTTTGTCCCAGTCCTGTGAGGAATTCACACCTCACCACAGGAGAGACATCAGCTGCCAGGTGACAGTTGGAATTCAACAGGTAGGCCTCATGAGGCTTTAGGCAGAGAAAGAGTGATTTTTTTTAACAAGCGCCCTTCCCCAAATATTTATTACAAATCAGACTCAACCAGCGAATTGGTCTTGTAATAAATATTTTAAAAAGTCCAAAAATTAAGATTGTAGCTGTACCCTAGCCAGAGATAACATTTATTAGATATATTATTGTATCCTAATGCTTTCCTATTGAACAGCCCATCATGCAGTAGTGAAAATAGCTTGTACTGCCTCTTCATTGCAAGGGCATAGTTAAAATTCAACCTTAAAGTGTCCTACTTTTAAATACCATGCACACCTACATAGGGGTGTCTTGTTAATATGTAATGGGAGGGTTGAGGCCTGTCAAAAGGGGTTATTTTGACAGGTCGAATTTTAAGTTGAAACCTAAACATTCAGGCTGCAGTTGGTGGGCCTGCAACGCTGCATACTCTGTCACTGTCAATATATTGGATGGCAAAGTGGGTCCTGCAGTAAACTTGTGAGATTGAACTTACAGACCATGGGTACACTTTTGTACTATATAATAGGGACTTATATGTAAGTTAAATATGCCATTTAGGGATATGCAATTTCACAATTTTCAAAGGAGAAGCACATTACTTTATCAGTGGTTGGCAGGGGTAAAGTGCAGAAATGTGTATAGCCAACAAGAAAATTAAGACAAAAAGTTGAGGCTACACCATTTCCCGCAGTATTTAAAGTTTTGAACTAGCCAATCAAAGAGAAGCAAAGTTAAAGTTGAGAGTGGGCGATTACATTTTCAGTGACTTTTATCTTTGTTGCTGTTTGAAGAATCTGCATCAAATGCCACAGGGACTAAATTAGAACCAGTGTTTGTTTTCTACGTTTTGTGCAGATCCAGTGGGGAAGCAAAGGTAAAAAGGGTTGTTTACCAAATACCTGGCACGAATTTGAAGGATCTGCACGAATTTTGTCAGAGATGTAGCACATTTATCCTACTCTCTTTATTTTCAAGCACAGTTAAAAAAAGAGGGGTGTTCAATGCTAATAATTTTAGCAATGTGTGCTAACTGGCGCTGCACGCTTAGAAAGATATAGCAGCTTCTATACAATTCCATGAATAAGGGGCAGGTTTACAAGGAAAGGGAAATCAGGGAAGAGTTTATTTGCTAATACATTTGCCATTGTTAATGAATCTTCAGGAAGTTTGGTAGCCGTTTCATAGATATGACTTTTTTTAATGTCAAAGTTGGAAGTGATCAGAGTGAAAGGGCAAAGATAAATGATGGGAATTCTAAGTTTCATTCACATATTACTTTTGCACTGTTTGATGAATCTGCATGCCAGACAGCAAATTAAGTCCAGTGCAAAGCCAGAAAGGTCCTGTGATTGACACCAGCTCCACCAGGCCAAAGAGGATGCGACTTTAGCCACGGAATTGATATATGGCAAGTAAATGCGGTATAACATAAAGTAACCCATGAAATTCACTGAAAAACTATTGAACTGAATGCACACCCGGAAAAGCCCTGAGATGTATTCCTCCTGGTAGTCACCTTTTTTCCTCTATGACACTAGCAAAGTGCTGTATTGAGCAGGGTGGACAGTGTGAGTTGTGGTGTGTCTGTGTGTGTGTGTGTATAATATATGTATGTGCGCAGAAGCACATGATGTAAAATAACCTCGAGCAAATCACACTACCTATCTCCTGCGTTACAAATGGTAATAAATAGCACATTTCACTCATCAGATTTGCCATGCTGGTTTGCATGTGCAGTAGTTATAAGAAAGATTTGTAAATATAGCCAGACCAAAAATAATTAATTGCATGGAATGAGATAAACTCACAGTAAATCAGCCATTGGAGTTGTTTCCTTTTGTAAAGTGAATCTAGAACTTAATCAGTGAGGTATTAAGTAATTTTTAGGTCTCGTGGCGTTAACCGCACGAAAGCGCGGTCTCGCCAGAGACCTATTGTGAGAGACGCAGCTCTCGAGGAGACAAGAGATGGCCACGCGCATCTTCCAAAAGCGGATCAGAGCGGGCCGCGTGCGAACACGCTCGCTGTGGCCATCTCCTGTCTCCTGGGAAGCTCCAACACACACACATGCGCACATACAGATATACACACAAGCGCACACGCACGCACACATACAGAGACGACACCCCCCCACCCGCCCCCGCCGTCGCACACATACACACACGCATGCACACACACGAGCGCACTGACCCCCCCTACAATTAAGGCCCACTTACCACCACTTCGGACTTCTGCAAGTCTCTTCAGTTTACCCAGTCTACACTGCAGTCAATCGCCTCCCTTGATGTGTACTACCTCTCCGTTCTCTCACTAATCCTACTGTCCGTCTTCATGTTTACCATCTGAAAACTGCCAGTCAATTAAAAGAAAAGCCCAGAGACCGACTGGACGACTTGAATCGCCCTCTTCGCCCACTCCCAGTCAATCGTCCCCGCATCACGTGTTGATCCCCCAGCATTCGCATGCTGCCTGCAGGCTCGTCGCACGGCACCATGGGATATGTAGTCCAAGCTCGTGTGGAAACTGGGACTACTCTCTGACTCGTCAACAACAACTCCCGGCAAGCCCTGATCGGGAGCGGCGCACCGCTAGGCTGTGTTGCTAAGGCCTGAGAGCTGCGGTGGTACCGGAGGGGCAGGAGGTAAGGGAGAAGGGGCACCAGGAAAGGTGGAGGCTGCACGGGTCTGTGGGGATTGCAGGGAGTGGTGCGCCTGTGTATGGCTGGCACCGAGCGGGGTTGGCACGGGGCCCCACTTCCAGCCTAAACTGCTGCAGAAAGGCATGTCCCTGGGCGGGGGCGGCTGCAGAGCTCGGGAAGCAACACACAGGACAGTTACACAGACAGTCATTGCAATGCCATGGTAACCCTTTAAAATGAATGCACTCTGTGCATGTCAGTTTATTATTTCTGGATTTAGTGCAGGGCGATAAACTAAATGCGCCTGCCGATTTGCAGTGTTTTGCTGCAGACACACTCACTTTGCCCAACTGTATCAACATTGTTGAATTTAATGTATTTTTTCTTCATTCTTATAACGAGGCTTCAGTTGTACACAAGATAAACTGTAGACTACTGTGTACACAAGCGGGTAACCTAAAGTGTGTGGTTCCATTCCTTTCCGTGCGTTAATATGCAAAGTTGTGGTTTTAGACGCAATATCTGTGCAGCGTGTCTAGCTCAGCTGTTTCAATATTCACTGTTGCATGACAGTTTGTTATTGACTCTGGAAACTATGTAGTCGTTTACCTGAAATACAGGCACTTTCAGGTGGCGTCAGCCCCGTGCGTGAGGTGCATCATCAGAGCTGTGTGAATAATAACAGCTGTGAGCCCGTGCGTGAGGTGCATCATCAGAGCTGTGTGGATAATAACAGCTGTAAGCCCCGTGCTGAGGTGCATCATCAGAGCTGTGTGAATAATAATAGCTGTGAGCCCATGCGTGAGGTGCATCATCAGAGCTGTGTGAATAATAACAGCTGTGAGCCCGTGCCGGAGGTGCATCATCAGAGCTGTGTGAATAATAACAGCTGTGAGCCCGGGCCTAAGGTGCATCATCAGAGCTCTGTAAATAATAACTGCATCCGCCCCGTGCGTGAGGTGCATCATCAGAGCTGTGTGAATAATAACTGCGTCAGCCCGTGCCTAAGGTGCATGATCAGAGCTGTGTGAATAATAACTGCGTCAGCCCCGTGAGTGAGGTGCATCATTACAGCTTTGTGAATAATAACAGCTGTGAGCCCGTGCCTAAGGTGCATCATCAGAGCTGTGTAAATAATAACTGCGCCAGCCCCTTGCCTAAGGTGCATCATCAGAGCTGTGTGAATAATAACTGCGTCAGCCCGTCCCTAAGGTGCATCATCAGAGCTGTGTGAATAATAACTGCATCAGCCCCGTGCGTGAGGTGCATCGTCAGAGCTCTGTGAATAATAACAGCTGTGAGCCCGTGCCGGAGGTGCATAATCAGAGCTGTGTGAATAATAACAGCTGTGAATCTGTGCCTAAGGTGCATCAGTGCTGTCTAAATAATAACTGCGTGAGCCCCGTGCGTGAGGTGCATCATCAGAGCTATGTGAATAATAACAGCTGTGAGCCCGTGCCTAAGGTGCATCATCAGAGCTATGTGAATAATAACTGCGTCAGCCCCTGTGTGTGAGGTGCATCATCAGAGCTGTGTGAATAACAACTGTGAGCCTGTGCGTGAGGTGCATCATCAGAGCGGTGTGAATAATAACAGCTGTGAGCCCGTGCCTAAGGTGCATCATCAGAGCTGTGTGAATAATAACTGCGTCAGCCCCGTGCGTGAGGTGCATCATCCACATTGCTCAGGTCACCCAAATTCCTGCACTCTCTACCACACTGCTCTCAAGAACAGCATACTCTTGCACACACTCTCACTGCTCACCAATTCAAAGTTTGCTAAAAATGTAATGCAAAGCATTGTCCTACACAATGCCAATAACTCAAACTTTAATGATGTGAGACCTATTGCATTGTAAATGATTGTTTCTATTGTTGTAATAAATTGCATATATGTAATGGAATAAATGTTTTAATCTGTGTTTATTAGTGGACCTTTTCTAAATATTGACTTATTGGGACACATTTAGTATCACAAGCCTGGCATTAACATCTATATTTGTTCCAAACCAAATAGATTAGGTTGAAACATGATTTCCATTAGAAAGGTATATTTTTGGATCAACAATAACTGCAAACCTATTGACCTATCAAAATATTGTGGTCAAAATATTGACTGCCAAAATACCATGAACCCTAAACTTATAACTAAAGGAAAAATGATATTGAATTCAAAATATTTACCTACAAAAGTATTTGAAGTTAAAAAATATCAATTATAAAAATATAGATTACAATAATATTGAGTTTTCAAATTTATATTCGAATTAACAAAAATATTAACAGTTAAAATATTTTGAAAATATTAAAAATATTTGTACAGGTTAATAAATTGCAATACTTTAAAACATGCATTTTGCATAATTATTTTTAGATTAATTCTTTAAAAAAATATTTATTTTAAATTACAAATAATCCAAATAATATACTTTTGAAATTACAATGGGGACGCACATTGATGCGGGGATCAGGGGCAGAACTTCAAGCCCCAGAAATCTCTTTCCCGGCAGGAAGTGGGACGCTCAGCAATTTGCGCCGAGCGGGCACATATAATTGTAGCGGGGCTCACTCTGGCGCAGGAGGTGTAGTGAAGAGAGGACCAGTAGAAGGACGTCAAGCCTCAGAATCCCTTTCCCAGCAGCGGGTGGGGCACTAAGCATTTCAGGCCGAGCTAGCGCATAACTGTAGCAGTGCAGGACGAGCCCGGGCACGTGCCCAGACAAAGACCTGCCCAAGAGGGGACCAGTCTGCACCCATCAGAGGACAATGAGGTTGGGCTGGGCCACTCTCCTTTCATCTGTCTTTTAAGTTAGTAAGTTTACTTTACACATTTGCACATTTTCCCCTGTCTGGCTCATAAAATGGGTAAGAGGAAAAGTACAATGAAAACTAATATAAAGAATAAAAACATTATTACGTCGAGCTCCATTACAAATTTTCTTTCAGAGGCCATGAGTATGATAAACAAAGCGATTGCCAACATGGAAGTAAGATTGGAGGCAAATCAGTGGGTGGTGTATGAGGCCATAACATACGGTAGAAGCTATTAGGGGCGAGCAAGCAAACCCTTTGCCGGTAATATCTCAGATGCTTCCTAACACTAATCTTTATGTCTTGTATGCTCCCCTTTCTTCAATTACAAATCACTCTTCACCAACAGTGTACCCTCCACCTGCCAAAAAGAAAAGGGGGCTGACCAAGATAACCAGGCAAATTAAGGCTAATATAATGGGGACAGACCTAGGGGCATATTACCAAGGAGGCGATATGAAATTATCTCCACTTTTGCTGCCGTTTCCGGTCGAAAAGCGGCGATAATTTCATTGCCTTATCAGCAAAGACACGCTATTGTGTGTTTTACTGATTTAGCTAGCCTTTCAACAACGCCCAGCTTTGCATCTCTAAGAGCGTTCCAGAGCAAAATAATAGGAAAAAAAATGTCGCTAAGCGACATTTCTCCTATTATCAAGCTGCACGCTAACAATCAGAGCGTTAGGAAAAGTAGCGCTAACCACAGTTAACGCTACTTTCCTAATGCCTGCTTGTGACCTGATTTAGCCACATATTTCAATGGGAGGTGGATTACATGGCTAAGATTACCCTGCCCTATCAACAAGGTTATTGCCATTTTCAATGGAATATCGCTGGAAAACCAGCGATATTCCATTGAAAACGGCGATAATCCTTGCTATCGCTGGGATTTTTATCTCCATGGCGTTAAGCGTTGTTAATACAATGCTAACATGGAGATTATTGCCAGCGATAGCCGACGATAGATTTTCTCACGCTAACAGCGGTCAGCGATAATTATCGCTGCCGCTTGTTAATATGACCCCTAGTTTTATATGTTCAGTCTATGAGTGATCTGATTAAAACATGGAACCTGTTAAAGCTGGCTCTAGAGGGGTAGCCCACAAACTAACACAGCTCGAAACAGGTCTAGCAAGTGTTCTGGATCGGTTAGAGAAGCAGATCCGTACACCAAGTCTAAAAGGGCTTAGACTTGATGATGAAGTTTTGCCCAGATGTTCAAGCAATATGGCAACAGGTGACCCCGTAGGAAATAAGAACACAAGAGTGTAACTAAGACTAGCCCAGAAAGAGAAAAAACTGATTACCAATAAATAGCTATCCCTAGATATCATAAAACGGGATGATGCACCTAATAGTAGCATGGAAAGGCCTTCCCATGAGGAACTCAAACAATCAGGGGAGAAAAGCCAGCAACCTTCCAAGAATGTATTACATCTCCCAGCAGAGGTCACGCCTTATGTTGTGATTCTTTTTTTTTTAAATATCTTTATTGAGCAGTTTGTAAGGGAAAAACATACAACACCCCAGACATAGTATTCAACAAATCTCTGTTCTCAATGCAGCATTACAAGCCTTTTTTCATTTCAAAATTAACCCCCATCAAACAAACCCTCCACCCTCACCACCCCTGATCCTGGCACTGTGTACATAATTCTAATACCCCAGGTTAAGTATACTTTGTGACATAAGACATTCCTCAATAACAGTTCCAATCCTATCCACACAGACAGGTGTGTTACCGCTACAACGCATCTTTTACAACGTAATGCTGTTACAACGCAGCTATTACATCGCAAATACCATTACAATGCATGCCATTACAACGCATGGCATTACATAGCAGATGCTATTACAACGCATACCATTACATCGTAAGTATTGGTAAGTATTTTTTTTTTTTAATTTTATTTAATATTTTATAATTGATTTAATTATTATTAATTATTAAAAAATATTTATTTCGTTTTTAAATATTATAAATTAAATATATTAATTTAAGTATTTTTTAAAATAAGTATGAGTATAGGAGTATATGTTTTGGGGTACTGATGTATATGTTTTGGGGTGTTTGGGTATTTTTAGGTTTTAGGGCAGTGTTTGGGTTTTGGGGTACAGGGGTGTTTTTAGGTTTTAGGGCAGGGTTTGGGTTTTGGGGTACAGGGGTGTTTTTAGGTTTTAGAGCAGGGTTTGGGTTTTGGGGTACAGGGGTGTTTATAGGTTTTAGGGCAGGGTTTGGGTTTTGGGGTACAGGGGTGTTTTTAGGTTTTAGGGCAGGGTTTGGGTTTTGGGGTACAGGGGTGTTTTTAGGTTTTAGGGCAGGGTTTGGGTTTTGGGGTACAGGGGTGTTTTTAGGTTTTAGGGCAGGGTTTGGGTTTTGGGGTACAGGGGTGTTTTTAGGTTTTAGGGCAGGGTTTGGGTTTTGGGGTACAGGGGTATTACGACTTTACATAAATTAAATTAATTTTATTTAATTTAATTACATTAATAACTATATTTACAATTATTAATTTAATTTTATTAATAAACGATTATAATTAAATTATATTATTTAAAAATGTTTAATTATTTAAATTCTTTTAATTTTTATTAAATATAATTATATTATGTATTATTTATAACTAAATTAAATTATAATTATATTTATTGTAATTAATTACATTATATTATTTTCTATTTATAAATTTTTTATATTTCATTAATTATATTATTTTAAATATATTTAATTAATATCAATTTTAATATTAATTAAATTACTATAATTAAATTAATTACTGTTTTAAAAATGTTATATTTTTATTATTTTAAATTAATTTAATTAACTTTATTACATTTTTAAAAAAAAAAGATATACTTACCTATACTTACGATGTAATGCCATGCGTTGTAAAAGTATCTGCTATGTAATGCCATGCGTTGTAATGGCATGCATTGTAATGGTATTTGCGATGTAAAAATCGCGTTGTAACGGAACGCGTTGTAATACATCGCGTTGTACTGACACCAATCCACACAGACAGATAGCCCAGCATTACCAGAAGTCACTGCAAATCAGGATTCCCAAGAAGGTACCCCTTGAGTGGAGCCCAAAGTCTTTGGGGCGCGAGGCCAAAGGCAGTTCTTCTGCGTATCTTCCCAATTGAAGTAAAGCAAATCACTGACCCACTTCTTCACTGTCTGGACAGTTTTAGCACCCCAGCATTGCGTCACCGCCCGTTTAGCAAAAAAGGGGAAATGACCACCAGCCTCCTATTGTATGGTTGAATCTTCTATACCCAGCCCAGCAGACCGAGAGCAGGGGCACACACCACATTTTCCATCACAACATCCGTGAGCACTTTGGTGACCTCCAACCAAAAGTTATGTATACCAGCGCAATTCCAGGGAAGTTGCATAAAATCCACATCAGCCTGCCCACACCATAAAAAGCATGCACTTTCCCGCAAACCAAACCTCCGCAATTGAAGCGGTGTATAGTAGAGCTGATGTAAATGTTTGAAATGGATTATGCAGAGGGTGCAATTCGTCGTTAGGTGCCAGTTAGCACACAACAGAAATTCCAGCCATCCAGGGACAGTGAGGTGCTCAATGCAGTATTCCATTTGTTGTATGAGGGAGATTCAATAAGGTCCTCTTCCCTAAGGGACGCCTTGTACAGTCAATCAATCAATCAATCAGCAACATTTGTAAAGCTCGCTACTCACCCGCTAGGGTCTCAAGGTGCTGGGAGGAGGGGGAGACGCTATTGCTCGAACAGCTAGGTCTTGAGTTGCTTCCTGAAGGAGAGATGGTCCTGGGTCAGCCGAAGGTGGGCGGGGAGGGAGTTCCATGTCTTGGCTGCCAGGTAGGAGAAGGATCTTCCTCCGGCGGTGGTTTTGCGGATTCGTGGGACGGAGGAGGGGCGAGGCTGGCGGATCGAAGCTGGCAGGTGGGTGTGTAGAATGTGAGGCGGCTGTTGAGGTATTTGGGGCCCGTGTCGTGGAGAGCCTTGTGTGCGTGGGTGAGGAGCCTGAACGGTATCCTCTTGCTGACGGGGAGCCAGTGCAGGTCTCTCAGATGGGCAGAGATGTGGTCGTGGCGGGGGAAGTCCAGGATGAGTCGTGCAGAAGGGTTCTGTATGCGCTGGAGTCTTTTCTGGAGTTTGGCTGTGGTTCCCATGTAGAGGGTGTTCCCGTAGTCCAGTCGGCTGGTGACGAGGGCCTGGGTGATCGTCTTCCTGGTTTCGGTGGGGATCCACCGGAAGATCTTACGGAGCATGCGTAGGGTGTTGAAACAGGATGACGAGACAACGTTGACTAGTTTGGTCATTGTGAGCGAGGAGTCCAGGATGAAGCCCAGGTTGCGTGCATGGTCCGTTGCGTGCATGGTCCGTTGGCCGGGGGCTCCGTTGGCCGGGGGCTCCGTTGGTCCATTGGCCGGGGGCCACCAGGAGTCGTCTCAGGCAGAGGGGGAAGGTCCCAGGATGAGGACTTCCGTCTTGTCTGAGTTCAGTTTCAGACGGCTGAGCTTCATCCATTCTGCAACGTCTTTCAATCCTTCCTGGAGGCTGGTTCTGGCGGTGGTGGGGTCGTTGGTTAGGGAGAGTATCAGCTGGGTGTTGTCAGCGTAGGAGATGATGTTGAGGTTGTGTTGGCGTGCGATGGCTGCAAGGGGGCTCATGTAGACGTTGAAGAGGGTGGGGCTGAGCGAGGATCCTTGCGGGACGCCGCAGATGACTTCGGTGGCCGTGGAATGGAACGGGGGGAGGCGGACACTCTGGGTTCTTCCGGCGAGGAACGAGATGGTCCACTCCAAGGCCGTTCCTTGGATTCCGGTGTTGCTGAGGCGCTGTACTAGGGTGCGGTGGCATACGGTGTCGAAGGCTGCAGAGAGGTCTAGGAGGATGAGGGCGACTGTTTCTTCTTTGTCGATCAGGGCCCTGATGTCGTCGGTAGCTGCGATGAGGGCGGTCTCAGTGCTGTGGTTTGCTCGGAAGCTGGACTGAGAGGGGTCGAGGGATCCGTTTGACTCGAGGAAGGCGGAGAGTTGTTTGTTGATGGTCTTCTCAATGACTTTGGCAGGAAAAGGCAGGAGCGAGATGGGGCGGAAGTTCTTGAGGTCCGTGGGGTCCACGGTGGGTTTCTTTAGGAGGGCTCTGAGCTCAACATGTTTCCAGCTCTCCGGGAAGGTTGCAGATGCGAAGGAGCAGTTAATGATGTCCCGGAGATGGGGTGCAATAATGGGGTCTGCTTTGTTGAAGATGTGGTGTGGACAGGGGTCGGTTGGGGAGCCGGAGTGGGTGGTGTTCATCATGCGGGTGGTGTCTTCGGTGCTGACCGGGGTCCTGGCGCAGAGGGTGGTGGTGGGGGGCGCTGGTTCGGTGGTTGGGTGCGTGGACTGTGCGCCAAAGCTGTTGTGTATGTCGGTGATATTGCGGTGAAAGAACAAGGCGAGTGAGTCGCAGATGTCTTGCGAGGGTGTGTTGTTGTTGTTTCCGGAGCTGGGGTTGCAGAGCTCTTTAACGATGCTGAAGAGTTCCTTGCTGTTGTGGGTATTGTTGTCCAATCGTTCTTTGAATGTTGTCCTCTTGGTGGTGCGGATCAGCTGGTGGTGTTTGCGGGTGGCGTCCTTGAGGGCTAACATGTTTTCTGTTGTCTGGTTGTGGCGCCATGCTTTTTGAAGGGTGCGGCAGGTTTTCTTGGAGTTTATGAGGTCGTTGATGAACCACGAGGCCCTCTTGCTGCCGGGTCTGCTGGGAGGGTTCTTCAGCGGTGCGAGGTCATCGGCGCAGTTGGTGAGCCACTGAGTGAGGTTGCGGGCTGCTTCGTTGGGGTCCTTCGTGTTGGTGGGAGGGTTCTGGCTGAGGGAGTTGGTGAGCTGGTCGGTGGAGATCATGCTCCAGCTTCTGCGGGGAACCTGTTGCGGGTGGTGGTGGGTCGTGGTTCTCTCGAAGTTGAAGTGGACGCAGCTGTGGTCTGTCCAGTGTAGTCCAGTGGCGTGGCTGAAGGAGATGTACTTCCTGGAGGAGAAGATGGGGTCTAGCGTCTGGCCGGCGTAGTGGGTGGGAGTGTTCCCCAGTTGCTTGAGTCCGAGGTTGGCGAGGTTGTCCAGTAGGGCTGCGGTGTTGCTGGAGGATGTTGTCTGAGGAGGTTAGGGCATGCTGGCTGATGAAGTCTGTGATGGCTTCGCTGAATTGGGTGCGTGGTCCCGGGGGTCTGTAGATGAGAGTACCCCGAGGGTGGCCTTGGGGTCGGTGTGTATCTAGAAGTGAAGGTGCTCAGCGGCGATGAGGGTGTCGTCGGAGTTGGTCGTGATGCAGATGGTGTTTCTGTGGATGATGGCGATGCCTCCTCCGGTTTGGTTGATGCGGTCCCTCCAGGTGATCTTGTAGCCATCCGGGATGGCTATGGCTATGTCAGGGGGCTGAGGAGGCGTTCATCCATGTTTCTGTGAGGAAGGCGACGTCTGGTGAGGTTGTGTCGAGCAGGTTCCAGAGTTCGACGACATGTCTGCGGACGGAGCGGGTGTTGAGCAGGTTGCACTTGAAATGATTGTTGCTAGTGTCTGGCTTGGTGGGTGCGGTGCAGGTTCGGAGGCAGGAGAATTTGAAGATTTGGCAGGTGAAGGGTCCGTGGGTGCGTTTCGGGAAAGCTCAGTAGCAGGCGGGGTTCCGGTCGGCGTTGAGTGCGTGGATGGTGGCGGCGTCGTAGGTCCTTCGGGTGGGCTGGCATCGTCGAGGGCCAGGGGTCCGGGCGCGGTCCAGGGACGGACGGGCGTACACGGGCTTGCCTTTGCTGCGCCTTCGGCGCACCAGCGGCGCTCCCGCTGTGCGTGGTCGCTGCGGGGTCTCCATTAAAGGGAGGGGGAGGGGGGTCAGCTGGGAGGCGGGAGGGCAGGCGAACCAATGGCCAGGGGGGTCAGCGGCAGGAAAAATGGGGGAGCAGCGGAGCGGGGTGAGGGGTTACAGGGGCTACAGGCACACGGGGTGTAGAGAAAGAAAAGGCGGAGAGCAGGCACAGGCACACTGGTAAGGCGGGTGGATGAGGCAGCAGCAGGCGGCAGACAGGAGGGTCGAGGTCGCAGGCAGGCAGAGGTCGGTGGCAGGCTGAGGAGGCGCTGCAGCGGTGGAGAAGCGACCTACCCGGAGGGTCAAGGTTTAGCTATCAGGCCCATACATTCCTCCCATGCTAGCACTGCCTGAAGTGCCAGCAGTGTGCGTCGCTCAGCCGGATAAGCAGGGTAAATAACTTGGACTGCTTGCCGCACACACACATATGTAAACCCCAGCATCATAGCTTTGTTGCAGCCACCCTGCAGATCTGATAATGTCCGGAATCGGTCCTGTAAAAATAGGTCACCTAGTCGAGTAATCCCCACCTCCCCCAGTGCATTCAAGGCTGAATGCTCTTGTGTTGCAGAAATGTCTGGGTCTGCAGCGAGCGGCAGCGCTGGGGCATAGAGATTATCCAAATGCGCTCTCTTGGCAAGGGTTTTCCATGCCCAAGCCATACAGTGAACAGGGTTAATTTCAGCCCGCGGTCCCCCTGCCACCCATCAGTGCAGCAGCGGGAGCATAGAGTCTGCCTTGATTGCCGTATGCGGTTGGAACAGCTGGGGATAATACCAAAAATTTGCAAACTGCGCCTGTGCGCATAAATAATACAACCGCATGTCAGGTGCTTCAAAACTACTGTGCTCAAACGGCTGAACCAGCACAGTCCAGCTACATCGGGTATTCTTACCCCCAGACAAACGTTAGCAGGATCAACTGCAGCAAATTAAACATCACAATATTCAATCGGATAGGGATGTTGACAAACAAGTAGAGGAGTTTAGGTAAAAAAGTCATTTGTATAGCCCCGGTGCGATCCGCAAGGGAAAGCGGCACCTTAGCAAATCTTGCAGTTTGGTCGGTAATAGTAGTTACAGCACAGCCATAGTTTGCAGTGATCACTTCCTCAGGATCTCTATGTAGCCATTTCCCTAAGTACTTCACCGGGTCAATCGACCACTACAGGGGGAAATCCAGTTCTACCTCTCTAGTGCCAGCTGTTAGCGGAAACACGGTTGACATAGCCCAGTTTATGCCGAGGACAGAGAAACTTTGGAATTTAACATACTCACGTAGCAGCTCAGATAAATATAGAGCGGGCTCATGGACATATAGCAGCATATCATCCGTGTACAGCCTAACTACTAATGGCCGTTGTCCAAAACTGCAACGCCGCCAGTGCATGCCTCTGGCACAATTCAAACGCCAAGGCTTCCAATGCGAGTGAAAAAAGCATTAGCGACAGGGAGCAACCCTGCTGCGTGCCACATTTGATGGAGGAAGCATCAGATACCCGGCCATTCGCACAAATCCGTACCACTGGTGCTGTATACAAGAGGTGAATCCACTTTAGGAAGAACAAAGGCAGGCTCATCCACAGCAAGACGGTAAACATATACTTACATTGGAGAGAGTCAAACGCCTTAGCCGCATCGAGCAGCACGGCCACTGCTTGAAAATCCGGCTCAAAGTAGTGTAATGTAGCAAATATAGTGCAGAGCTTGTGCGACATTGATCTGGAGGGCACAAATCCCGACTGGTCTGGGAGGACCAATTTGGGAACCAAGGGCTGACGTCTACTAGCAATCATTTTTGGCATCAATATTAATAATAGAAAGGGGTCTGTAGGAGTCACAGATATTCGCTACCGTGTCAGGTTTCAATAGCATAACAAGTAGGGCCTCTTTAAGGGAGGGAGGTAGTGTTCCCGACTCATATGCCTCAGCAAACACATCCAGCAGCTGAGGTGCTAAATCTTCAGCATAGGCCTAGGACCTCACTGGGAAGGCCATCCAGGCCCGCCGCTTTACAAGTGGGGAGCGACCTAATAGCCAGCTTAACATTCTCGACATCGAAAGGCTGCGTGAGGTACTCTCGGTGGCAATCCGACAGCCAACCAAGCGCCACAACATCTAAATAGGCACTGATTTCAGCTACAGTTGGCTGGTCACGTTTCCCATACAAGTCTGAGTAAAATTCTAGCACCACCCTGCTCTTCTCTGAAGTGCTAAAGTGCGCCACACCCTCCCTGTCCAGCAGTTCGGTAATGCACGTCTGGCTTCGTGGCGCCGCCAGTTTCTGCGCCAGTGAGCGGCCAGGCCGAACCCCCTCCCTGTGATATCGAGCAGTGCTCCGACGAGATCTGTGCACTATTACTTGATCCACTGTCTCATTATGTTCTAATACAAGATCACGAATCACACCGAGTTTTTCGGGGATAGAATTCCAAGCATAGTCACCTACCAGTGCAGCTATTTCCGCAGCAAGTTTATTAATTCTGCGGCGCAGATCTTTAAGGACCCCAGCCTGTGCACCAATACAAATACCCTGTACTGTAACCTTAAATGCTTCCCAAAGGACCCGGCACTTTCCACAGTGCCCTCATTTTCCTTAAAGTAATTGTGAATAGCTTCGCCGACCACATGTTCAAAAAAAGGGTCTGTTAAAGATGACTGTTGCAAGCGCCACAAGAATGGGGGTCTCACGCACTCAGGAACCTTCAGCTCAAGATGGACAGGGGAGTGATCTGATAAAGTCTTGGCCAAGTGTTGAACGTCAACCACCCAGGTACGTACAGAGTCAGACAAAAGCCAATAGTCCGAACCGGACCACGTGCCATGCACAGTAGAGATAAAGGAACTTTCCCTGGCTCCAGGAAGCCGCATGCACCAGATGTCATGCAAATTCCCAGCCTCCAGCAGCCCCACGAGAGCATCAGTGGACAGCCCGTGTCACGCCGCCCCAGTCCCCTCTCTCTCTATGTTCACGTCTAGACAAGTGTTAAAGTCCCCCCCCAAATGATTTCAGCCGTTGGGAATGCAGAAATGCGGCACCATACATCCGCAAAGAAGGAATGATCTTCAACATTCGGGTCATATACATTAAGCAAAAGAACACTCAAACCATCAATCGTCCCATGCATAAGCTTCAACCAGCCCTGCTCGTCTGTCTCAGTGCTGTGGACCGTGAAGGGAATACCCTTTTTAACAAGTATCAACACCCCACAGGATTAGGATGAATAGGAGGAGGCTACTTTTACCCCAATCACCGCGCGCCCACATTCTTCTTAGAAAGCTTAGTAAGGTGGGTTTCCTGTAAAAAAGCCCCCTGGACATCCAGCCTGTCCAGGTACGCTAACACAGAAAAAATTTTCTTGGGACTGTTGAGACGCCGCACATTCCAAGTGAGGAACTTCAAATTATGATCCATGTACCATATTAAACATCATAGGCCTAAATGTTCGAGATCTGCCTGTGAGAGTGTGTCACCAGAGTGCATACACAGTGCAAAAAAAGTGCCACCCATTCCCAACCCCCCACCCCCCACCAACCCCCCACCCACTTCCGCATGCCCAACTTGCCAAAGCCATCCAATTATTGACTAAACAAACCCCAACATGAACAACAAGGAAAATGCTTAGTGTGGGGAACTCCCATACAGGGGGTGTCAGAGTGCTACTGTCCTCCTACAGAGTAGGAGGTGGCTGATCAGGTCTAGTACCTGTGCTAGGATCAAATAGTATGCGTATTAGCATAATGCATCAACACAACAGTCATGCAATAAAAGAGCCTCACCGACAGTACATGTGACAGAGCAATAAGCCTAGGTTCAGAAAGCAGGAGTGTCCCACCATCAGGATATTGAACAAACAAGATTTAATATCACCACACCATTAGCATCATTGTTCCTCCTTGTTCCTCCTCATCCAGTTCAGATGGGGCTTCCCACCGACGTCGTTTCAACTTCTTCTTATACTCCATCGCCGCCTTAAGGGTAGTGAAGATTTTAAAGTACCCCTCTTTCCCTACACATAGGAGCGCAGGATATACCATGGCATTTGGGATGCCCTCCAACTGGAGTGTCTTACTGGCAACCTCACTGAGACCATCCTCCGTGGTGGAGACCCTTTGTTCCACCTCCCCCATTTTTGTGTACTGCTTCTTCAATTGAGCAGACATATGGTCCAGTCTGTGATTGATGGTAGGCATGCTTCCCTCTACGGACTGGAGGCTATTTTGCATTGCTAGCAGCATGGATTCTAGGTTGGACGGGCCCTCTCCCTGGAACTCCGCCTCCGAATCTGAAGCCGCTTTTGCTGGGCCTTGCTAGACTTTCGCGCCTCAAATGTGAGGCGAGGCTGCAACTTATCCGTCTTCCCTATTGTAGATGGTGGATGCTACAAGTTTGGTACAGCAGTTCTGACAGTAGGGCAAAACCACTCAGAAACACTTGTGGCGCAGACTCCAAGTATCAGACTGAGTAGTAAAAAATCCAGCAGTTCAATGAGCCAGCAGCTTTGAACTCTCCTTGCTCAGTGTGTGTATCAGAGGCCACTGTCTGCTGTGCCTGGTAGAACATGCGTGCCTCAAACGTGAGGCGAGGTTGGAATTTGTCAGTTTTCCCCTGAACAGATAATAGGCAGGAGTGTTAAACGGCCAGCAGACCGTGTTGTGGACACTAACTAATTATTAGTGCACACTGCACATCCACATGCAAATTGTTTCAGGTCCTGGATACAGACGTTCCAACGGGGCCAGCCATGCCCAGTCCTCAGTCACAGTGAAGATAAAGTGTCTCCAGGTGTGCCCACTGAGGGGACTCAGCACCACTCCAGGGATGCGTGATGTATGGCGTATGCGCTGGCCGGCAGTGTATCACCCGGCTGTCAGGCACTGAACTCTAGGGACTAATATCAGGAAAGCCCTCAAAGCCAGAAGCGCACACGCCTCAAGCTGGTGTCCTCTACCACGGAGACGCTCACAGTCTGGAGATGCTCAGTCCAATCCTGACCACTAGTAGGGCAGCCTCAGCAGGCAGTAGGCCCAGCCCCAGAGCAGCAGAGAACCCCGTCCAAGATCACAGCGCAAATGGATGCAGGCCTAGTTGAGCAGTGGAGCAGGTAATTCAGTTTCAGGGTGCCCATAGCAGGCCAGGACAAGGAGAGCTTGCAGCACTTCGAGTGGCCCCCAAGCACACCGGGGGCTTGTGGATATACAGCCCCAGCAATTTGCGCGCCGCATCTTCGCAGGCTGCAGCCCAGCGTCTAGGCTCGCATCCGCCGCCGCATCTGCAGGTTAAGACAAAGCCGAGCCCCACTCACCACAGCCCGCTGCCGGCACAGTCAATCTCCAGCTGCGTCTTTAATCTCCATGGACAATGATCCCAAACAGCACTGGGTTCATGTGATGCCGTCAGCCTCCACACTCCGCCTCCACACTCTCAGCGGCTCCGTTGGGGCTTCATAGGTGCACTCGGCAAAGCAGGCTTCCGTTGCAGAGGCCACACGGCTCCGCAGCCAGGATCACCAGCCGAGCTGAAACCGACACACACTCCACAAACAGCCCAATGCACTCCACACAATGATATCCACTCTCACTCGTCTCTCGGCTCACCGGCCCGGGGACTCTCTCAGTGCGGGACAGAGGCGGGCGCCATCTTACATGCACGCCGGTCGTAGCTCCCTAAAGCTGAAATCACTAGTTGCGACATACCCCAACAGTTCGTAATGCACTCAATGTGATCAGGGTGCATCGCTGTGAAGGGCATTTGTTTTTTCCAAGGTGATGCAGCGATTGTAAGCAGATTATTGACGAATAGCAGATCAGCCGGGCAGAGCTACATCAAGATGCAGCCATCTTGCCTGGTGCCCTCTAGAGCGCCCCATGTTTTGATTCTTAATTGTGGTTCCCGGCTTGAGGTCCACAAGTAGAGAATACTGGGGAGAAATAACAAAGCTATGCACTGGCTGGCACAGAGGATATCCAAGGTGAACTTGCTATTAGAAGAAATCTTGATGGTGAGAAGAGTCAGATGCACAGGAAACTTTTATTTTTTTTAGAGATTCTCTATTTGATTGATTTTATTCTCATGAATCTTCATAATATGGAACTACAAGGTGCCCACTTGAGGACTAACATAAAAGCTGTCCCCATGGGTCATGGGTACTGTAGTTACATGGTGGAAGGCAAACAGCAGCATGGAGTAGCGCATTTGAGCAGTTAGAGCCACCTTGAGTAATACGGAGGTTCATTAATTTTGCATTTGTGCTGATATTGTTCATGTTTTATCTGTGAAGCTATGCATTTTCCTGTGGTACCAAGTTTTGCAACTGTACATATTCGATCCGTATTTGAGCGTACATGATGTGTGTTCCGTAAGGGTATTATGATCAACTGACGATGTCAGCAATGTGCATCATTCTCCAGCCTTTGCTTTGCTTTGGTATTACACTGTGCTGTTCACATACGCCTATATTTTACATAGTGAACATGAGCTTTTGTATTGCGCAACAGTCCGAAATGGGGCTCAAGCGCCAAACTATTGCTCATCAGCCCTGAGTTGTGTGCCTTGATTGTAAATTATTGTAAATAACTTACATTTTGTTGTGATTATCTTTTTGAAATGCTGCTCTGTTACCCACTATGCAAAAGATGAAATTTGTGACGGATTCTAATATTAGCCGTATAATTATGAGGGATGTATGCCAGTAGTATGTTTTCACTGTTCACTTAATTTGTAGTTCTTGCACTATCACATGACAGGCACTCAGGTGTATTAAATCAGGTTTAGCCAACAACGCACCCTGATGGCCGAAGCGTGTCATCCTGTCCTGCATGTTGCGCTGATGGAATGAAAATAAATACATTTTGAAGTATTCCAGCCTGTGGTGAATTATATTTCCTGTGTCTGTTTCTCGTGGTTGGTGAATTTCAACACCAGGAGTGGTAATTGAATATATATATATATATGGCCAGTGTCAGCCTACACACTGGGGGAACACTTTTTAGCAAAAGACGAGTCAAAACGGCGCCCACTTGGGTTTCACACAACAAGGGGACCGCAAGTTCCAGCATGCCATGAGGCATACGCCCACAAGGGCGGGGCTTGCTTTCATCATTAAAGGCTCCTTTGAACTGCCGCAATTTTGAACTTCGCCATTGCCCGTGATCAAGAGCACAGGAGTGCTTGAAACGCGTTGGGCTTTGTAACCATGAGGGAGAGACTGTCCTTCCGCTGATGCTGTTGCTCCGCAAAATAAAGGCGTTAACTTCTCGCTGTGTGGCGTCTCCTCATTGAGCCAACTTTTGTTGAGGATATATATATATATATATTCACAGAAAAAACCATAGGTTATAGACCATATATAGTTAGGAATTTGCATTTACAAAACCTTGAAAATTCACTGAAAAAACCATAGGTTATAGACCATATATAGTTAGGGATTTGCATTTACAAAACCTTATTTTACTCGCATAAAACCATTGAAATTCCATATATAGTTAGTTGCGCTAACTATATATCGCGCACCCGCAATCCACTGCTGATGATGTCACATATTACATCATTCATGACATGGTCAGTGACATCACTGATGACATCACTGATGACAACATCCAGTGACTGTATGTTTCTGTAAAGTGTAAATATGTCTTACATATTGAAGAATGAGTGGATGTATAAGTGTCTGGATGAAGGATTTAGTAGGTGCATGACTGACTGTATGAGTGAGTGATTAAATATGTCTCACTGAGTGCATGGGTTAGTGACTAAACTGTCTTAATTTGTGCATTATTATGTCTGTTGTTCTGTAAACTGCTGCATGTGTTGATAAGTACCTATATGAGTAACTATATGGGTTATTGATTGGTAGCCCAGGTATTTGTATGGGAGACTGAGTGTGTGTGTGGGTGGCTGGGAGGTGTATGACTCTGTCCATAGATGTGTGAGCAGTTGATTCACTAGATGTATGGTTTCAAAAGTGCATGTGGAAACAGCTGTATGGGCGGTTGACTGTGTGCATGAGTGTATTGGTGAGTGAATGGATATCTCAGTGCTACATGTCAAAGTAAGTACATATGTAAAACACAGTACATGTGAGAGTTGACATATATAAATAACTGTGCATAAGAGCCAGTGAATGTGTGAGTGGCTGTATGGATCATTGTGAACTTGTATCAGGGATTGTATAAGAAAGTAAATATGTGTTAGTATATGTTTGAATAAGTAAAGTTTGTATAACTGTATAGTTGAGGAAATGGAGGTGTGATTGATTCTTTGCATGACTGACTAGGTGTGTGAGTAACTGCATGGATGAGTGACAGTCTGTGAGTGTCTGTTTACACTGATTGTATCTAAGGTTATATTAGAGTCTGAAGAGGTTCATCGTATTATCACATGAATGATATCATCAGTGATGTGATCAGTAATGTCAAATGAGATGTCATCAGTGATGTCATCAGTGATGTCATTTGAGATGTCATCAGTGATGTCATTTGAGATGTCATCAGTGATGTCATTTGAGATGTCATCAGTGATGTCACTGACCATGTCATGAATGATGTAATATGTGACATCATCAGCAGTGGATTGCGGGTGCGCGATATATAGTTAGCGCAACTAACTATATATGGAATTTCAATGGTTTTATGCGAGTAAAATAAGGTTTTGTAAATGCAAATCCCTAACTATATATGGTCTATAACCTATGGTTTTTTCAGTGAATTTTCAAGGTTTTGTAAATGCAAATTCCTAACTATATATGGTCTATAACCTATGGTTTTTTCTGTGAATTTCATTGGTTTTTTAAAAGCTAACATCTGTAGCTGTAAAATGTATTCTTCTTTAAATCTTAAAATATATTTTAGATGTTTATTAATAATTTTTTTTTTAATATTTTTTTTCTTCGCTTCTAGTTCGCGAACCGGGAAGCTTTCCGTTAGCTCATCTTGATGCCGCGACCTAGTCCGCGAACCGGTCAACGTTACGTTAGCGGAACTGTGACGCGTCGCGGAAGCGCGACGTATCACGTTGTCGCGTAATGCGTCTAATGACGCGCTGCGTTAGCGCTCCCGGAAGTGCTCCGGACCGCGAACCGGAAGCGATCCGGGACGCGGCGCGCACCGCGTAACGTAAGCGGAACAGGTCATGTGACTTGTTTATCAAACTTTTCATTGGTTCATTTCACTTTTGGTTTCCAAATGATGTATGACTAGGTCATGTGACCTAAAAATAACACTTTTCATTGGTTCAGAACTTTTGCTTTTCCCAAATCATGTAAACCCCTCCTTCTTTCCTCACTCTGACTTTCATCTTGGTGAGAGAAAGACCATTTACCTGGAGTTCAACAATGGCTTCCATACTTGCTGCAGCTGGTGCACCCCCACCACCACCTCCACCTCCTCATAAGAAGAGAGGACCACCAAGTCAATTTACCTCCAACAGAGAGCAGGAAGAGGAGGAAGAAGAAGAAGAGGATACAGATCAACCACAATTTATCCCGGAGTTGCCCCGTGTTTCTAAGAGAAAAACAAGTTTCATCTGGCAGTTTTTTTCCATCCCTCCAGGGGAGAAGAAGGTGAATGCGAAATATGCCACCTGCCTCATCTGTGATTACAGATTGTCTAGAGGCACAGAGAAGAAATATAGTATGGGCAACTATACTATGCATCGACATATGACCAGGTGGCATCCCTTAAACTACAGCCGGGCTGAGTTAAGGGACCTACAAGACAATCCCCCGACAACTCCTGTGGCCAGATCTACCTCAACAATGTCTTTGACAGGAAGAGAGGCACAGGAAACTGTGCCAAACATTCAACCAAATTTTAAACATATGAGGTTTACTTGTATATATTGTGGTGCTATGCTGTCGTATGGGAACATGAGCATCAACTTGATTAATATGGTGTTCGAAAACCATAAGTGCCCTAATGCACCCAAGCAGTAATTTTTTTTTTGCTCCTGTTGAGCCGTTTTCAATGCCTGTTTTTTTTGTTGTTTCCCCTCCATAAAAAACACAAAAAAAACATAAAACTGTTCTAAAAATACAAAAAAATCAAAAAATGTTCAGAAAAAAAAAAATATATATATAAAACAACAAAAACAAAAAAAAAAAGTTCTTTTCAGAACTACCTCCCCTTTCAAATAAAATTGCTAGAATGTTTATCACTCTGGCAAGCTCTATTTCTTTTGGTTCGCTTCAAGTTCGCTGACCGGTTCGCGAACTGTAAGCGAACTAAAAAAATATTTTTTTTAAAAAAAGAAGAGTTAGTATAAGGGAAGTAAACAGAGAATAATGTAAAAAGAAAGACAGCTATAGAGAGTAAATGAGAGATAGTGTCAGTGACATCATCAGCAGTGCATTGCGGGTAAAAAGAGTAGAAAACATTTACCTTATAATTCTTGTTACCTTTTTAAAATATTTTTTCATACTTTCAATCTGTAAAACAGAGAACAAACATTTCCAAAAATATTAAAACATGTATTTAAAAATTAGAAAAGACAAGGGAAAAGGTTCAAGAACAAACAGTTTTTCAACAACTTTGACATTTACAGAAGTCTCTGCTTCTCTACGTCCCCTACACAATCCTAAATATATATATTTTACAAAAAAACTGTATCTTGATGTTGATGAACTGAGGCCTATTTTGGAACATGGTGCTTTTTTTGCACTGCTAATGTCTCACAATAGTGATGCAATTGCAGCGCAAAAAAGATGTAAAGCCATCATAAAATTGTGTCTAACATTTTAAATGATTGTTTCAGGATGCAAATAAGATGTGTGCTTTCAACAGCTTTCTTTGAGGTGAGGCCTATTCATTTTTTTTTTAAAAAAAACAGTACCCAGAAGTACAGCACTGTAAGGATTAAAATTGACACTTACAGAAGACTCAGTTTCTCCATATCTACTTCACATTTCTAAATGTATATCATAAGTACAAAAAGCAAAACATTAATTATACATGTTAAATGGTTTATTTTTGCTGTTCTCAGAATGTATCAAATTTCACTTAAATCAGTGACTTGAAGGTATTCATCATGTAACAGCGGGGAAAAAAAACACAATCAAAATGATTGTGTTTAAAAAACCCATTCAACATAAGAAATCTGAATTCAAAACTCCTTAAAATTAACTTACTTTCAATGACGTCGAAGGATGTCCTATGAACAGCGTCCACTGTGTTGTGCTATAAATATTGTCAGCCCGCCACTTTCTGAAAGAAAACCTCCAACGATTCGAAAAATATGCTACATACAAGAAAAGACTTCTCACATTCTACCACATGTTTCCACTTGGCCAAATCATGTTGCAGCTATTCACAAGTCTTGTAATTCTTCCAATCAAATCCCGTCATTTTCTATATTCGCAACTTTCAAAAAGAAAACATTTAAGATAATTTTCACAATCCTGGACTACTAATATCTTACCCTTCTTTGTCACTCATGTTCTCCTTTTCCTATGACACTGATACTGCTTACTATGAAGCAGACTTACTTGCATCAGGTTTATATAGTCGGATTTTACAAAATAACATTACAATTAAAAGTTTTGGACCAATAATCTAGACAGCATTGCAGACTTACATTCCCTCAACTTGATGAACCTTTTCCAATTCTTCATAGGAAATCTCGAGATTCTTTCTTTAAAATTTTGGTTTTAAAAACACCAGGTAAGAATTTTTAAGGTCAAACGGCAATTTTTTTTTGAAACTTACAACGGAATCATTGCAGAATGACCAGCCGTTTCGAGACTTTAAATAAGCTGTATAATGTCCTGAAGTAGTTGAAGGACCATCGTGATAGATAATTGCTACAGTTACAAAAGTCCTTCCTGATATTGAAAGCTGAGAAGCCACAAAATTTTTTATTAAAGTTGACAATTTTGATCCATCAGGCCTACATCGTTGCATCATTAAAATGACATACTGGCCATATCTACGTATAAGTAATGTTGACATCATTTCAGATTTACATTGGCTACACTCCATGTTGTGATCAGCTGCATTTACTAGCTTATTAAAGGAGACTGATTTACTGTCTGGCAAAGTTAAATATATAAATCTTTCTGAGTCTACACTAGTAGTACTTGATACCCTACAATTCTCGCAGTCATGCTGCCATTGATAAGAAAGCCCAAACAGTTGATCTACATCTACACCCTCATCTTGCAATATATCAAGCATATACATTAAAAACTCCTGACAATCTTGCTGATTATTTTCAGAGAAGTCTGTTTGACCTGAACATTCATCTAACAGATAACGAACTTCAGACACACTTTCTACTTTTGTTCGATCAGTGCTACATTTCTCGAAAACAGAATTCAACAAACTGCATAAAATTTGTTCTGAATTCAACAGAATCTGTTCTTTTAAACTCTCTAGTGAAAAGAGAACATTAACCACTACATTTGCATAGCAGTTGACACCAGAACTGTTTTCAAATTGAAAACCAACAACATCTTCAACAGAATCCACTTTCTTTCTGCTAACAATTTTCGGTTCATTGACTTTTAGTCTTTTTGCAACAACCTCCCTACTATTACTGCTATTTCTACGTTTCCGGCCTACCACACGTTTCTCAAACAAAGGATATTGAGGCAAATGTGGCGCATACTCTCTTCTTAACCTATTGTATTCCTTAACACAATCTAGATCCGCACAAATGTTTCTGACATCACAGTCAATTAAGTACAATCCCGATAAAGTTCTAACTCGTGACAATGCCACATATGCCATACCCTCCTTGAACACAGAACTGCCAATATTCACCAATGCACAGTCTACACTTAAACCTTGCGATTTATGGATTGTCACCGCATATGCCAAGCAAACAGGAAACTGTTTACGGCGAACATATAAGTCTTTAACAAGCAAAAACCTAGCAGAACAACGACCAATTTGCTGTACTTCCTCAATGCCATCAAATTTAATTCTTAAAAATTCTATTCCATCTCTATTTCTGTATTTCTCAAAATCAACAACATTACCCATTGATCCATTTACCAGACCTCTTTCTACATGTAAATTCCTTCTCAAAATGATTCGGCAATTTAAACACACATTCAAAGTCTTTTCAAAACCCGCTGTTTTAGATATAGTCTTCTCTAATGAATCCAATTTTGATTTCAAATTGTCTGACAAAATAATTGTTGATCCCATATGCTCTAATTTGTCGATAGCTTCAAGTTTCATAATCTCTTGCTTTTCTAAATTCAACATTTTGTTGTTGAAGATGGCACATTCTGCAAGAGTTGGCATGAGACATATCCCGGATTTCTTCTCAGTAATTTTCTGAAAAATATTCTCAGGCACAATCTCTTGTTTGGGATATAAATTTGACAGTAATCGTGCATTTAAAGCTTCTTTCCCATGCTCAGTCACTTTTCCAATTCTAATATCTTGTAGAATATTCTTGTAATCTTCATCCTTTGCCTGACGCATATTTTGATGCAGTTCTGCATAATTGAAGTTTAACCATATATTGACGTTGCCAATGCTCCCTAGGCACTTCCTGGTATCTTCATGCGTGAGTATTTTGAACACAGGTTGACCTTTTACTGGTGTCAGCTGCAGAAGATCTCCGAAAACAATGATGTGTTTCCCACCAAATAACACATCATATTCAGTTTTAAGTACTTCTTGCATTCTCAAATGCACAAAGGCAAGCATGACATTGGAAACCATGCTTACTTCGTCAATGATAAGTAGTTTCATTTTCCTCAAGACTCTTGAAACTTCACAGCAAGCATCTCCAGATAACTTGTTGTATTGTAATTTGTTGTCATGCTCCACCGGCAGCATCAGTAGACGATGCAAAGTAATACCTTTAATGTTATGTGCTGCCAGTCCAGTAGGAGCGGTGACAACACAAGACAGCGATGACTCAGTCCTTTCCTGCAAATAACAAGAGATTGCTTTAATGAGGAAACTTTTTCCAGTTCCCGCTTCTCCACTCACGTACAGTCGGACAGGCTTCAACGATGTACATGAGCACTTGTTCTTCTCATGACTTAATCCGTGCTCAATTTCCTTGGTAACTTCATCATATATTTTCCTCTGCTCAACGTTGAGTTGTTTTTCCAAGTCTTCTAAGTTAACTGAATCCTCCTGAGCATGTGCCATGGCTCTTTCTACTTCATTCATAGCAGTGGCAGCTTCATTTTCGATAATAGGTCCTCCAAATGGATCTTGACTCAATGAAACAGAACTCTGACTGTCCTGAGAACTGTCTCTGGCAATCTCGGCTGCAATCGTTGCTTCCTGCTCAATTTCCAAAGTTAGCATTTCTTGATATTTAGAAAAAGCAGGACATTCTATGGACTCCTTGGCTGCATTGAAAGAGTCTTCGTAACAGAGGAAATCTCCAAGCAGTTCCTCTTCTGCACGCCAAGGCTTGAAAAGTTGCAAAAGTGCTAAATAAAAAAAACTCATTTTTTTCTGGAGATTCACCACTCAATTTTCGATGGTTTACTAATTGGCATTTTCTTTGCTTGACCAGGCATCCCTCACTTCCAATTACAGCATACACTCCTTTCTCAATATCTTCTTTGATGTTCCTCTTGAATATATAATTTTGGAGAACCTCATATAGACAAACATTCTCAAGGTGACTGCTTCGATTTGGATAATATGTATCCAACATGTTGGTCTTCAAAATGTCGGTACTGTTTGGTTCCTTTTCTGCCAAATACTCAATTTCCCGGACAGGTTTTAGAACTCGATTTCGCGTTGCAGCAAGACCAAGACTCGCCCAAACGAGACTCCTGGATTTGGCATAGAGACTTGCTGAAGACAACCGGTCAGAACATTCGTAAGCTCCGATTTCTCGATGCGACAACATCTTCAGACTGAAACTGTACAACTTCTTGCTGAGGCTCTTTTCATGGGAAATGTCCTCCCACATATCCTTCAGTTCGGTCTTTTCTTTTTTGGTGATGTAAGATGTCACATACCGAGCCACAGCCATACAGTTGTCAGCCACAAACTGTATATCCATGTTAGCATTCCACATGGACAAAATCACTGGGTTGTAGTCATTGATGTACTTGGACTCTTCGTTCCTTTTCAAATTGTATGTATTCTTGGGTGATTTCCTCGTCACATTATGTCGCAGCGAAGACATCAAACTGTTCACTCTTCCTTTAGAAATCACCGGTCGTGGAAAGTTGAAACGACATTTGGTGTAGAACTTGTCCTTGTTTCTGAATTTACAACGACAGTACTTTCCACAACGATGGCTTTGGAAACGTAGAACTTGTTCTCTTAGACTTTTCTTCTCCGTTGCGTTTGGAACAGCACACGTAGAATACTGTTCGATGAAATTCATCACTAAGTCATCCGGATCTGTTCCAAATTTAGGTGCATCCTTGATCCACACCAACATATGTATATGAGGGGCACCTCTTGCTTGGTACTCCTTTCTCCAGAAGAAATCCAACACCTCTCCAAGAGGTGGATTCTTTTTATTTGTGATGAAAGACATCATAGCTTCAAATCTATGATTGAAGTACCTGCATACATTCACTGGATCCAAAGAACACAGTTCTCCAGGTGTCTTGAATTCAATGTTTTCAATATTTCCATTTGCCTCTCGTAGAAATTCAAGTAAGTCTTCCCAGCCATACTCGGCACAGCTCAGAGTGAGGAACCATGTTGGAGTTCCTAAGTTCCTCAGCATACATTTTAAATCACCATGACGACGGTACCAGTACTCATTAGTACCACGCTGACACGCCATGAGATTAATTAAGTGAGAATCCAAAATACTGTCTTGGACATTGACTTTATGCATAAAGTCACTTGCCGAGATGTTTCGCATCTGTATACCACTTTTTAAGATGTGGTTCACTGCATATGACAGTCCAGACAGATCGCTTTCAAACAGGAGATGAAACAAATAGGGAATGCATTGCCGAAACCTAGGATCTTCTGCATACAATCGTAAAGTCCGGTATTCAGACGCAGGAATTTGATGAGGTCGCTCATCATATCTTCCTCCTTGACCTGTGGGAAATAGCTGTGGGAAACACCGAGCTTCCAAACTTTCCTCCCAAACACTAATGGGACTCCCTTTGGCTTGTTTCATTTGAAACAACTCAATAGCATTCCCCATGACTTCCTTGGAATGCAAAGGATGAACACTATAATGTTCATATATTTCTTCACTTTTAGAGGCCTCTACTTTCTCAATTTGGCCAGCACACAAATCGCTATCCTCTTCATCACTTACTTCCTCTTCTGCAACATATACATTCTTATAGTACTTATTATTTTTCTTCAAATACACTGTTGCCTTTTTGACTTTCCTAACATCCACTAAATCTTGCCATATTTTCTTATTCTTTGTCGGAACCCCATTAACCAAGATAACCAGAGGTTCCTCTTCCACTTTTTCTATTCCAATTGTGTTAATGTTTTTGTTCAAATCTAGAGGCAAATAAACAACTCTTCCCTTTAATCCTCTCTGTAAATCTGCTGGAGGCAACTTCCCTGTCTTTGGCTCCATTCTTACAATAGCCTGAAAGGGATGGATACTTTGAATCAAAATAGATTCATAAGTATTTAAATCCTTCAATTCAGAAGGAATCTCAACCAATTCCAGATTATTATGAACTGCCCTAGCAGGCATCTGGTTTTGGTTTAATTTATTACAACAATAAGTACACACACGTTGATCCGATCCCAAATCAAAATAATTTTCTACCATCAAGTATGTGGCAAAATCCTTCCATTCACTATTATTTTCCCTTTCACTTTTTGCATATAAATCCACTACCTTAGTCTGATTCTTATAATAAGTGCGTCGACAACATACACAAGTGAAATTAGGCCTCTCACTTGATTTCATCTGAAACGTGGCAATTTCCTTCTGAAAATTATCTGTACTGGAAACCTGTACATTATCTTCCACATTACCCTCTACTTCAGGGTCAATTTGAACATTCTCATCTTTACTACCAAAGTAACAAAACTCAATTTCTTCACAAATATTCTTCACATCTATTTCAGAACCATGCAAAAGAGCAGCACATAATTGTTTAAGCATAATTGCTGGACTCTTAGCATAATACAACATTCTCACTAATTTTCTCACTTTATTATGATGCACTGCTAGCATCCTGAAATGATGAAAAACACTCTGGCATACTCTCCTGGAAAGACAAGCCAGTGAATGACCACGCAAACCTGTCATTTGTCTCACTCTGCAAGGATCTAAATCTTGCAACAACTTCATTTTCTGCTTCAAACTTTTCTTATTAAATGTCCGTATAAAATCACAAAGCAAATTGATGGAAACCTGTCGCACACTGCAAATAGAACTACACTTCCAAATGTACACAGGACCCTTAGGACGTCTTCCTAAAACCTCATCACTTAGCGCCTCTTCTGTCTCTGTTGTCACAAGTTGTTCTTTTTCAACTGGACAACCATCCTTCACTTCATAAGCTCGACCACTGATGTCAACTGCATGCACCAAATCATTATCCTGAAAATAAGTCTCCTCATTAAAAAATGCCTCAGAACTTGAACTATGCATCCATTCTCCGGAAAAAACGTCACAAAAGTTAGTACGATTTACTACTCTCTTCCATCTACTTTTTGTTTTGAAATCAGAAATTACCTTGCTTAGTTTCCTAATTCTATTGATTACCAAAATAAACAACTTTCGCTTAATTTCAAAAGCATGATCAATAATTTTCTCTACATTTTTCTTCTTCTTATAAAATGCCGCTTTCTGTTGGCCTTTCTTTTTAATATTTTTCAATAAATTAACTAATATCCTATTACGGAACATTCGATTTCGAATGTCCCTAAACTGTTGTTTCCTTCTACTATCATGCACAGAGTTATCTCTTCCTCTACCAGTAACATTTGTGATGGGTCTCTCCTTTCCATTTAAATTACTTTTCTTTTTGTGAACTGAAACATTTTTTTGAGCAAAACTTTTTTTACTACAAATATTTCTTAAGAATGATTTCGTGCTCTTACCCGGACCTTTCTTGGTGTTTTGACAAGTATTTGGGGAAGAGGACTGCTGCAATAAAACATCATCCTGCTGTCTTTGACGTTTTCTAGCCTTTCTTATTCTACTTTTGGAAGGCATTTTACAAACTATGAAAGAATCTGCAGTTGAATCTGTGGAAAAATATAATATAAAATGTTATTAACCACTATTACCAAACAGTAAATAAATAACAGTCATCTAAAACTTAATGCCGTACTAATTATTTAACATAGCAAATATTTTCCACCAGCACTGCATCACAAAAATGACACTCAATGGTACAAAACAGGCATACAACACTCATAAATCACTCCCTAATATTTTAAATCATTAATTCAGGATGACGATAAGATGTAGCCTATCTAAAGATTTGTTTAGGCCCAGATCTTTAGACTGGGGTGAATGTGTGTCATTGATCCACATTCAGTCCATCACCTGTTTTGTTTATTTGAGGTGAGGCCAACACATGGTTGCAGATAAGATTATCACTGAAAAAAACCAAGGTAAAAAAACATGTGAAGGCCTACCAATGAAGTAAATCATTAAATGAAAACCAATACATTTCTGGAAATATGCACTACTAGTGCTTCATAAGATGTTTTGGGTCATATTTATAAGGCATTTGAGTGTCTAGTATGCTATTTTACGTTCTTCATGGTGCAAATTTATTGTAAATACGCTCCCACCTGCGGTTGGCAAATTTAGATTTTGATTATGGGAGTTAGATAGGCATGTTAATAATTTCCCAAAAATGGTGTATAACCCCAAACAACCTTTGAAGCAAATGCTCTTAGCCATGTTATCCACCTCCCATTGGATAACATGGCTAAGAAGTGCTTGCAAATGTGAAAATAAACGGCCGCAATGCATGAATATCGCAGAAAAATCAGCGATATTCATGCATTTTCCAGCAAATGCTCTTAGCCATGTTATCCACTTCCTATTAAATAACATGGCTAAGAACTGCTCAGGGCCCCATGAGGAACGCTTTCCATTTAAAAAGGGAAAAATAACATCAAAAACACTAAAATGCCTTCTAAATATGACCCCAAACAACCTATGAAGCTCTAACAGTACATATCCTGAAATTTAATTGATTTCAAAATTCGTTTTTAAACACAGCATATAAATCAATTGTATACCTGCATTCATGAAGAAATGACTAAAAATGTCCTTGAGACACATGATTGTGTTTTCTGGAATGCCCTAGCACCATTTTTGAGACACTATTAACATGGCTAGGTAACTCCCATAATCAAAATCTAAATTTGCCAAGCGCAAGTGGGAGCGTATTTACAAGACACTTGCCCCAAGAGGAACGCTTTCCATTTAAAAAGGTAAACATAACATCAAAGACACTAAAATGCCTTCTAAATATGGCCCCAAACAACCTATGAAGCTCTAAAAGTACATATCAAGAAATGTAATTGTTTATCACAAATGCGATTAAAAACAGCCGCAATGCATGAATATCGCTGAAAAGTCAACGATATTCATGCATTATCCAGCAAATGCTCTTAGCCATGTTATCCACCTCCCATTGGATAACATGGCTAAGAACTGCTCGCAAATGCGAGAAAAAAACGGCCGCAATGCATGAATATCGCAGAAAAGTCAGCGATATTCATGCATTTTCCAGCAAATGCTCTTAGCCATGTTATCCACTTCCTATTAAATAACATGGCTAAGAACTGCTCAGGGCCCCATGAGGAACGCTTTCCATTTAAAAAGGGAAAAATAACATCAAAGACACTAAAATGCCTTCTAAATATGACCCCAAACAACCTATGAAGCTCTAACAGTACATATCCTGAAATTTAATTGATTTCAAAATTCGTTTTTAAACACAGCATATAAATCAATTGTATACCTGCATTCATGAAGAAATGACTAAAAATGTCCTTGAGACACATGAAAGTGTTTTCTGGAATGCCCTAGCACCATTTTTGGGACACTATTAACATGGCTAGGTAACTCCCATAATCAAAATCTAAATTTGCCAAGCGCAAGTGGGAGCGTATTTACAAGACACTTGCCCCAAGAGGAACACTTTCCATTTAAAAAGGTAAACATAACATCGCAGAAAAGTCAGCAATATTCATGCATTTTCCAGCAAATGCTCTTAGCCATGTTATCCACTTCCTATTAAATAACATGGCTAAGAACTGCTCAGGGCCCCATGAGGAACGCTTTCCATTTAAAAAGGGAAAAATAACATCAAAGACACTAAAATGCCTTCTAAATATGACCCCAAACAACCTATGAAGCTCTAACAGTACATATCCTGAAATTTAATTGATTTCAAAATTCGTTTTTAAACACAGCATATAAATCAATTGTATACCTGCATTCATGAAGAAATGACTAAAAATGTCCTTGAGACACATGAAAGTGTTTTCTGCAATTCCCTAGCACCATTTTTGGGACACTATTAACATGGCTAGGTAACTCCCATAATCAAAATCTAAATTTGCCAAGCACAAGTGGGAGCGTATTTACAAGACACTTGCCCCATGAGGAACACTTTACATTTTAAAAGGAAAACATAACATCTTAGACACTCAAATACCTTATAAATATGGCTCAAAACAACCTATGAAGCTCTAGCAGTACATATCCAGAAATGTAATTGATTTCTTAAATCGTTTTTAAAAGCAACATATCTGTTTCACCTTACATAACAGACCATGGAATGGGCTCCATGTACCACAATAACTTGTGTTACTGCATGCCAGAATGTTACACCAAATATGCAATTACAATTTCTCTATGAAACTAATTCTATTACTATATCACTAGAGACAAAACCACATTTTAAAAACACAGCTTTCTTCATCATTTTCTCCTTAAATCATACTATTCTCTATCTAAATTAAATAAATCTTTTCTCACCTTAGCAAATATTTTTTGAGTTTTGAAAACAGTCTAAGAAATACACCAAATTGTCTTCAGCAGAAGAAAAAGGATGCACTCCAAAGGCTGCAGCTATTGAAAGCACAGAAATACAGATATTCATTTCACATATCTCTCATATTAGCCAATCATACCTCTTCCCTCACTTTTTTCAAATCAAAACCCTTCCCCCCTCTGCCCTGTCTGCCTTGTTTCCATAGCAACCACCTCCTGGAAGACCTCTCATGTTTGCAAATTCACACAACAATGTTTCAATTGAACTCTGAACTCTCAGTGCACCTGCGTATCCAGTGCAATCTTTCATTAAATGTTTCTTCCTTGACCATTCAAATTACATGTTTCAAAGAACACATCCATGCACCCTAACTTTCTGTTTTCAGAAATGGAAATGCACCAATCACTGCTAATGAATCATTAGCATTGTAAATCCACAGTTTTTTTTCTTTAGAAACTCCTACTGTTTCAACTGCCCTTTCATTACCACACTTCATCTGACTGCAGAACAACCTTCTCCCACCATGTTTAAGGTCTGGATTGTTGGACATAGTTACATCCACTGGGCTCAAAGGTATGCTGAGAACAGAAATTTACCTAACCTCAATTTACAAGATGTGGAAATTAAGTGGTTGGGCCAAAGAGGATTAAAATGTCACCAATTGATACCATTGGTGAAAACCTTTATGCATTTGCCAAAACCTGACCTGTTAATTGTGCACTGTGGAGGTAATGATTTGGGCACTTTGACAGGGGTAGGTCTAGAAATGCTTTTAAAGGACACCTTTGAGCAATTAATGGCACTTTTTCCTCAAACTGCCTTGGTATATTCCAATATATGCCAAAGACAGAAATGGAAGTGGTCCAACCAATTTTGTCCACAAATTGAGAAAGCGAGGAAGCATGTAAACAAATCTGTTTCAGCTTTCATGAGAGACCATGGAATGGGCTCTCTGTACAACAATAACTTGCGTTACTACATGCAAGATATCTACAGAGGAGATGGAGTTCACTTCTCAGATGAGGGCAACAGAATTTTCATTCTGAATTTAAGACTGTGCATTGGTACCTACTTATAAGTACCTAAATGTACCATAAACCCAAAAGCTCTTCTCAGAGCTACCCTTCATCTGATCACTCACAATTATTATTTTTTTCTAACTTTTTTCATTAATTTTCCACAAAATTCGCTCCCCGGGGCGCTACCCGGTTCGCGAACCGAAAGCTAACCTCGCGGAATTTTTTGAAAAAATGTTTTTTTCCGCACATATAAGCCTCCTCAGCCACCCTCAGAAAACCTAGAGGGTCAAGATAAGTCTACCATGACCCCTTCTACCCATTCTAAACATTATTTGCCCTCCATCTTGTATCTTAATGCGACCGAAACACAAAATGGTGGACTCCCGTGACGCTTAAGGTTCGCGAACCGGGCCGCTTCCTGGAAAGCGGTCCAAAAAAAAGGTGGGAAAGTAATTTACAGAAAAACGACTAGAGACACTCTCACCAAATATAGATTAGCTCATACTACATAACAATCCCTTCCATTCTCACAAATTTCATTGAAATTTCATTTAGCCATTTAGCCTGTAGACCTCTCCAAGTACCGTGAGGTAAATTACTTCACAAAACACATCTGAATTGTTGGAATTGACAACCAATGAAAATGTTACTTTCATTTTCTACTTTTATTACCTGACATTTGATTGGTTATATACCTGTATATATATAAAGGGAGAGAAGGAAACACAGCCATTTTGACTACTACTTCTTGTTGTACCTCCTATTTCAATAGCTTCAAAAAACTTCAACTTCTTTGTGAAGGTAAGTTATAATTTAATATATTGTGCACTATAACTTAATATAGTAGGCTTTTTCTGCTAGATATACACTATCCCTCTGTAGTAGTAATGTATTTAGATAGACTTCTCTGTTATAGTTATGAATGGAGTAAGGCTTGTCTTGGTTAAATCACATACACTTTTTTATAGTCCTATTTCCACTCTCATACTATACACTGCCAAAAGATAAATTCACTGATAAAAACTGCCTATCTAAAATTAATCCCAACAGTGCCCTATCTCTACTAATATATATTTTTTTAATCCAAATTTCAGGCAAAATGGAAGGCGAGCAGCAAGTTTCTTTTGAGATGGACCTGCAAGAGAGCAGCCAGGAATTAATTGAACAAATTGACATGGAATTTATGGATGAAAGCTTGGATAATGAACTGCTGCAATGTGTCCAAGCAGTAGATGTCCTCCTTGCAAATGAGGACATTTTGCAACCTCACAGATTGCAAACAATATTTCAAGAAAATAATGACATTTCAGACACTGAAATGTTAGAAAGTTTAATAAATTATGAAAAAGAATCAAAATAAAAAAAACACTTTAAAAAAAAGAAAACAAAAAAAACAAGAAAAACAACAAACAATTAACATACAGTATTAGAAAAGTCTTTCATTCTTTTATCCATAAAGTTCGCTGCCCAGAACGCTTTCCGGTTCGCGAACTTGGCGCTTACCACGCAAAAAAAAATTTTTTTTTTTTTTTTGGACCCTCCTAGGCCCTTTTAAAACCTCCACATAAAACCTAGGGGATCAACGAGGATCTACTATGCCCCCTTATGGTAATTTCCCCCTTTATTTTGGCCTCCTCTTGTCTCTCGATCCTACCGAGAGACAAGATGGCGGCCGCTCCGGACTGTTTAGAATGTTGACAGACACCGGAGGGCCAATCAGCTTCGCATCGCAAAGTTCCGATACGCGAAAGGTTCGCTAACCGGATCGCTGCCCGGAGCGCTGTTACAGATATATATCTTGATTTAAACGTTAATTTCTCAAAATCCACTGAAGCACATATATTGAGACCTAGCAAAGGCACATCGGGCTAACAGTCCCTACAATTTTGCCAAGTTTCGTGAAAATCCATTCAGCCGTTCGGGCTAAAAGTGAGTCCAACCGCCCTATGGAAATTAACATGGGAAAAAGGCGTTTTGGGACCCCCCTTTTTGCTCGGCCCCCCCTCCACAAAACCCCCCCAAATTTTCAAGGGCTGCTCAGAAACAAAATGTGCCATTTTCCTGAAAATTTCAGCCAATTCCGTCCACAAACGCAAAAGTTATTAGGCATAGAATTTTCAGAAATCCCATAGGGAAAAAATCCTAACTATATATACCTACTGGCGACCGCCAGTAGGTAATATATATATATATATATATATATATATATATATATATATATATATATATATATATATATATATATATATATATATTCAGGTCCACAGTTGTCCAAAAACAATTGCACTCCTCACTGGGTAAGAAATAAGCCAAGCACTTCAGAACGGTAAATTTCTTTCATCATTTCGACAGCTCAACATGTTTCGGAATTAGTTTCCTTGATCACGGGCCAGCAGCAAAATGTTACACATCTCACGACACTGCCAGCACTGCTTAAATCTCTTTCATAACGTTCAGGTGAATATGGCATCAACAAGCAGTGCATGCTGGTTTTCGCAGTTCCACAATCCATCTAACTTTGCAATGCTGCTGTAAATAAGAAATAAATGTCATTACCCTTGATAAGGTTGAAGCGAAAACAATGCTTTTCTGAGATGCCACTCCTGGCTCCCAGTAATCTGCCTGGCCTCGGCGTCACGAAGCCTCAGACCCGCCTTACATAACAGGCAGTGGTGCAATTAAATGGCAGGACGGCCGTATTTATTCAGGTCCACAGTTGTCCAAAAACAATTGCACTGCTCACTGGGTAAAAAATGGATGTATGGCGTTACAACGCATAATTTTACATCGCATACCATTACAACGCGATTTTTACAACGCAGGATCCATTACAACGCATGCCTTTACAACGCATGTCATTACATAGCAGATGCTATTACAACGCATGGCATTACAACATAAGTATAGGTAAGTATATCTTTTTTTAAAAAATGTAATTAATTTAATATAATTATTTTAATTTAATTAATTTAATTTAATTAATTTGAAATTTGAAATTATTTTAATTTAATTAATTTTATTCTATAAATTTAATTTAATTAATTTTAAAAATGTAATTAATTTACTTTCATTAATTTTAATTTAATTTAAATATAACATTGTAATTAATTTAATTTAATTAATTTAATTTAATTAATTTAAAAATTGTAATTAATAAAATTTAATTATTTAATTTAATATAATTAATTGAATTAGATTAAATGTAATTAATTATAAAATTGTAATTAATTTAATTTATTTAATTTAATGTAATTAATTTAAGAATTGTAATTAATATAATTTAATTAATTTAATTTAATTAATTTACTTTATTTAAAGTGGGGTTTTTTAACCCAAACCTAGCCCTGAACCCTAAAAATACCCCTGTACCCCAAAACCCAAACCTAGCCCTGAACCCTAAAAATACCCCTGTACCCCAAAACCCAAACCTAGCCCTGAACGCTAAAAATACCCCTGTACCCCATAACCCAAACCTAGCCCTGAACCCTAAAAATACCCCTGTACCCCAAAACCCAAACCTAGCCCTGAACCCTAAAAATACCCCTGTACCCCATAACCCAAACCTAGCCCTGAACCCTAAAAATACCCAAACTTCCCAAAACATATACCTCAGTACCCCAAAACATATACTCCTATACACATACTTATTTTTTTAAATTACTTAAATAAATATATTTAATTTATTTTTTAAAAATACATAACCTAATATATTTATTTAATTTAAAAATTAATTAAATTAATTAAATAATGTTAAATAAAATATAAAATAAAATTATATACTTACCTATACTTACGTTGTAATGGCATGCGTTGTAATAGCATCTGCTATGTAATGTCATGCGTTGTAAAGGCATGCATTGTAATGGATCCTGCGTTGTAAAAATTTGCGATGTAATAGTAGTGCGTTGTAAAAGTTGCGTTGTAACGGTGCAACACGGTAAAAAATAAGACAAGCACTTTAGGACTGCAAGTTTCTTTCATCATTTCGACAGCAAAACATGTTTCGGAATTAGTTTCCTTGATCACGGGCCAGCAGCAAAATGTTACACATCTCACTTGACTGCCAGCACTGCTTAAATCTCTTTAATAACGTTCAGGTGAATATGGCATCACCAAGCAGTGCATGCTGGTTTTCGCAGTTCCACAATCCATCTAACTTTGCAATGGCTGCTGTAAATAAGAAATACATGTCATTACCCTTGATAAGGTTGAAACGAAAACAATGCTTTTCTGAGATGCAAATCCTGGCTCCCAGTAATCTGCCTGGCCTCGACGTCACGAAGCCTCAGACCCGCCTTACATAACAGGCAGTGGTGTAATTAAACGGCAGGACGGCCGTATTTATTCAGGTCCACAGTTGTCCAAAAACAATTGCACTCCTCACTGGATAAAAAATAAGCCAAGCACTTCAGGACGGCAAGTTTCTTTAATCATTTCGACAGCCCAACATGTTTCGGAATTAGTTTCCTTGATCACGGGCCAGCAGCAAAATGTTACACATCTCACGAGACTGACAGCACTGCTTAAATCTCTTTAATAACGTTCAGGTGAATATGGCATCAACAAGCAGTGCATGCTGGTTTTCGCAGTTCCACAATCCATCTAACTTTGCAATGCTGCTGTAAATAAGAAATAATTTCATTACCCTTGATAAGGTTGAAACGAAAACAATGCTTTTCTGAGATGCAAATCCTGGCTCCCAGTAATCTGCCTGGCCTCGACGTCACGAAGCCTCAGACCCGCCTTACATAACAGGCAGTGGTGCAATTAAACGGCAGGACGTCCGTATTTATTCAGGTCCACAGTTGTCCAAAAACAATTGCACTCCTCACTGGATAAAAAATAAGCCAAGCACTTCAGGACGGCAAGTTTCTTTCATCATTTCGACAGCCCAACATGTTTCGGAATACGTTTCCTTGATCACGGGCCAGCAGCAAAATGTTACACATCTCCCGAGACTGCCAGCACTGCTTAAATCTCTTTAATAACGTTCAGGTGAATATGGCATCAACAAGCAGTGCATGCTGGTTTTCGCAGTTCCACAATCCATCTAACTTTGCAATGCTGCTGTAAATAAGAAATAAATGTCATTACCCTTGATAAGGTTGAAACGAAAACAATGCTTTTCGGAGATGCAAATCCTGGCTCCCAGTAATCTGCCTGGCCTCAACGTCAAGAAGCCTCAGACCCGCCTTACATAACAGGCAGTGGTGCAATTAAACGGCAGGACGGCCGTATTTATTCAGGTCCACAGTTGTCCAAAAACAATTGCACTCCTCACTGGGTAAAAAATAAGCCAAGCACTTCAGGACGGCAAGTTTCTTTCATCATTTCGACAGCCCAACATGTTTCGGAATTAGTTTCCTTGATCACGGGCCATCAGCAAAATGTTACACATCTCACGAGACTGCCAGCACTGCTTAAATCTCTTTAATAACGTTCAGGTGAATATGGCATCAACAAGCAGTGCATGCTGGTTTTCGCAGTTCCACAATCCATCTAACTTTGCAATGGCTGCTGTAAATAAGAAATACATGTCATTACCCTTGATAAGGTTGAAACGAAAACAATGCTTTTCTGAGATGCAAATCCTGGCTCCCAGTAATCTGCCTGGCCACGACGTCAGGAAGCCTCAGACCCGCCTTACATAACAGGCAGTGGTGCAATTAAACGGCAGGACGGCCGTATTTATTCAGGTCCACAGTTGTCCAAAAACAATTGCACTCCTCACTGGGTAAAAAATAAGCCAAGCACTTCAGGACAGCAAGTTTCTTTCATCATTTCGACAGCCCAACATGCTTCGGAATTCGTTTCCTTGATCACGGGCCAGCAGCAAAATGTTACACATCTCACGAGACTGCCAGCACTGCTTAAATCTCTTTAATAACGTTCAGGTGAATATGGCATCAACAAGCAGTGCATACTGGTTTTCGCAGTTCCACAATCCATCTAACTTTGCAATGCTGCTGTAAATAAGAAATAAATGTCATTACCCTTGATAAGGTTGAAACGAAAACAATGCTTTTCTGAGATGCAAATCCTGGCTCCCATTAATCTGCCTGGCCTCGACGTCACGAAGCCTCAGACCCACCTTACATAACAGGCAGTGGTGCAATTAAACGGCAGGACGGCCGTATTTATTCAGGTGCACAGTTGTCCAAAAACTATTGCACTCCTCACTGGGTAAAAAATAAGCCAAGCACTTCAGGACGGCAAGTTTCTTTCCTCATTTTGACAGCCCAACATGTTTCGGAATTAGTTTCCTTGATCACGGGCCAGCAGCAAAATGTTACACATCTCACGAGACTGCCAGCACTGCTTAAATCTCTTTAATAACGTTCAGGTGAATATGGCATCAACAAGCAGTGCATGCTGGTTTTCGCAGTTCCACAATCCATCTAACTTTGCAATGCTGCTGTAAATAAGAAATAATTTCATTACCCTTGATAAGGTTGAAACGAAAACAATGCTTTTCTGAGATGCAAATCCTGGCTCCCAGTAATCTGCCTGGCCTCGACGTCACGAAGCCTCAGACCCGCCTTACATAACAGGCAGTGGTGCAATTAAACGGCAGAAAGGCTGTATTTATTCAGGTCCACAGTTGTCCAAAAACAATTGCACTCCTCACTGGGTAAAAAATAAGCCAAGCACTTCAGGACGGCAAGTTTCTTTCATCATTTTGACAGCCCAACATGTTTCGGAATTAGTTTCCTTGATTACGGGCCAGCAGCAAAATGTTACACATCTCACGAGACTGCCAGCACTGCTTAAATCACTTTAATAACGTTCAGGTGAATATGGCATCAACAAGCAGTGCATGCTGGTTTTCGCAGTTCCACAATCCATCTAACTTTGCAATGCTGCTGTAAATAAGAAATACATGTCATTACCCTTGATAAGGTTGAAACGAAAACAATGCTTTTCTGAGATGCAAATCCTGGCTCCCAGTAATCTGCCTGGCCTCGACGTCACGAAGCCTCAGACCCGCCTTACATAACAGGCAGTGGTGCAATTAAACGGCAGGACGGCCGTATTTATTCAGGTCCACAGTTGTCCAAAAACAATTGCACTCCTCACTGGGTAAAAAATAAGCCAAGCACTTCCGGACGGCAAGTTTCTTTCATCATTTCGACAGCCCAACATGTTTCGGAATTAGTTTCCTTGATCACGGGCCAGCAGCAAATTGTTACGCATCTCACGAGACTGCCAGCACTGCTTAAATCTCTTTAATACCCTTCAGGTGAATATGGCATCAACAAGCAGTGCATGCTGGTTTTCGCAGTTCCAAAATCCATCTAACTTTGCAATGCTGCTGTAAATAAGAAATAAATGTCATTACCCTTGATAAGGTTGAAACGAAAACAGTGCTTTTCTGAGATGCAAATCCTGGCTCCCAGTAATCTGCCTGGCCTCGATGTCACGAAGCCTCAGACCCGCCTTACATAACAGGCAGTGGTGCAATTAAACGGCAGGACAGCCGTATTTATTCAGGTCCACTGTTGTCCAAAAACAATTGCACTCCTCACTGGGTAAAAAATAAGCCAAGCACTTCAGGACGGCAAGTTTCTTTCATCATTTCGACAGCCCAACATGTTTCTGAATTAGTTTCTTTGATCACGGGCCAGCAGCAAAATGTTACACATCTCACGAGACTGCCAGCACTGCTTAAATCTCTTTAATAACGTTCAAGTGAATATGGCATCAACAAGCAGTGCATGCTGGTTTTCGCAATTCCACAATCCATCTAACTTGGCAATGCTGCTGTAAATAAGAAATAAATGTCATTACCAATGATAAGGTTGAAACGAAAACAATGCTTTTCTGAGATGCAAATCCTGGCTCCCAGTAATCTGCCTGGCCTCGACGTCACGAAGCCTCAGACCCGCCTTACATAACAGGCAGTGGTGCAATTAAACGGCAGGACGGCCGTATTTATTCAGGTACACAGTTGTCCAAAAACAATTGCACTCCTCACTGGGTAAAAAATAAGCCAAGCACTTCAGGACGGCAAGTTTCTTTCATCATTTCGACAGCCCAACATGTTTCGGAATTAGTTTCCTTGATCACGGGCCAGCAGCAAAATGTTACACATCTCACGAGACTGACAGCACTGCTTAAATCTCTTTAATAACGTTCAGGTGAATATGGCATCAACAAGCAGTGCATGCTGGTTTTCGCAATTCCACAATCCATCTAACTTTTCAATGCTGCTGTAAATAAGAAATAAATGTCATTACCCTTGATAAGGTTGAAACGAAAACAATGCTTTTCTGAGATGCCAATCCTGGCTCCCAGTAATCTGCCTGGCCTCGACGTCACGAAGCCTCAGACCCGCCTTACATAACAGGCAGTGGTGCAATTAAACGGCAGGACGGCCGTATTTATTCAGGTCCACAGTTGTCCAAAAACAATTGCACTCCTCACTGGGTAAAAAATAAGCCAAGCACTTCAGGACAGCAAGTTTCTTTCATCATTTCGACAGCCCAACATGTTTCGGAATTAGTTTCCTTGATCACGCGCCATCAGCAAAATGTTACACATCTCACGAGACTGCCAGCACTGCTTAAATCTCTTTAATAACGTTCAGGTGAATATGGCATCAACAAGCAGTGCATGCTGGTTTTCGCAGTTCCACAATCCATCTAACTTTGCAATGGCTGCTGTAAATAAGAAATACATGTCATTACCCTTGATAAGGTTGAAACGAAAACAATGCTTTTCTGAGATGCAAATCCTGGCTCCCAGTAATCTGCCTGGCCTCGACGTCACGAAGCCTCAGACCCGCCTTACATAACAGGCAGTGGTGCAATTAAACGGCAGGACGTCCGTATTTATTCAGGTCCACAGTTGTCCAAAAACAATTGCACTCCTCACTGGATAAAAAATAAGCCAAGCACTTCAGGACGGCAAGTTTCTTTCATCATTTCGACAGCCCAACATGTTTCGGAATACGTTTCCTTGATCACGGGCCAGCAGCAAAATGTTACACATCTCACGAGACTGCCAGCACTGCTTAAATCTCTTTAATAACGTTCAGGTGAATATGGCATCAACAAGCAGTGCATGCTGGTTTTCGCAGTTCCACAATCCATCTAACTTTGCAATGCTGCTGTAAATAAGAAATAAATGTCATTACCCTTGATAAGGTTGAAACGAAAACAATGCTTTTCGGAGATGCAAATCCTGGCTCCCAGTAATCTGCCTGGCCTCAACGTCAAGAAGCCTCAGACCCGCCTTACATAACAGGCAGTGGTGCAATTAAACGGCAGGACGGCCGTATTTATTCAGGTCCACAGTTGTCCAAAAACAATTGCACTCCTCACTGGGTAAAAAATAAGCCAAGCACTTCAGGACGGCAAGTTTCTTTCATCATTTCGACAGCCCAACATGTTTCGGAATTAGTTTCCTTGATCACGGGCCATCAGCAAAATGTTACACATCTCACGAGACTGCCAGCACTGCTTAAATCTCTTTAATAACGTTCAGGTGAATATGGCATCAACAAGCAGTGCATGCTGGTTTTCGCAGTTCCACAATCCATCTAACTTTGCAATGGCTGCTGTAAATAGGAAATACATGTCATTACCCTTGATAAGGTTGAAACGAAAACAATGCTTTTCTGAGATGCAAATCCTGGCTCCCAGTAATCTGCCTGGCCACGACGTCAGGAAGCCTCAGACCCGCCTTACATAACAGGCAGTGGTGCAATTAAACGGCAGGACGGCCGTATTTATTCAGGTCCACAGTTGTCCAAAAACAATTGCACTCCTCACTGGGTAAAAAATAAGCCAAGCACTTCAGGACAGCAAGTTTCTTTCATCATTTCGACAGCCCAACATGTTTCGGAATTCGTTTCCTTGATCACGGGCCAGCAGCAAAATGTTACACATCTCACGAGACTGCCAGCACTGCTTAAATCTCTTTAATAACGTTCAGGTGAATATGGCATCAACAAGCAGTGCATACTGGTTTTCGCAGTTCCACAATCCATCTAACTTTGCAATGCTGCTGTAAATAAGAAATAAATGTCATTACCCTTGATAAGGTTGAAACGAAAACAATGCTTTTCTGAGATGCAAATCCTGGCTCCCATTAATCTGCCTGGCCTCGACGTCACGAAGCCTCAGACCCACCTTACATAACAGGCAGTGGTGCAATTAAACGGCAGGACGGCCGTATTTATTCAGGTGCACAGTTGTCCAAAAACTATTGCACTCCTCACTGGGTAAAAAATAAGCCAAGCACTTCAGGACGGCAAGTTTCTTTCCTCATTTCGACAGCCCAACATGTTTCGGAATTAGTTTCCTTGATCACGGGCCAGCAGCAAAATGTTACACATCTCACGAGACTGCCAGCACTGCTTAAATCTCTTTAATAACGTTCAGGTGAATATGGCATCAACAAGCAGTGCATGCTGGTTTTCGCAGTTCCACAATCCATCTAACTTTGCAATGCTGCTGTAAATAAGAAATAAATGTCATTACCCTTGATAAGGTTGAAACGAAAACAATGCTTTTCTGAGATGCCAATCCTGGCTCCCAGTAATCTGCCTGGCATCGACGTTACGAAGCCTCAGACCCTCCTTGCATAACAGGCAGTGGTGCAATTAAACGGCAGGACGGCCGTATTTATTCAGGTCCACAGTTGTCCAAAAACAATTGCACTCCTCACTGGGTAAAAAATAAGCCAAGCACTTCAGGACGGCAAGTTTCTTTCATCATTTCGACAGCCCAACATGTTTCTGAATTAGTTTCCTTGATCACGGGCCAGCAGCAAAATGTTACACATCTCACGAGACTGCCAGCACTGCTTAAATCTCTTTAATAACGTTCAGGTGAATATGGCATCAACAAGCAGTGCATACTGGTTTTCGCAGTTCCACAATCCATCTAACTTTTCAATGCTGCTGTAAATAAGAAATAAATGTCATTACCCTTGATAAGGTTGAAACGAAAACAATGCTTTTCTGAGATGCAAATCCTGGCTCCCATTAATCTGCCTGGCCTCGACGTCACGAAGCCTCAGACCCACCTTACATAACAGGCAGTGGTGCAATTAAACGGCAGGACGGCCGTATTTATTCAGGTGCACAGTTGTCCAAAAACTATTGCACTCCTCACTGGGTAAAAAATAAGCCAAGCACTTCAGGACGGCAAGTTTCTTTCCTCATTTCGACAGCCCAACATGTTTCGGAATTAGTTTCCTTGATCACGGGCCAGCAGCAAAATGTTACACATCTCACGAGACTGCCAGCACTGCTTAAATCTCTTTAATAACGTTCAGGTGAATATGGCATCAACAAGCAGTGCATGCTGGTTTTCGCAGTTCCACAATCCATCTAACTTTGCAATGCTGCTGTAAATAAGAAATAAATGTCATTACCCTTGATAAGGTTGAAACGAAAACAATGCTTTTCTGAGATGCCAATCCTGGCTCCCAGTAATCTGCCTGGCATCGACGTTACGAAGCCTCAGACCCTCCTTGCATAACAGGCAGTGGTGCAATTAAACGGCAGGACGGCCGTATTTATTCAGGTCCACAGTTGTCCAAAAACAATTGCACTCCTCACTGGGTAAAAAATAAGCCAAGCACTTCAGGACGGCAAGTTTCTTTCATCATTTCGACAGCCCAACATGTTTCTGAATTAGTTTCCTTGATCACGGGCCAGCAGCAAAATGTTACACATCTCACGAGACTGCCAGCACTGCTTAAATCTCTTTAATAACGTTCAGGTGAATATGGCATCAACAAGCAGTGCATGCTGGTTTTCGCAATTCCACAATCCATCTAACTTGGCAATGCTGCTGTAAATAAGAAATAAATGTCATTACCAATGATAAGGTTGAAACGAAAACAATGCTTTTCTGAGATGCAAATCCTGGCTCCCAGTAATCTGCCTGGCCTCGACGTCACGAAGCCTCAGACCCGCCTTACATAACAGGCAGTGGTGCAATTAAACGGCAGGACGGCCGTATTTATTCAGGTACACAGTTGTCCAAAAACAATTGCACTCCTCACTGGGTAAAAAATAAGCCAAGCACTTCAGGACGGCAAGTTTCTTTCATCATTTCGACAGCCCAACATGTTTCGGAATTAGTTTCCTTGATCACGGGCCAGCAGCAAAATGTTACACATCTCACGAGACTGACAGCACTGCTTAAATCTCTTTAATAACGTTCAGGTGAATATGGCATCAACAAGCAGTGCATGCTGGTTTTCGCAATTCCACAATCCATCTAACTTTGCAATGCTGCTGTAAATAAGAAATAAATGTCATTACCCTTGATAAGGTTGAAACGAAAACAATGCTTTTCCGAGATGCCAATCCTGGCTCCCAGTAATCTGCCTGGCATCGACGTTACGAAGCCTCAGACCCTCCTTGCATAACAGGCAGTGGTGCAATTAAACGGCAGGACGGCCGTATTTATTCAGGTCCACAGTTGTCCAAAAACAATTGCACTCCTCACTGGGTAAAAAATAAGCCAAGCACTTCAGGACAGCAAGTTTCTTTCATCATTTCGACAGCCCAACATGTTTCGGAATTAGTTTCCTTGATCACGCGCCATCAGCAAAATGTTACACATCTCACGAGACTGCCAGCACTGCTTAAATCTCTTTAATAACGTTCAGGTGAATATGGCATCAACAAGCAGTGCATGCTGGTTTTCGCAGTTCCACAATCCATCTAACTTTGCAATGGCTGCTGTAAATAAGAAATACATGTCATTACCCTTGATAAGGTTGAAACGAAAACACTGCTTTTCTGAGATGCAAATCCTGGCTCCCAGTAATCTGCCTGGCCTCGACGTCACGAAGCCTCAGACCCGCCTTACATAACAGGCAGTGGTGCAATTAAACGGCAGGACGTCCGTATTTATTCAGGTCCACAGTTGTCCAAAAACAATTGCACTCCTCACTGGATAAAAAATAAGCCAAGCACTTCAGGACGGCAAGTTTCTTTCATCATTTCGACAGCCCAACATGTTTCGGAATACGTTTCCTTGATCACGGGCCAGCAGCAAAATGTTACACATCTCACGAGACTGCCAGCACTGCTTAAATCTCTTTAATAACGTTCAGGTGAATATGGCATCAACAAGCAGTGCATGCTGGTTTTCGCAGTTCCACAATCCATCTAACTTTGCAATGCTGCTGTAAATAAGAAATAAATGTCATTACCCTTGATAAGGTTGAAACGAAAACAATGCTTTTCGGAGATGCAAATCCTGGCTCCCAGTAATCTGCCTGGCCTCAACGTCAAGAAGCCTCAGACCCGCCTTACATAACAGGCAGTGGTGCAATTAAACGGCAGGACGGCCGTATTTATTCAGGTCCACAGTTGTCCAAAAACAATTGCACTCCTCACTGGGTAAAAAATAAGCCAAGCACTTCAGGACGGCAAGTTTCTTTCATCATTTCGACAGCCCAACATGTTTCTGAATTAGTTTCCTTGATCACGGGCCATCAGCAAAATGTTACACATCTCACGAGACTGCCAGCACTGCTTAAATCTCTTTAATAACGTTCAGGTGAATATGGCATCAACAAGCAGTGCATGCTGGTTTTCGCAGTTCCACAATCCATCTAACTTTGCAATGGCTGCTGTAAATAAGAAATACATGTCATTACCCTTGATAAGGTTGAAACGAAAACAATGCTTTTCTGAGATGCAAATCCTGGCTCCCAGTAATCTGCCTGGCCACGACGTCAGGAAGCCTCAGACCCGCCTTACATAACAGGCAGTGGTGCAATTAAACGGCAGGACGGCCGTATTTATTCAGGTCCACAGTTGTCCAAAAACAATTGCACTCCTCACTGGGTAAAAAATAAGCCAAGCACTTCAGGACAGCAAGTTTCTTTCATCATTTCGACAGCCCAACATGTTTCGGAATTCGTTTCCTTGATCACGGGCCAGCAGCAAAATGTTACACATCTCACGAGACTGCCAGCACTGCTTAAATCTCTTTAATAACGTTCAGGTGAATATGGCATCAACAAGCAGTGCATACTGGTTTTCGCAGTTCCACAATCCATCTAACTTTGCAATGCTGCTGTAAATAAGAAATAAATGTCATTACCCTTGATAAGGTTGAAACGAAAACAATGCTTTTCTGAGATGCAAATCCTGGCTCCCATTAATCTGCCTGGCCTCGACGTCACGAAGCCTCAGACCCACCTTACATAACAGGCAGTGGTGCAATTAAACGGCAGGACGGCCGTATTTATTCAGGTGCACAGTTGTCCAAAAACTATTGCACTCCTCACTGGGTAAAAAATAAGCCAAGCACTTCAGGACGGCAAGTTTCTTTCCTCATTTCGACAGCCCAACATGTTTCGGAATTAGTTTCCTTGATCACGGGCCAGCAGCAAAATGTTACACATCTCACGAGACTGCCAGCACTGCTTAAATCTCTTTAATAACGTTCAGGTGAATATGGCATCAACAAGCAGTGCATGCTGGTTTTCGCAGTTCCACAATCCATCTAACTTTGCAATGCTGCTGTAAATAAGAAATAATTTCATTACCCTTGATAAGGTTGAAACGAAAACAATGCTTTTCTGAGATGCAAATCCTGGCTCCCAGTAATCTGCCTGGCCTCGACGTCACGAAGCCTCAGACCCGCCTTACATAACAGGCAGTGGTGCAATTAAACGGCAGAACGGCTGTATTTATTCAGGTCCACAGTTGTCCAAAAACAATTGCACTCCTCAATGGGTAAAAAATAAGCCAAGCACTTCAGGACGGCAAGTTTCTTTCATCATTTTGACAGCCCAACATGTTTCGGAATTAGTTTCCTTGATTACGGGCCAGCAGCAAAATGTTACACATCTCACGAGACTGCCAGCACTGCTTAAATCACTTTAATAACGTTCAGGTGAATATGGCATCAACAAGCAGTGCATGCTGGTTTTCGCAGTTCCACAATCCATCTAACTTTGCAATGCTGCTGTAAATAAGAAATACATGTCATTACCCTTGATAAGGTTGAAACGAAAACAATGCTTTTCTGAGATGCAAATCCTGGCTCCCAGTAATCTGCCTGGCCTCGACGTCACGAAGCCTCAGACCCGCCTTACATAACAGGCAGTGGTGCAATTAAACGGCAGGACGGCCGTATTTATTCAGGTCCACAGTTGTCCAAAAACAATTGCACTCCTCACTGGGTAAAAAATAAGCCAAGCACTTCCGGACGGCAAGTTTCTTTCATCATTTCGACAGCCCAACATGTTTCGGAATTAGTTTCCTTGATCACGGGCCAGCAGCAAATTGTTACGCATCTCACGAGACTGCCAGCACTGCTTAAATCTCTTTAATACCCTTCAGGTGAATATGGCATCAACAAGCAGTGCATGCTGGTTTTCGCAGTTCCAAAATCCATCTAACTTTGCAATGCTGCTGTAAATAAGAAATAAATGTCATTACCCTTGATAAGGTTGAAACGAAAACAGTGCTTTTCTGAGATGCAAATCCTGGCTCCCAGTAATCTGCCTGGCCTCGATGTCACGAAGCCTCAGACCCGCCTTACATAACAGGCAGTGGTGCAATTAAACGGCAGGACAGCCGTATTTATTCAGGTCCACTGTTGTCCAAAAACAATTGCACTCCTCACTGGGTAAAAAATAAGCCAAGCACTTCAGGACGGCAAGTTTCTTTCATCATTTCGACAGCCCAACATGTTTCTGAATTAGTTTCCTTGATCACGGGCCAGCAGCAAAATGTTACACATCTCACGAGACTGCCAGCACTGCTTAAATCTCTTTAATAACGTTCAGGTGAATATGGCATCAACAAGCAGTGCATGCTGGTTTTCGCAATTCCACAATCCATCTAACTTGGCAATGCTGCTGTAAATAAGAAATAAATGTCATTACCAATGATAAGGTTGAAACGAAAACAATGCTTTTCTGAGATGCAAATCCTGGCTCCCAGTAATCTGCCTGGCCTCGACGTCACGAAGCCTCAGACCCGCCTTACATAACAGGCAGTGGTGCAATTAAACGGCAGGACGGCCGTATTTATTCAGGTACACAGTTGTCCAAAAACAATTGCACTCCTCACTGGGTAAAAAATAAGCCAAGCACTTCAGGACGGCAAGTTTCTTTCATCATTTCGACAGCCCAACATGTTTCGGAATTAGTTTCCTTGATCACGGGCCAGCAGCAAAATGTTACACATCTCACGAGACTGACAGCACTGCTTAAATCTCTTTAATAACGTTCAGGTGAATATGGCATCAACAAGCAGTGCATGCTGGTTTTCGCAATTCCACAATCCATCTAACTTTGCAATGCTGCTGTAAATAAGAAATAAATGTCATTACCCTTGATAAGGTTGAAACGAAAACAATGCTTTTCTGAGATGCCAATCCTGGCTCCCAGTAATCTGCCTGGCATCGACGTTACGAAGCCTCAGACCCTCCTTGCATAACAGGCAGTGGTGCAATTAAACGGCAGGACGGCCGTATTTATTCAGGTCCACAGTTGTCCAAAAACAATTGCACTCCTCACTGGGTAAAAAATAAGCCAAGCACTTCAGGACAGCAAGTTTCTTTCATCATTTCGACAGCCCAACATGTTTCGGAATTAGTTTCCTTGATCACGCGCCATCAGCAAAATGTTACACATCTCACGAGACTGCCAGCACTGCTTAAATCTCTTTAATAACGTTCAGGTGAATATGGCATCAACAAGCAGTGCATGCTGGTTTTCGCAGTTCCACAATCCATCTAACTTTGCAATGGCTGCTGTAAATAAGAAATACATGTCATTACCCTTGATAAGGTTGAAACGAAAACAATGCTTTTCTGAGATGCAAATCCTGGCTCCCAGTAATCTGCCTGGCCACGACGTCAGGAAGCCTCAGACCCGCCTTACATAACAGGCAGTGGTGCAATTAAACGGCAGGACGGCCGTATTTATTCAGGTCCACAGTTGTCCAAAAACAATTGCACTCCTCACTGGGTAAAAAATAAGCCAAGCACTTCAGGACAGCAAGTTTCTTTCATCATTTCGACAGCCCAACATGTTTCGGAATTAGTTTCCTTGATCACGGGCCAGCAGCAAAATGTTACACATCTCACGAGACTGCCAGCACTGCTTAAATCTCTTTAATAACGTTCAGGTGAATATGGCATCAACAAGCAGTGCATACTGGTTTTCGCAGTTTCACAATCCATCTAACTTTGCAATGCTGCTGTAAATAAGAAATAAATGTCATTACCCTTGATAAGGTTGAAACGAAAACAATGCTTTTCTGAGATGCAAATCCTGGCTCCCATTAATCTGCCTGGCCTCGACGTCACGAAGCCTCAGACCCACCTTACATAACAGGCAGTGGTGCAATTAAACGGCAGGACGGCCGTATTTATTCAGGTCCACAGTTGTCCAAAAACAATTGCACTCCTCACTGGGTAAAAAATAAGCCAAGCACTTCAGGACGGCAAGTTTCTTTCCTCATTTCGACAGCCCAACATGTTTCGGAATTAGTTTCCTTGATCACGGGCCAGCAGCAAAATGTTACACATCTCACGAGACTGCCAGCACTGCTTAAATCTCTTTAATAACGTTCAGGTGAATATGGCATCAACAAGCAGTGCATGCTGGTTTTCGCAGTTCCACAATCCATCTAACTTTGCAATGCTGCTGTAAATAAGAAATAATTTCATTACCCTTGATAAGGTTGAAACGAAAACAATGCTTTTCTGAGATGCAAATCCTGGCTCCCAGTAATCTGCCTGGCCTCGACGTCACGAAGCCTCAGACCTGCCTTACATAACAGGCAGTGGTGCAATTAAACGGCAGAACGGCAGTATTTATTCAGGTCCACAGTTGTCCAAAAACAATTTCACTCCTCACTGGGTAAAAAATAAGCCAAGCACTGCAGGACGGCAAGTTTCTTTCATCATTTTGACAGCCCAACATGTTTCGGAATTAGTTTCCTTGATTACGGGCCAGCAGCAAAATGTTACACATCTCACGAGACTGCCAGCACTGCTTAAATCTCTTTAATAACGTTCAGGTGAATATGGCATCAACAAGCAGTGCATGCTGGTTTTCGCAGTTCCACAATCCATCTAACTTTGCAATGCTGCTGTAAATAAGAAATACATGTCATTACCCTTGATAAGGTTGAAACGAAAACAATGCTTTTCTGAGATGCAAATCCTGGCTCCCAGTAATCTGCCTGGCCTCGACGTCACGAAGCCTCAGACCCGCCTTACATAACAGGCAGTGGTGCAATTAAACGGCAGGACGGCCGTATTTATTCAGGTCCACAGTTGTCCAAAAACAATTGCACTCATCACTGGGTAAAAAATAAGCCAAGCACTTCTGGACGGCAAGTTTCTTTCATCATTTCGACAGCCCAACATGTTTCGGAATTAGTTTCCTTGATCACGGGCCAGCAGCAAATTGTTACGCATCTCACGAGACTGCCAGCACTGCTTAAATCTCTTTAATACCCTTCAGGTGAATATGGCATCAACAAGCAGTGCATGCTGGTTTTCGCAGTTCCAAAATCCATCTAACTTTGCAATGCTGCTGTAAATAAGAAATAAATGTCATTACCCTTGATAAGGTTGAAACGAAAACAGTGCTTTTCTGAGATGCAAATCCTGGCTCCCAGTAATCTGCCTGGCCTCGATGTCACGAAGCCTCAGACCCGCCTTACATAACAGGCAGTGGTGCAATTAAACGGCAGGACAGCCGTATTTATTCAGGTCCACAGTTGTCCAAAAACAATTGCACTCCTCACTGGGTAAAAAATAAGCCAAGCACTTCAGGACGGCAAGTTTCTTTCATCATTTCGACAGCCCAACATGTTTCTGAATTAGTTTCCTTGATCACGGGCCAGCAGCAAAATGTTACACATCTCACGAGACTGCCAGCACTGCTTAAATCTCTTTAATAACGTTCAGGTGAATATGGCATCAACAAGCAGTGCATGCTGGTTTTCGCAATTCCACAATCCATCTAACTTGGCAATGCTGCTGTAAATAAGAAATAAATGTCATTACCCATGATAAGGTTGAAACGAAAACAATGCTTTTCTGAGATGCAAATCCTGGCTCCCAGTAATCTGCCTGGCCTCAACGTCACGAAGCCTCAGACCCGCCTTACATAACAGGCAGTGGTGCAATTAAACGGCAGGACGGCCGTATTCATTCAGGTACACAGTTGTCCAAAAACAATTGCACTCCTCACTGGGTAAAAAATAAGCCAAGCACTTCAGGACGGCAAGTTTCTTTCATCATTTCGACAGCCCAACATGTTTCGGAATTAGTTTCCTTGATCACGGGCCAGCAGCAAAATGTTACACATCTCACGAGACTGACAGCACTGCTTAAATCTCTTTAATAACGTTCAGGTGAATATGGCATCAACAAGCAGTGCATGCTGGTTTTCGCAATTCCACAATCCATCTAACTTTGCAATGCTGCTGTAAATAAGAAATAAATGTCATTACCCTTGATAAGGTTGAAACGAAAACAATGCTTTTCTGAGATGCCAATCCTGGCTCCCAGTAATCTGCCTGGCATCGACGTTACGAAGCCTCAGACCCTCCTTACATAACAGGCAGTGGTGCAATTAAACGGCAGGACGGCCGTATTTATTCAGGTCCACAGTTGTCCAAAAACAATTGCACTCCTCACTGGGTAAAAAATAGCCAAGCACTTCAGGACGGCAAGTTTCTTTCATCATTTCGACAGCCCAACATGTTTCGGAATTAGTTTCCTTGATCACGGGCCAGCAGCATAATGTTACACATCTCACGAGACTACCAGCACTGCTTAAATCTCTTTAATAACGTTCAGGTGAATATGGCATCAACAAGCAGTGCATGCTGGTTTTCGCAGTTCCACAATCCATCTAACTTTGCAATGCTGCTGTAAATCAGAAATAAATGTCATTACCCTTGAGAAGGTTGAAACGAAAACAATGCTTTTCTGAGATGCAAATCCTGGCTCCCAGTAATCTGCCTGGCCTCGACGTCACGAAGCCTCAGACCCGCCTTACATAACAGGCAGTGGTGCAATTAAACGGCAGGACGGCCGTATTTATTCAGGTCCACAGTTGTCCAAAAACAATTGCACTCCTCACTGGATAAAAAATAAGCCAAGCACTTCAGGACGGCAAGTTTCTTTCATCATTTCGACAGCCCGGCAGATTACTGGGAGCCAGGATTTGCATCTCAGAAAAGAATTGTTTTTGTTTCAACCTTATCAAGGGTAATAACACTTATTTCTTATTTACAGCAGCATTGCAAAGTTAGATGGATTGTGGAACTCCGAAAACCAGCATGCACTGCTTGTTGATGCCATATTCACCTGAACGTTATTAAAGAGATTTAAGCAGTGCTGGCAGTCTCGTGAGATGTGTAACATTTTGCTGCTGGCCCGTGATCAAGGAAAATAATTCCGAAACATGTTGGGCTGTCGAAATGATGAAAGAAACTTGCCGCCCTGAAGTGCTTGGCTTAATTTTTTACCCAGTGAGGAGTGCAATTGTTTTTGGACAACTGTGGACATGAATATATATATATATATATATATATATATATATATATATATATATATCTCCTACTGGCGGTCGCCAGTAGGTAGTTATAGTCAGGACCTAGTTTCCATAGGAAATCCACAACATTCTATTTGGAATAACTTTGGCGTCGGTGGACAAATCTTTGCGAATTTCTCCAAGAAAATGGCCTGCTCAGTTCCGCTCTTTCCCTGAAAGTTTGGGGGTGATTCGTCAAGCGGGAGCCAAGAAAAAAGGGAGGTCCCAAAACATGTTTTCCCCATGCAATTTTCCATAGGGACCTTTAGCCAGGGCTACAGCCCGAACGGCTGAACGTAATACACAAAATTTGGCAGAGAGGTAGAGTTCTTTTCGCAGATTGTGCTTTTTGTTAAATGGTGTAAATCCATTCAGTAGTTTCTGAGAAAATTGCTAGTAAAATCATAGCGATATCTAGAGTCGGAGTTCAGTACGCGTACTGAAATCTGTTCAATTACGAGCGCGAGCTGCATGCTTATTGGCTGTGAACTGTCTGTCAACACTGGAAACCAGGAAGTGTTGGCGGCGATCTTGTGCCTCGCTAGAACCGAGTCACAAGAAAACAGTAAAACAAAGTTGAGAAATAAGGGAAGGGGGTAGGTTAGAGATATTCTGACCCTCTAGGCTTGCTTAGTGGGTCGTATATGGATGTTTAGGCTCTATTTTTTATTTTATTTTTTTTAAAGAAAAATCGCCGCATACGCGTATGTAAATACCTACAATTACGAGCAGGAGCTGCATGCTGATTGGCTGTCAATACTCCAAACCAGGAAGTACTGGCAGCCATGTTGTTTTTCGGAAGAGCAGAGTCACAAGAAAACAGTAAAACAAAGTTGAGAAATAAGGAAAGGGGGCAGGGTGGAAACATTCTGAGCCTATAGTCTTGGTCAGGGGGTGGTACATGGATCTTCAGGGTCAATTTTTATTTAAAAAAAATAAAAAATGGCGGGGTACTCGTGCAGTACTTGTACGCGGTGGAAAAGGTGAAAAAAAAGTAGAAGTCCGTTTTATTCATTAGGTCCCGGGGGGGTAAATTACGGGGGCAATTTTTCTGCATAAAGGGGGCTGGTATGGTGCCCCGAGCACTGGGGAACGGGACTCCTCTGGTTTTATTTTGAAGTATGCGGGGGGTTACGTTCCTACTCCGAGTCTCCGTAGTCTCGGGGAGCAGCACCCCTCTGCTCTTTTTAAAAAAAATATATGTTTTGAGCTCTCTCTCTCTCTCCCCGTACAAGTCGCGGGGAACGCGACATTTCTGGGCCAGTGATATGTAAAATGACCTTCCAGCTCTGGGTATCTGCATTGTCTGGAGTTTTTTATTAATGTTGGGAGGGTGGGCTTGATAATACATCCTTGTTAAGTCCCATAGAAGCCTATGTTCTGGTGCTATCATGGGGTTCTATGGGAAATAACAAGCCCGTATTATGAAGCTCATTATCGCCGTTTTATCAGCAGTTTCTTGACAATAAAACAGCGATAATTTTAACACCGGTCCTTGATAATATGCACCTAAGTTTACTGGTCAAAAAAAAGAGCAATGGTCCATATTATCAACAAAAGGCGATAAATTATCATCACATTTATTGGCAGGAAACTGCCGATAAAGCGGAGATAATGGGCTTGATAATATGTACTTGTGAATAACCATAGCAGCCTAGGTTAGGATCAGAACGTGGGCTGCTATGGGAAGTTACAAGGGCCTATTATCAAGCACATTATCGCCGCTTTATGGGCAGTTTCCTGTCGATAAAAGCGGCGATATTGTATCGCCTTTTGTATGTAAAGCTTTCCTTTTTTTTGGTGTAGCAGTTGTACTCTTTTCGCATGATCAGCGTCGTTTGGAAGTTCACGTTTTTTTCTTCAAGTTTAACTAGCAAACCTTTCTTTATATCACTTAGTAAATCTGTCGCTTTGTTTTCCCGGTTTATGTGATTCATCCGGTGCTGTACTTTTGTACAGTATTAATAGTCATATTTTTATATATTTATTTGAAAGGTAGTGCCGAGGCGCCAAACGCTGATTACGTGCTCCGTCCAACACCATTTTTGTAGTTTCTCACCGTTGTATTTATTATATCGGTTATTTAGAATTCAGTAATTTTCAATCGTAGTCTTGAATATTTTACTATAGTATTTCAACATTAGTTTTATTGTGGACCGTCATACACCTCCCCCACAAAATAAAAGAAGTATGTAGTTTTTTTAAAAATAACTTTTATTAAACAATAAATATAAACGAAACTCAATTATAACTATATTAGAACTGGCAAAATAAGTTAAACAATGTTATAAAGAAATTGAGAAATGGATTCCAAAAGGTGTCCGATTGGCAATCTGCGAAAGAAAAAAAGAAAATTAGAGATTAGAATTATGTAGATGTGAGTAAATGAGCTGAAGCATTACAAGTTGTGGTAACTCTACAGTTTTATGTGTTCAGTGTGACTGGTATATTCCTGTTCTGTTATAGTGCCGCGTTCAAGTGGTGTCTATATGGAAGTGCCTACTGCGTTACTGACGCCAGTTATGGCAACTTATTTCTAATGCGTTCCTATGAAGGATTTGTAGATCTAGGCCTCTGTGCTTACCGTTGTATAAAGCTTGCGGCCAAACATTGAAGCCACTGGGATGGACAACTTCAGGTGGGCTGATCTTCTAGACGTCCAAGCAGACAGCAGTGTCTAAGTATCAGAGAGATAGAGAAATTATGTCACATAGAGTGAGAGAGAGAGAAAACATTAAAAGTGTGTCGCAGAGTCTGGAGTTGAGATTTTTTGTTGAACCAGACGTAGATTTACTAGCTCTTTTCATCACTTTACCCATGTTAAAAGTGACTCAAAAGTAGCGTTATAAGGTTGATGATCTGTTTGCCAGACTGTTGTAACCTATCTGTTGTCACTGCTCGGAGGTAATTATACATTTTATAGAGAAGCTGCTGTACACTACGCACTCTGGGCAATAATATCAAGCCTGGGCGACAAAAATTATTGCCACTTTATCAGCAGGAAAGTGTCGCTAATGGGTTTGATAATATGCTCTATGGAATTCCAATCGAAGCTCATGTAAGATGTCCTTTATATCTAACATGAGCTTCGATTGGAATTCCATAGAGCATATTATCAAACCTATTATGGCCACTTCAGCTGCAGTTTGCTGCCAATAAAGGGCCGATAATTTTGTCGCCAAGGGTTGATAATATAGCCCTCTCTCGGTTCAGAAATAAAGCTAACACTACAGTTTTACGAGTGCAGTGTACCTGGTACATTTTACTTGTTATAGTGCCGCGTTCAAGTGGTGTGTATATGGAAGTGCCTACTGCGTTACTGACGCCAGTTATGGCAACTTATTTCTAATGCGTTCCTATGAAGGATTTGTAGATCTAGGCCTCTGTGCTTACCGTTGTATAAAGCTTGCGGCCAAACATTGCAGCCACTGGGATGGACAACTTCAGGTGGGCTGATCTTCTAGACGTCCAAGCAGACAGCAGTGTCTAAGTATCAGAGAGATAGAGAAATTATGTCACATAGAGTGAGAGAGAGAGAGAAAACATTAAAAGTGTGTCGCAGAGTCTGGAGTTGAGATTTTTTGTTGAACCAGACGTAGATTTACTAGCTCTTTTCATCACTTTACCCATGTTAAAAGTGACTCAAAAGTAGCGTTATAAGGTTGATGATCTGTTTGCCAGACTGTTGTAGCCTATCTGTTGTCACTGCTCGGAGGTAATTATACATTTTATAGAGAAGCTGCTGTACACTACGCACTCTGGGTAATAATATCAAGCCTGGGCGACAAAAATTATTGTAACTTTATCGGCAGGAAAGTGTCGCTAATGGGTTTGATAATATGCTCTATGGAATTCCAATCGAAGCTCATGTCAGATGTCCTTCACATCTAACATGAGCTTCGATTGGAATTCCATAGAGTATATTATCAAACCCATTATCGCCAGTTTCCTGACGATAAAGTGGCGAGAATTCTGTTGCCAAGGTTTGATAATGTGGCCCTCTCTCCTGTCATAAATAAAAGTTACACTACAGTTTTACGAGTGCAGTGTACCTGGTACATTTTACTTATTATAGTGCCGCGTTCAAGTGGTGTCTACATGGATGTGTCTACTGCGTTACTGACGCCCATTATGGCGACTTATTTAAAATGCATTGCTATGCAGGCTTTGAAGATCTAGGCTGCTGTGCTTACCTTGTATAAAGAGTGCGGCCACCGGAGTTTACCACTCGACTTGAAGTCTGCTTCTATAGGTCAAAGTATATTTAATACGTTGCAGAGAATTCCATTGCTGTTGCTCGATAGGCCGTAGTTGCTTCTGAATGATGTTTGGTGAAGGAAACAGAAGGACATATTGATTAGTCATTGAAACTGAGTTGCGTAACTACTATCAAAAGTGAATTTTAATGTGGGTTCTTAATATTCCGTAGTTAAGACTGTTGCAGAGAGCTCCAGCAAACAAAGGAAGATCAATAAGTTAATGAAGGCCTGGGACGGCCTTGTGATGCAGAAAAAAAAATACTATCATGGACGCACAATTAATAATAATAGAGGCCTAAGCACGTGGCGTAGTACAGAAATACTACACAGAAATTTATGCACGCACAATTATTAAGATTAGAGGTGTATAGGACCTCGTGATTTATAAAGAAATATTTCAATTATGTAAGTACAATTTAAAACTATTGAGGGGTAGGAAAGCCATATGAAGGATAAAAAAATAGTATTATGCATATACAATTTACAGTGGAGGCTGATGTTGTGACGTCTTCTCTTACCTTTGTTTCTGTTGTCTTTTGTCGCGTCTTGAAAGGCTGTGGTTTTGCTGAGTCAGGCAAAAGAGAGCGTGCTCACGTCAGTGCCCGCATTATATGGGAACTGCAGGGGTTGACCAAACCAAGCCCAGGGCCGTCATTGGTAGCGTTTTCGCAGTCTTTAAGAATGATGGTCCTGGAGGAGATCACATTGGCTAATGTATTGGTTTGCAGGCTAAATGATAGCAAGTATGCTTGGTGGTGGCATGTGGGTAGTGTGGGTGGGCGTGAACCGCGCATGTGCAAGTGTGAGTGTGTGCACCAACAATTAATAACAGAGGGAGATGGGGGCGGTGTTATCATGTGCGCAGAGGCAGGCCCAGAATCGTATCTGCAATGAGTCAGCACTTCTAATCATTCTTCTTAGCGCGCTCTGAGCTGTGATTTGTGACAGAAAGGTGATCGCACCATAGTTTGTACTGCTTATCATACTAGTTTGTACTGCTTAACATACTCAGCGTGTACCCGCGCATACAGTACGAGTATGCTTTGACGTTACGCGTCGCATTAAAGCTTCGGTGTGATGTCATGTACGGCGTTCTGTACGCGAAAGGGGGCAATGTTTGTACTTGGTTTAAACATTTATTTATGTATTTAATGTAGAAACTAAGGGCAGACATTTGGGATAACTATGATTTAAAAAAAAAACTTTTAATAATCCTATGTTACTTTTAAAAAGAATTATACAAATCATGGTAGAAGATTATGCGTACTGTATTGAAAGAGCTGCGCAAGCGCATCCTAAGCGTACGCAAAGCCATGTGACTTTAAAAGTAAAGATTTGATTGGTTCGTAACTTTTCCTATTGCCAGTGTTCAAAGTTCCATCCCATTATAATTATTCGACTTTCACTTTCTAAGAAGAAGCATTTGTTGTGAGAATCTTTTCAAATAGAAGGAAGATCACCATAATAAGAGCAATGGAGTCATCTTCCAGCAGTTCTTCAGAGAGAGATTTCATTCCTGAAGAAGCTGCAAAGAAGAGGAAAGAAGCTCTAATTTGGAAGTTTTTCCCTTTTCCAGAAGGTCAAAAAAAGGTTAATGCTGCAAAAGTAACCTGTAAAATTTGCCAAACAACTCTTTCAAGGGGTGATCCATGTAAAAAAAACTCCTTTGGCACAGCAAATATGGTGCGACACGTGAAGAACTTGCACCCCAAGAACTTTGCTCGAGCTGAAAGACGGTGGTTGCACGAGACCCCACCTGCTGCTACACCAAGCACATCAACTGCGGCAGCATTTTCAGCAAGCAGTCAACGCCCACATATTGATTCTGACTTTGCTAATGTTAAACTTCTTTGCATTTATTGCGATAAACTTTTGTGTTATGGGGAACAGTCTATCGACCTGATAAAACGCAGGATACAGGATCATTTCTGTCCTCGACATTAGTTGTTCTTTTTTTCATTCTTTTGTTCCGCTTGGAATTTGTTGGGAAAACAGAAAAAAAATACAAAACAAAAAAACAGTTCTTTTTAGAACTACCTTCTCTAGTCAAAGAAAGAACTATATTTCTATGTTAGTGTGTAAAAGTTTGTCAGAATGAATGTGTAGTTCATAAATGAATGAATGAATATATTACTAGTGTATGGAGAATGTGAAAGTGCAGAACTATGAGGAAGTGCTACAGCATAAATTTATAAGGTGTTTACCTATAGTATACTGTAGTATGTGCTAAGCAGTTGAATGTAACATATGTACATAAATATGTTAGAAGTCTATGCTTCAATTTGCGCTGCTGGTGAAACTGCCTGGGTGAATTTGTATGTGTTAGGGGCTGATTTACAATCCCCTTGTGCCTCTTTCACACAGCTGTTGCGTCACTTTTGTGACACAGTGGTGGTGCAAAAGATGTGCCATGGTGTGTGCTATTAACAATGTGACGCATCTGGAGGGTGCATTACATTGTTAAGCCATGCGCCAGAAGAGGCTTTCCTGTGCAGAAGGGGGTGCAGCAACGCCTCCTAAAAGTGACTGAGTGAAATGTACGACATTTCATTCAGTCACTTTTGAGCTTATGCAGCGTCAAAACCTTGCACATCTTGAAGCAGGTGTAAGGATTGATACAGCTTTGTGAGCATAGGGCCCCAGAGCATTGCTGGAGTTGTGTTATACTTGCAACCGAAGTCAAGCAATAATTAATCCCAAAATTGCTTTGCAATTTAGTTTTTTTATTATTTTATAATAAGAATATGAAATATAATCTAAAAAATTAAATACATATAAATATTTATATTAAAAAAATTAAGAAATTAGTGTAAAAAGAAAGACATAATAATTAATACATTTATAACTTATCATTTACAAAACCTTTGAAATTCACTGAAAAAAACATAGGTTTCACAAACGTTATAGTTAGGAATTAGCACTTAAAAAACCTTGCAAATTCATTGAATAAACCATAGGTTTCAAACATGTTAGTTAGGAATTGGCATTTAAAAAACTATGCAAAATCATTGAAAAAACCCTAGTTTTCACACGTTATAGTTAGCGGAACACTTCTCTCATACAAAACCTTTGAAATTCCTCTGTGATAGTTAGCTCAACTAACTATAACTTGCGCGCCCGCAATGCACTGCTGATGACGTCACATATAACATCCCTCATGATATGGTCAGTGACATCACTCATGACATCGCTGATGACATCTCAAATGACATCACTGATGACATTACTGATTATATCATCCTTGTGAAAGAATGGCAGACCTCTTTTTGGTGTAATATAACCTTTGATACATACCTTCAGAAATAGAAAGTAAAAATAAAAAAAAATGGGGATAACAATACCACTTACCAACAGCCTATTCAGTAATTCCGCCATCTACATACCCATGCACTCATTCACCAACAGTTCTATATAGTCACTTATACATGTAGTCACTCATCATATGTACTCATATAGTTATAAATACTGTTACACACCGACACTCATCCATACAGTTACTCACACACATACTCACACATGGAAATAAAACATCCATTTGTTTGCATATACAGCTATACACACACCACTACACTTACTTTTACAGAAACGTACACATACTTAATCTCTCAAACAATCAGTGATAGAAACACATACTTATTTATACAGGAACTTTTTGAATCTGTCACTGTCATATATCCTTACTTATATACATCGATAGCCACACATGTTTAAAAGATATGTACTTACTCATAAAGACACTATTGAGGCAGTCATTCACTCACTAGCACACCCATACACACATTCATCCACCTGTGCAGTCCTGCACAAATGCTGTCTTCAAAACACATACAAACAGTGAATCAGTAAATGTAAATGTAAATTGATACTTGTATAGCGCACTACTCACCCGCAAGGGTCTCAAGGCGCTTGTACGAATACCGCTGTGGAACCCATCCTGGCTTTCCCTGTGAGGCGTCCACTCCTGGGCACCCCCAAGGTGAAGGCCAGGCATCCTTAGCGTTGTGGGGGCCGTTGTGGAGATTAAGCAAGCTATTGCCCAGAGTTGCAGAGTGGGACTCCATGATTGGAATAGGCACCGAGGAGAGAATTATCAGGTCCGTGGAATTTTGAGCCCAAGACCCGCCCAAGACCCGCCGAGGCAGGGAATTGAACCCTGGTCCCGGGCAAGACTCCTGCATCAGGGTCTGCCGCTCTAACCATTGAGCCACACTACTCCACTCAGTCATTCATGCATCTGTGCCCTAAGTAATACCCGCCACCAAACCATACAGACACTCATTCTGGTACTCAAAAGAACAACTAATAACCCATATAGACACTCGTGTAGCTACTCACCAACCCATGCAGCCACTTATACACAAAGTGAGACACTGATACAGATATTTACAAATTAAAACATTACTCACTAATACATGTATTCACTAAGATACACTTATTAAGTTAGTTATACAATGAAATTTGCAAAGAAAACATCCATTTAGACACTTATTTACCCATTTATTCTTCCATCGACCTTTACATATACATATATAAAAATATTTATTTTTCAGAAAGACACACATTCAGTGGATGATGTCATGAGTGATGTCATCAGTGATGTCATTTGAGATGGCATCAGTGATGTCATGAGTGATGTCACTGACCATGTCATGAGTGATGTTATATGTGACGTCATCAGCAGTGCATTGCGGGCGCACAAGTTATAGTTAGTCGAGCTAACTATAACTGAGGAATTTCAAAGGTTTTGTATGAGAGAAATGTTCAGCTACCTATAAAGTGTGAAAACTAGGGTTTTTTCAATGAATTTGCATAGTTTTTTAAATGCTAATTCCTAACTATAACGTGTGTGAAACCTATGGTTTTTTCAATATATGCATTTATATCATAAAACACATCCTGGATTGCGAGCCTTTCTTGTGACATGGATTGAGTGCCACAGTTTTGTCCTTTGTGATTCATAAACTGTCCCCGCTACCATTCACTCGCACTGGCCCGTCAGGTGGAAAGGTGGAAGAGACTGGAGGATTGCAGGACTTTACATATATATCATTACTTGTACGAATTTCAAGTACTGTTCTAACTGCAGTTCAATTAACATTGAGGAACATGCATATATTGGGGGAGATGGAGGTTCTGGTTTACTGTTCTATCTATAATGCAAATAAAATGAGCAAAATTGCATCTGTTTTTTAACCAGTGGTGGGATCACATTTATTATTCTAACTCCTATAGAATTAACAATAGAGAAAGTTCATATATTTTGTGGTTAGGAGCTACGGTTTACTATTCTAATTCAAGTCATGCTAACATTGGAGAAAATGTATATGTTTGGTCGTTAAATTTACTATTCTAACTCCAGTCTAAGAAAATTCGGGGTAAATTCATACAACTAAAAAGGTGGGGGTATTTGCTATTTTAACGCTAGTCCAGAAAAAAATGGTGTAGATGCACATACCTGGAAGGGCACATTTAAACTTCTAACTCCAGTCCGTTGGGTTAAGTACATATCATTGTGGGTGTCACAAACAATAAATCTCAGGGCCTGATTAAGAGTACTGGGACTGCAAGTGGCTCTGTACTGCTGTGGCATGTGCTTCAGGTTCTCTTTATGACCCAAAGTATGCCACCGCTGTTCCACCAGTAATGACACACCGCCAGCCCTGCGCAACTGTCATAATACAGAGGTTGGGATGTCGCTGCCTTGGCAGCACCCTCCCGACCGTGGCAGCGGCAGACCAGCAGTCAAACCACCAATCTCAATATCGGGGCCTAAGTTTCCAAAAACATTACTCATTTGAAACACATTTTAAAACTATAAAAATTGAAAATCCAATCCTACACATATTGTTAATTTCCAAGTAATTTTGAACTCCAACGCACTTATTTAATGAATGTTATATGTTATGTTATATTGTGATTTATAACGCGCACAACTACTCCTGAGTATCCTGGCGCGAAGCAGTCTAGCACGGCTGGCGAGAGAATATGAGTTGTAGCCTGTTTAAAAAGGTGGGTTTTGAGTAATTTTTTGAAACATCTTAGGTCCTGAGTGTGGCGCAGCACTAACGGGAGAGCATTCCAAAGGATGGCTGCTTTAACCGATAGAGATGTCAAACGTTAATAATAATGTCTTTCATAGATCTTTAATATTTTTTTTACTTTTTCCAAAATTGAGTATAAAAAATTGTTTACAAAAATTTTATTACTACTAATATTAGGAATAAGAACATTTTTAAAAACATATTTATTATTAATGTACATTTTTGGAACTATAAATATAAATATTTTAATGTTTTGTTTTTATTACCAAATATATTTTTACATGTTTTAGCATCAAAATGTAATGAGTTATATTACTTATTTTTTTTATTTAAAACAAAGCCCACCCTGTTTCCCAATAAAATGCACATCCCTGTAAATAAAGCAATACCTAAAAATAAATACACTAATTAAAAATTTTCATAGAAAAGTAGAAATTAACACACATATTTAATCAAAACATCAGAAACTTAAAACTACATGATCAATACTACTACCCAGCAATAACAAAATAAAACCCAACAACCCCAAAAACTATAACAACTTCAGTCTACATTTTACTTTACTAACAATGTAACTTTAACAAACAAATCAAAGTAGATAGTAGTGTAAATCAATATTAAATTCCAAGAATTTTACAAATAAATATTTTAAACGTAAATAATATTATAAAGAGATACACTTACCCTCGTTATTCACTAATTCAAAAGTTCCGTTGTCATACTATTTTGACATCAGTATTAAGAATTACAAATATTCTGGATTCCACATGCAGGTTCTGTACCTCAAAAATAGAAGTATGGTATGCTCTTCTACTTTATGGTAAATATACCTTAGAGCACTCTAGAGGCACAGAAATGGTGTGGTCCCAAATTTGCTATTTTGCATGCCAACCCTAATAGAGATTTTCTCTTGGAAATATTGTACATAGTTGAAGTTAAGTATGCCATATTTGGTGGGCATGCTGCCTTTATCTTTGTCAATGCTACAGTTAAAAAAATAAGAGAATAGATAGGCAGAAACTGGACTACCTGGGGCTCTCATAGATTTAGCCTCCTGAGTTTTTTCAAAAATAGTGTCATTACAGAGAGCAACAAGTAGTTATTCAATTAATCCAAATGATTAACATAAGCTCAAAATCACTAAATAGACCAAAATAAAGTCTGTCTCTAAAGAAAATCCAAAAGCACTGGCACTTATCCAAAATGATACGCATTTTATAATGTCTCAGACAAAGAAGGTACTCACATTTCATAGCATGACAATTAGTAGAAGAAGTGGATTAAAAATCAATATGCTAGTTGGTGCAGCACCCCTATCAACTCATATGTTTTAAGGCAACTTATTTTTAAAAGCTGTGCATATTGATTTAAAGAGGGGGTGTTAGACCTGTTAGCCCTTTGGGTGGTCCCTCCTATCTTTTTTTTCTTTCTTTTTCTCCCCTTTCTGCCTCCTACATTTTATTTCCCCCTTTTCATCCACCATACTTTTTATTGGTGATGTCCTTAGAGCTCTGGGTGCCTCATTTTTACACCATGACGGGGCACAGGTGTTCTTTTAAAATGGAGGTGGTAGTGAGGTGATCCTTTACAAAATGGTGGCTTCCAACTGCCAAATAATTTTACCTCAGGAACTGGCCCATAGACTAGTGAGAGGGATCTAGAACCTTCTGGCCCATTCTAGTGACCTGGGTCCAGGGGTATATAAGGTCAGCACCTGGGCGGCCATTTTGTGTCTTCAGAGAGCTAGCTGGAGTGCAGGCTGAAGCGTCAGGGGAGTGGAACACTTAGGGGGTTGACTTCCTTCAAGGGTTGCGTCCTTTCTGCTGTCATCACCCCCGGCCTTAGACTGACCCGGTGTAGACACACCTTTATTGAATTCTGCCCTGGGAACTCCACAGAATAGGAGAAACTGACGCTTTCCCTGAATCAAATTAAGTGAATTCTGGGGCTCGTGCTGAGTCAAGAGTACTGCCCCCTTGAGGTCCCTCGGTAAGAAGAGCCGTTCTTTTTCCGACCCTGAGAAACCCCCTTTAGAGAGGGAACGGTGAACCTCTGTCACCCCCCCCCCCCCGGTTCCTGAACAATCTGAAACCTGAAAAGAGCTGTCCCCTTACCTGCGCTGAGGAGCGCTGTTCGAGAGCCACTTCCCCCCTCCTTCCAGGGATGGGACTTCTGGGGACCTGTTGAGCGGCATCGGAGTTGGAGGTGCCTGGGTGGGAGTTGCGCCCCCTTTTCATATAGGGAGGAGACTGTGTGAGAGGTGCCGCGGGAGCCGCTGCTGACTAGCTCCAAGGCGGCCGCAAAGGTCCGAGGCGTCTCCCTCTCGCGCAGGCCCAGCAGGGATCTTGTTAGCGTGTCCGAGGGGCGCCGCCGCAGAACCGCCACTTCCCTCCCGCGCAGGCCCAGTGAAGCGAGGCTTTCACCCGAGAGGCGGAGGAAGTGTCTTGGGGGAGGGATCGTGCTGAGGAGGAGACCGCTGGAAGGTGAAGCGATAGCGTCTTCCCTCTCGTGCAGGCCCAGAGAGTAAGTTGGCCTGGCTGGGGAGAGAGCGGACACTAAGGGAAGAGTCTGCCTGTGGTGAGATGACGACTCCCGCTGCACGGGTTGGCTGAATCAGGACAAACATCAATTCTGCCATAAGTAAGCCAGGTTCTGGGAGCTGGTGAAGGACATCAAAACAGAGACATCGCCACAGGGTATAATAAAGGAACTATTTCCTGGAAACCTGAAGGGAACTGACAAATAGGCCAGGGGAGCCCGTACTGGAAAGACTAACATTCTGTAACTGGCGAGCTACCATTAATAGCACTATTGCTGGTTCATTACTCGAGTAAACTGGTAGCCAGAACACCACGGGTGATCTACTTAAACGCCTGATCTTGCTGGAATGTAATGCCTGTTCTTATCTGCTTGGGGGTAAACCGACCTGATATTTGTCAATGCATTCTCTGAACTTATTATAAGGGAAGTGTCAAATGCTTTTCAAGGTTTAAGATTGTGCACTCTTGCTTCTCTGAATTGAGGCGGGGGTGTGTTCTTACTGCTAACTTGAAATTCAAACCGCAAAAGTACTGACTGAAATATAGCGCATTGGAGGGGATTACTGAATTCTTGCCAATAGACAATAAGGTTCTAAAACCAAATGTAATGATGAATTTATAAGGATACTGGAAATCAAATGTGGAAATGCTTGCTATATGTAACCCCTGGTTGACGGGGTAAGACCATTCAAAGAATTTTTATAAAGTATTTTTCTAATCTGGTGTAGTGTCATTTTTAGTGGATGGGCGCTTTTTGCACACAATGTGATGAAGTGACCAGTCATGACTGTCTGTGAAATTCCCAAAAATGGAAATTGATTATCCTTTCACACTTTTTGCACACAATGTGATGAAGGTTAGTTCCTGAGACCCACTGGAGGGTTGTTTTTAGTAATGAAAGTTTGCAGCGAAGCAACCCCTAACGCAGGATTAAAATTAACTCACATGCACTACGGATACCAGAATCCACAGGAACTAATCACCTGTTTTCACTTGAGAAAATAAATGTTGTTTAAAATTGAGGTGCATTTGGGTTCTGTTGCGGAAGCTGCTACAACTGCCTTTGACAAAGAAGCTAGGGGGCTTTGAAACGCGTAATACGCATCAATTCAGCTACCTACTTGCCAGTCCCCCTAAAGGAAAGGTTTAATACCGGCCTGCGGCGGAGTGCGTCCCAAGCACAGGTCAAGTTTGAATTGCATGTATATAGTGTCAAGGCATACGTCTACAGAGTTAGATATAGAACATCTATACTAACCCATCAATATTTTGTTTCTCAATATTTTTGTGATGATATTGTGGCCATCTGATATTCTATACTCAATATTCCATATCTTCACTGGCAGAAATGCCCCTGCCTGAAATGTTGACATTTTATTACATTTTAATTAAATGCATGAGAAGTAGAGTACAGATTTACATCCCCACCCATAACGTTGAGTTTGGAAATAAAAAGTAAAAAATTACATAAATGGGCCCTAAAGGCTGATGCATTTTAGTGCACACCACTGTGTGACATTAGAACAGGGAAGCAGCGTTGTAACCCTAGCACCCCCGATAATCCGACTGTGTAACTAATGAAAGCAAGCTTTCTCAGAAACTCAGATCAGGGCAAAACTGTGACTGCAACATCTGAGTGGATAAAAATGTTAAAGAGATGCAAATACTGTATAGCCCATCTCAATTTCCCATTTACAGTGGAAATTATTATTAGGCCTTAATTATGGAGTAGATATTGTCAAACCACATCTAAAGTATTGCTATATCCATGCTGCGCTTTCACTGTTGCCCATAGTTGATTTTAATTTGCTAGCTAAGGAAATACATATTTTTTAGGGATTCAAAGTGAAGAAAGCCCTAGAAGCGTTCAAAATGATCACCTAAATGATAAGAGTTGAGGATTTAACTATGTGTATCACTGCAGTAATGGTGCACGTTTTAAACAAAAAAACTCAAACAATCAGCAGTGCCTGACGCGTTTCGGGTCTTCCACCCTTCATCATTGGCTGTCTGCTCCCCAATGACTGCCAGCATACAGTCCTTCCAGTCTTTATCCCAAATGTATTAACATCATAATCAATCACAGGTGAGTACCTTTTATACAGATGCATTGTGGGTCTGCATGTCCGCAAATAACACCCCAGTGGGCTGGTAGCAGTACAATAGGGAAAATAAAGCGATCATGGGTGTGCCCCTTGAGTCTTTCCGCAATATACCATATGCCAAAGTTGTCCCGCTGCACTGAACAGCAGTCCAGCAGCGGAGCCGTTACAATCAACGGCAGTGCGCTTCACGGCCAGACCAGCCGTTAAATATGCATGTTCCACAGTTGCACCCAAGGCAAAGCGCACTCACTGTTCGGCATGCTCGCGGTTCAAAAAGCAAGGCACACTCGGCGTCAGCAGTGCCTGACATGTTTCGGGTCTTCCACCCTTCATCATAGGCTGTCTATATATAGTGTCAAGGCGTACGTCTACAGAGTTAGATATAGAAAATTTATACTCACCCATCAATATTTTGTTTCTCAATATTTTTGTTATGATATTGTGGCCACCTGATATTCTATACTCAATATTCCATATCTCCACCGGCAGAAATGCCCCTGCCTTAAATGTTGACATTTTAATTAAATGCATGAGCAGTAGAGTACAGATTTTCATCCCCACCAATAACGTTGAGGTTGGAAATAAAAAGTAAAAAATTACATATATGGGCCCTAAAGGCTGATGCATTTTAGTGCACACCACTGTGTGACATTAGAACAGGGAAGCAGCGTTGTAACCCTAGCACCCTAGATAATCCGACTATGTAACTAATGAAAGCAAGCATTCTCATAAACTCAGATCAGGGCAAAACTGTGACTGCAACATCTGGGTGGATAAAAATGTTAAAGAGATGCAAATACTGTAGCCCATCTCAATTTCCCATTTACAGTGGAAATTATTATTAGACCTTAATTATGGAGTAGATATTGCCAAACCACATCTAAAGTATTGCTATATCCATGCTGCGCTTTCACTATTGCCCATAGTTGATTTTAATTTGCTAGCTAAGGAAATACATATTTTTTAGGGATTCAAAGTGAAGAAAGCCCTAGAAGCGTTCAAAATGATCACCTACATGATAAGAGTTGAGGATTTAACTATGTGTATCACTGCAGTAATGGTGCACGTTTTAAACAAAAAAACTCAAACAATGTTAGCTAAGTTGTTTTTTTCAACCAATCAAAATCATTTAAAATCCGATATAACTGGAAGATGTTGTATCTTTCTTTTATCACAGGTAGCACGTCTAAAACCCAGAGTATATCTTTGCCAGTTTCCACGAATTCTTCAATTTCTAGTTCGCAATCACCTTCTTTTCAACAAGTTGGAGAAAAAGATTCCAGCGAAAGTTCTACAAGCCAAAGAATGTCCTTAGACTTTGATAGTTCTTCGTCAACATTTTCCAGCAAAACATTACAATATGTTGAAGGAATTATATCTAGTAGAGGTGTAAGATCACCATCCAATCAAACAAAAGAATATGATTTGAAAAGCTCCAATCACCAACCTGGAATCAAAAGTCGCAAATCATATAAAACTTCTACCATAAATCACTCAAGTATGAAAAATACCGCTGCTAAAAGGTATTCAAACTCTGTACCAGTACCAAGGCCATTTAGTGCACCTCCATTTAGTCAAGAACAGATTGAAAACTATGCCAACAAATCCGCTGAGAAACAAACCCTGCAGACAATTATATCGACTGACATTCATAGTCAAACAGGAAGAGCACATACTGGGGACTTTCAAAAAGAGAGCTATGCGTGTAAAGCAACTGAAAAGAAAAACTGTACAGAGGAAGGTCAGAAAAGAATCAACAAGGGAAGGAAAGTGGATAAAGGTGATGCACTTAAAAGTGAAAAACCAAATACAAAATCTGTTACAATCCTGCCTGAAAATAAACACCTGCAGAAAATCCCTTTGGTAACTGAGGAAGTATGCCATGTTGTTGAAGAGACAGAATCTAACAAAAGTAGAATTGTTTGCCGAGCAGAAGATGGCAAAGGTGAAAATGGTATCCTAGAGAATGAAATTGTATGGACCCACCACTCGGACACTCAACACGAAGCGTCCATCCCTGATATCACATGCAGAATGCCCCTCCCTCTGTATAACATTTTTATCAACATGGTAAGAGACATGGCACCTTATTCGGATGTATCAGATACAAGCAGTAAAAGTAATAATTCAAAAATTGAAAATACTCTGGGAGATTCAAATCCTAGTCCCTGTAATGGAACTGTAGAAGACAATAAGATTGATTCACGCCTGACACCAACCTTTAATCGATCATTGGAACAGGAAACAACAAACTGTTTGTCCCAGCAGAGACACAACAAACATGAGATTGGTCCAGGAAACAGTAATGCTGCTTCTGATTCAGCGTGTAAAGAACACACTCACTCAAATTCAGATGAGTTGAGTTTATCAGAAACCAAGGAGCTTGGATTCTCAATTTCTTCTACTTCAGATTCTCTACATTCATTCAATTCTCAGAATGATTATGAAGAAAGGGTAAGACACTGATGCTATTTTATTTACTTTACGTGTCACACCATCATGTTAAAAAATAGCTAAGAATGTTTCCAGACTCTTTTGTCTGTATTTTATGTTTACACATCAAACTCTACAAAAATGTTGCTGTTGTATAATATTCTAATGCAGTGCTTCTCAAACATTTTAGAACCACAGGCCACTTTTTAGAATGACAAACATTTGCGACTCACCTAGCTTTAATGGACATGAGGTGGGGGGTTTTAAATGTAACTAAAGTATCCTGCGGTAGCTCAGTGTCATTTACAGACAGTAAATTTTATACTGAAATGCCCCCTAAATGTGCACAACCAGTTTTACTGATTAAATTATATTGCACAGAAATGATAATTCGTGAAAATCGGGTTTCAGTGAATATTAATAATTTGAGCATCACTAAGGAAATATCTTAATATTTTTGTTCTTATTAAAATCGTTGTTTCGATCACACAGAATTACAAGTGCTTCTTTTTTTGTGCTTTCTGTTGATTGTGTACAGTTTCTTTACAGGAATTTACATCTTGTGTGTTACAAAAAAATACTTCTTATAGCCTTTTCATTCACGCCTCCTCTACCCAGCAAGATTGTTACATAAATCACTTTACCTTCCTTCCTCTGACTACTGAGAGGAATTTGTAAACAGCAATCCCCTTGTTAAAAAAATAATCAGCAATTTGTCAGAAGTCATAGTCTGACATTTGACCTCTGTTTTTGAAGTGCAGTGCGAACTGAAAGGCATCTTTATTTATTGCTTGGATTTTCTCGACCCACCAAAAATCGGCTCTCGATCAACCAGTGGGTCACGAATCAACAGTTTGGGAAACACTGATCTAATGTAACCCTTGAGACTTTGATACTAATTGAGCTACTGCTGTAAGGTATTCAGGATTCTGCACTGTGACTAATGCACCCCAAAGCCGTCAAGCTCATTGCATAGCTAGTGTAATGCAACTTTACAAAGTATGTCAGTGTGTCCACTGTACCAGGCAACGTCCTGCATTGTTAGGGTACTTGACTTTTTCTAGAAAAGAGTCAACCAATTCAATCATCTCTTGTGGGGAAAATCAAATTCTGCTGAACATTGTTATGAGGTGGGATGTATTAACCCCTCCCCTGCTGGTGACGGAATCACTCCGTCATCAGCCGCGGTCGCGCTGTGCTGATGACGGAGCGGTTCCGTCACGGCCCGCTCGGAACGCCAGCGCGGCGCGGATTCCGCGCCTGCGCTGAGCGTTCCATTGAGCGGGCGGGGCCATGACGGAACCGCTCCGTCATGAGCACAGCCCAACCGCGGCTGGTGACGGAGAAGTTCCGTCATCAGCATGCGCCCGCCGCGCGCCCCCCCGCCCCCTTAGCACTGTGGCGGAATAGCCGCCGCAGTGAAGGGGTTAAAGCTGTAAAATAAAAAGGCAAGCTTGTAGCTTAATACACTGCACAGTATTTCTGGTGCCTCTAGTTTGACTGGATTGATTGAGTGCTATTTATTAGAAGCAGTAATGCTGAAGTTCAGAGAGTGTCAGCACGATTCATGGTCTGCATCAACATTTAAGAGAGTTCTGCATTGGTCAGACTTCAGCCAAAAGTATAATCCTTCTAAGCTAGCAAGGAGATTAAACTCCTTAATTTGCAATTGTTGCCCACTCTAATGTCAACATTTGCAATGATGTTTTTATTCTGAGATTACAAAACAGGTCCTCACGACCTAGCTTCAAATTTGTCACCATGACTGGATTTAAATTCATAGGGCCAGATGTACGAAGCATTTTACTGGATGCAAACGCCACATCGGACCGTTTGCGACTGGTAAAATGCTATTTGGCATGTACCAACCCTATTTTGCAAACCGGTGACCTATTATCGACTCCAAAATAGGGTTTGCAAGTCACTATTTGGAAGGGGCATATTGAGGGCGTCTCTTCCTAATAGCGAGTTCAATAGAATGTAGGAATGTTTTTTAGCTGGGAATGTGGTTTAAAACGTTCACAGTTACCACCAACTGCAAGTTGATGGTAAACCATTCGCAAATGTAACCTTTGTTGATGGGGGCGCCAACATTTTTTTATAGCCTGCCCTTAAAAAAGGAAAAAAAAACATTTAATTTTTTTCTTTTAAATGCATTCCGTTTTCCTTGGGTTTTCTTTTAAATGCATTCCGTTTTCCTTGGGTTGCATTTGAAAAAAAAAAACAAGTTGTTTTATTGAAAAAGCAAACACATACATGACGGTCTGCTGTCCCCAGCAGGCCACCATCCCCGTGTTTTTGCCCATTCCCAATGGGCCGCAAATTGTGACCTGCCTCATGAATATTGATGAGGCAGGTCCCTTGTAACCCATTTGGGAATTGCTAATGTGTTTGAGACGCATTAGTACATTTCATTTTGTGAGTCTCTAATTGCGAGTCACAAAAAATTGTAATTAGAGACTCGCAAATGAAATGTTCGTACATCTGGCCCATAAACCCTTACTATTTAGAACATTTTTACTTTACAAAGAATACAATCTGAAGAAAATTACAGTCCAACACTTATCTAATGAACAACACATTAAGAATGATAAATACAATATGTTCTTCTTTGCCCTTTGGAAACATGCACAGAAGGATAAAAGTCTGTATAATGCTAATGTGAAAAGTCTCACTTCGCCTTGCTTGACAGTGACTGTTTCTACATTTTGGCTAATCAGACAATGACTTTGACACCACTGCATCAAGTCCAGAAGACTGTATTACCTGTTCTGCTGTGCAGACATCCTTTAAATAGAGATCCAAAACTCCTGAACCCTTTACAAACCTTTTTACATTTTATCCCATAGGTGATGTGTATGTATTCAGATTGCATTCTTACCCATATTGAAGTCTCTTTATCTAATGATTTTTTGTGAGCCGTGTTGTCTCAAATGAGCCAGAAATATGCCTATCCCCATACAATTGCTATTTACAAGCTGGCTTGGCTGCACATAAAAATGGATGAACATTTACATTGGTTTTCTTTTATGCACATAACTATTTGTCCTCTCTTCTATCTCATCTGCTGATGAGTTGTTGTCCCATTTTCTCATGCGTCCTCTTTTCTCAGCAGTTATCAAAATTGTCATTGTATTGCTAATGTATATTTAAATGTATATTTAAAGATTAAACGCTGTTCATCGTTACTGGGTATCTTCAAAATACAGACCAACCCGACCACCACCCTTCAAGGCACCCTCATCTACAGACCCCCTGGACCTGTAGATGACCTTTCTCTGACTCCATCACCGACATCATCATCCCACAAGCCATCATCTCCACCGACTGCACCTTGCTGGGAGACCTCAACTTCTACCTCAACAACTTCCAAGAGCCCAACTCCTCCCCTCTCCTAGACAACCTCCTCAACATCGGACTCAAACAGATTGTACCAGACCCCAGGCACTCACCAGGACACACCCTCGACCCCATCTTCACAGCAGGAAACTCCATCACCTTCGGCCACACCTCGGAACTCCCTTGAACAGACCATCGTTGCATCCACTTCTCTTTCAAAACCAACAACATCCACAAACGTCCACACCAGCTCCAACGCAGGAATTGGAATAAGATCCCCAACAACCGGCTCACCGCCACCTTCAGCAGCTTCGCTCCACCGCCATGGAGGACAACCCAGCCACCGTCGCCCAAACCTTGCACAGTTGGCTCACCAACCGCGTCAACACTATCGCCCTCCTCAAGAAAACTACCAAACTACACGCTAAAAGAGCCAGCTGGTTCTCCGTCAAACTCTGAGAATTGAGACAAACCTGCAGACGCCTCGAAAATATATGGAGGAACTCCAAAACCACAGCAGACCTTGACAACTTCAAAGAAGCCCACCATGAGCTCATCAGATACACAAGGAAGAAAGCACTCCAGGACAGAATCTCCGCCCACGCACACAACAGCAAGGAACTCTTCAGCATCATCAAAGAGTTCGCCCAACAATGAGACAACAGACATCCCTCCTCCCAGGACCTCTGCGACAGACTCAGCCCCTTCTTCCACCACAAAATCAGGACCATCTATAACAACTTTGACAACGACAACATACACACGGAATCTACACCCACCATTCCCTACACCACGCAGCCTACACTCGACTTCTGGACAGCCATCTCCATCGCTGACACCCTGAAGACAATGACGTCAGCCCACTCTGGGGCCCCCACGGACCCCTGCCCCCACCACATCTACCACAGAGCTGCCGACATCATCGTCCCAGAGCTTCGCTGAATCATCAACCACTCCTTCAAGACCGCCTCCTTCCCCTACTGGAAACACGCTGAGATCAACCCTCTCCTGAAAAAATCCTCAGCGGACCTCACCGACCTCAAAAACTTCAGACCAATCTCCTTACTCCTGTACCCAGCAAAAGTCATCTAAAAAGCTGTCAACAGCCAGCTCGCCTCCTACATAGAAGAAAACATCCTCAACTCCTCCCAGTCCAGTTTCAGGAAAAACCACAGCACTGAAACCACCCTTCTCGCTGCAACAGATGTGATCCGCTCCCTCCTTGACAGAGTAGAGACTGTGGCCCTCATCCACCTGGACCTCTCCGCAGCCTTCAACAATGTAGCTCACCGCACCCTAGCCCGCAGACTACACAATGCGGGAATCTAGAACAAGGCCCTCGACTGGATCCGCTCATTCCTATCCGGCAGAATGAAGAGGGTCAGACTTCAACCCTTTCTCTCGGATCCCACACTGACCACCTACGAAGTTCCCCAAGGATCCTCTATCAGTCCCAGCCTGTTCAACGTCTACTTGGCCCAGCTCGCACCCATCGTCAGATCCCACAAACTCAACATTGTACCCTACGCAGACTACACCTAACTCATTCTCTCACTATAAAATGAACCCAACATCTCCAAACACAACTTATAGGAAGGAATGGAAGCTGGCACCAGGTGGATGAAGAACAGCTGCCTACAACTCAACTCGGACAAAACTGAAGTACTCATCATGGGCCACACCCTGATGCCTGGAATGACACCTGGTGGCACCGCCCTCTGGGTCCCTCCCTCCCCCACTGAACACGCATGCAACCTCTGTATCATCCTGGACTCTGAACTCAAAATGGACCACCAAATCAACACTGTATTCTCCTCCTCCTGTTTACACACCCTCCATCTCCTATGAAAGACCTTCAACTGGATTTGTATCGAGCACAGGAAAACTGTCATCTATGCCCTCATCAGCAGCAGACCGGACTACGGCAACACACTGTACTCCGGGATCAACAAGAACCTCAGCCGAAAACTTTAGAACGCCTCTGCCAGACTAGTCCTCAACCTACCTCGTCACTGCCACGTCACCCAATGCCTGCAGACACTACACCGGACCTGCCTACATGAATCACCGCCTCTCGTTCCACGCACCCCAAAGATCCCTCAGCTCAGCCCAGCTCTCCCTTGCTATGGTGCCAGGCATCAAGAAGACCAGACAGGAGGTGTTCCTTCTCATTTCATGCGGCCAAGGCATGGAACACCCTCCCTTTCCACCTCCGACAGACACCAACACTCTCACTGAATCAGAGTTAACATCTGAGAGCTGCACTTTTTTGATCAAACAAAGTGTACCTGCTATTTTGTTCTATGTTGAGTGTATTACTGTATGTGTTTTAGACGATTTATTTTACTTTGGGAGACCGAAAGGTCAGAACGAATAAAATGGTGTTTCTTGGTCTCCATTCGATACAAAGTCATTAATTTTAGCGAATAACATTTTGAATGGTATCTGCTGAATATGTACAATTTTATTTCTATTAGAATACCTTGGTGATAAAATGTTGCAAAGGCAAATTGCTGTAATATACTGCATAATTTGCTCTTGATCGATTTTTATGCTGCTTAAACCAGCCAATCTGTACCATGATTTGATATTGTATTGCTACATATTTCCTATCATATTGATTATATGGAATAAAGCACTGTACATAAAAAATGTTTTTTCAAGTCACATTTGGGTTCTGTGAAATTACGAACTGAACTTGTATACTACTTTGTTTCCTGTTTGATCATTCGTAAATTTTTATATCTTTATAGTGGATGGAAAAGGTTAATTCATGGTAAATATATACAGTGGCGGTTTCCACAAACAAAACGTGGTGGGCTGGGTGGTGGGGCAGGTGAAGGGAGCATGGGGGGATTAATAATAATTAAAAATAAAAAGGAAGACTTACCTGAAGCCTCCCGCGTAACACCTCGGTGTTCTTCATGGTCGCAGCAGACACTGGAACCGCCCCGCGCTGCTCTCAATCTATGAGAGCAGCGCAGGGATTGGCCTGAGTGGGCTGGTTTGATGCTCTGCTTAGGCACAGTGAGTCTGTGCTGTTTCTCCAACCTGGCTGTTCAATACTGCTGGTTTGGAGAAACCTAAGTGCGCATGTGTGTTTGGCCAGCCTAAGACGGCCGGCCAAACACATATGGACACTTAGAAGTGCTCAAACCAGTCCTACTGCCCCCTCTCAAGGCCCGCCCCTCCCTACACACTCTGGCTCAGCCAGCAGGTGAAAAATAAAGCGATGATGAATATCATTTTATTTTTCATCTGCTGGCTCCGAGGCAGTGGGCAATGATCCTCCGCCATTGCGTAGGAGCCGCTCCTGAATATATTGTCACTTATTGTAGTGGTCCACAATAAAATTGATCGCCTAAAATCATGTAAATACAAATGTTGCAAAGTTTCTCTTTAGGTTTACACGTGAAAACTACGAAGACAACTATTTCAACCTAGGGACTTTAAAATAAATAATACAATATTTTTCTTTATCCTAGATGGGTTTAGATGAAGATAATGAATACTCCGATTCCAGTGGTCTATTTTACAGTGCGGTGGATTGCATCAAGACCAACAATTGCCACCTGCTTGAAACACTTTGCCACGATAACTTTTCTCTTTTGAGGTATTATCACAAATGGTTGTGTTTTATAAATTGGAAACATCATTCAACAGTACATCGTGCAAATGTTCAGATATTTGCATTAGTGCACTTAGCATCACTGCTGTGGTGAACACGAGGAAACTACCCCCGCGAGACAGTCAGCTTAAAAAAATGCTACTGGCTGTGCTCTGAGACCCACTTTTGATCTTACTAATGACTCCCAGTCCCACCACACCCACGTTTTTCCCTGCCTCGCTCTAGTATTTGGTCAGTACACCAGTGCCAAAGGTCAATTTCCACTGGAATTTCTGTATCTTGACGTTTTTGAGTGAGAATCTCAATTCTAGGTCTTTATTATGTACATTTCGGAAAAGGCTGATATTTTGTACTGGCATACAGGAATTCTAATTCGAAAAATGGGGGGGGGGGGGCGAGTACATTTCTACCTAACCAGAATTCTAACTAACTTGGATTCTATGGTATCAGTAGGACTTTCATAGATTTCTGTTATAATGTCAAATTCAGCCTTCAGTCCACTTCTGCAGATTATCCTGATTTGACACTGCTTGACTAGAGAAAATTAGGGAAGGCGTGAGTAGTGGTCAGCAGTACATTGGTATGCTGACAGGGGAATAGGCGGTGAAGCCAGTCAATGATGTATCTCATTGATCCCTTAAAGTCTTTCAGGGCATGTAAGTCAGATTCAGGCCATTAACATTCGTTGCTGAACAACTCAGTGATCCAAAATGAATTCATTTTTGCACTGACCATTGCGTGAGCTCATATTGTTTGTTCGCATGTTTCATAATATATGAATACATGGTGTAATAGTAGTAAAGTCTTCATGATGTGGATATCATAAATAGAACATTAAAATCATGAACAATTTAAAAGAAAGATAAAAACTGGCTTATATAACATGGGAAAAAGTGACGCACCGCTGGCGCAAGAGGCTTGTAAAGAAGCCCCAGAGTACGTTGCCAATAACTCAACTGTAGTCCAAGCGAGCACAATTCAGGCCGCGTTCAGAGACTAACCACTCCTGAGGCGAGATAGCCGGGAGACGGAACGGATTTTAAAGCTTACTTTTAAAATTGTCGTGTTGAGATAAATTGTTGCACTATTTAGTAAATGTGATTTTCAAACTTTGAAAAATTGTTGCACAATCCCCCAGAGCACTCCCCCGCCTCACCTGCTGAGAAACGCCCCGCGCTGCCGATTTCAGGGCTGCGGCGGGTCGGAGTTCTTGGCGCCAAAAATCAGAGCGAGCACAAGCCACGCCCACCGACGCAGGCCACGCCCTCTCCCACCCCACTAGAAAATGTGCCCTCCACAAACGCGCAGCGGACGCGCGCAGCGGGCGCGACGAAGGCGCGCCTAAGGCACGCCCGTCTGCGCCAAGACCGGGCCCAGGGCCATACCTCCTGGCCAAAACGACCCCGATAAAAGACTATGGAAATACTCCAGCCAGGAACTACGAGGACTGAGACCAAACTTCACATGTGCTCAGAAATTGCCACACAAAGAAAGTAAGAAATGTCTGTCATGCCCACTTACATTCGACTTTCTTTCCGTTAAAAACATGGATAAATCCGGGATACCGAAATACAGAAACTATATTCTGAAAATCGGATTGATCAATGCCAGATCATTGGTCAAGCATAATATATTGACATCCGAACAGATGAACAAAAAATTGATATACTATTCGTTACCGAAACATGGGCAGACGAGGCATCAGATGCTGATCTGGCCTTAGCTATTCCGGAAGGATACTCCTTCTCCAGAGTCGACAGAAAAATAAAACGAGGGGGAGGTTTAGCGATCATAACAAAAGAAGACCTTAGAATTAAAATCTCAGATAAAGGTAACACCTCAGACAGCGAAACATTAACCTTCCAAATAAAGATTACAAACAATTACACGTTTAACGGAATACTAATATACAGACCACCTAGTGCAAAAACCCCCTTAATCGACCTGCTAAGCCCTTTCCTTGAATCTAGTGTGACATGTCCAGATTATACCATCCTAGGTGATTTCAATCTACATCTAGAGAAAAAATCAGACCCTAAGATAGCAGCATTTATTGATGCAATGGCAAACTTCGACTTGAAACAGAAAGTACATCTAGAAACTCATAACGCCGGACATACATTAGACGGTATTTTCACATCTTGTCAGAGCCTCAATAAAATTGACACTCTCCCAATCCCATGGTCAGACCACAAACTAGTAAGATTCACTCTGGAAGTTAAAGAGGACACTGGAAGACCAGTGGAACTTATCAAGCAAGTAACCCATCGTGACTGGTCTAAAATTGACAACTAGGCATTCATAGAAAAACTCCAAACATCCCATCCCACTTTTAACGACAATAGTAATATAGCCTGCAAACAATTCAATGATTGGATAGACAAGGCAATCAATTCGACAGTCCCTCTCAAAAAAAGGCTACTTTGAAAAGAAAAACCCCATCACAACCATGGTTCTCAGAAGCTCTAAAAACACAAAAACAAACGTGTAGAAGAGCAGAGAAAAAGTGGAGAACTAACTACGATGCCCACCTCAGACAAGAATACAAAGATACCTTAAACAGATACAAAAAGCTAATAATAGAAGAAAAAAGTAAATACTTCATTAAGAAGATTAACGAGTCAAAAAACTCCAGCAAAACCCTTTTTGACACTGTCAAAAAACTATCAAAATTTGAAAACAATAACCCAGAAGCACTGTCATCAAACTTCTGCAATATACTAGGGGACTTCTTTGTTAATAAAGTCTCATCAGTATACGACTCCTTCAAAAATCAGAGTACTGAAACAATAGAAAAGGACACATCACACCCAAAAAATCCAGTAATCCAACAAGATCAAACATCAGCTTTTAGATTCACACCCCCTACAGCTGAGCAGATCCAGAAAGAAATCCACACTACCAATTCAGGTAGACCAACGGACCCTTGTCCACCCAGAATCATGCAGGTCTGTTCCATACAACTAAGCCTAGTACTGGAAAAATTATTCTCTAAAATTATCAATACCAATATCTTCCCAGACAACTGGAAAATGATATCTATCAGGCCACTGCTAAAGAAACCTAATCTAGACTGCGAAAATCCCAACAACTACAGACCCATAGCCAGGATCCCTTTTGCCGCAAACATCTTGGAGAAACTGTTAAACAAACAGCTATCTCAACATCTGATGGACGGAGATTGGCTGGACCATTCTCAGTTCGGTTTCCGGGTAGAACATGGGACGGAGACAGCCCTGATCACAGCAGTGGAGGAACTTAGGCAAATAATGGACAACGGATCGAAGGCCACTCTGATACTACTCGACCTATCAGCGGCCTTCGATACGGTCAGCCACGAAATCCTTATAAAGCAGTTAAAAACAGCAAACATACATGACTCAGCATGCGCTCTTACAGCCTCCTACCTAGAGAACAGAACCTTCTCAGTAGAATCAGGAGAAGCGAAATACAATCTGTTCAGCCTACCATGCGGAGTCCCACAGGGCTCATCAATGAGCCCCACTCTTTTTAATTTATATGTAGCTCCACTCGCACAGATAATAAGGAACAACGGCTTCACCCCTATATCTTACGCCGACGACACCCAAATTGTGGTGTCAGTAAGTAAGGAGGTACAAGTCACAGCAGAAAAATTCCAACGCTGCATGGCAGAAATCAGCCAATGGATGAAAATGAACTGCTTAAAATTGAACGGTGACAAGAGTGAAGTCATGATACTAGGAGGAGACACAAACATATGGTCCCCCTTATGGTGGCCTAAAGATATGGGAAGATGCCCAGAGTCGTCAGAAAAGGTGAAAAACCTAGGGATCATGTTAGACACTAACCTTTCTTTCGACGCTCAAGCAAGCAAATTAGCTTCATCACTCTGGTACATCTTAAAAATGATTAAAAAGATTCTACCTTACATACCGTATGACTCACGCAAGACAGTGGTGACAGCACTGGCCTTGTCCAGACTGGACTACGGGAACGGCCTATATGCCGGAGCAAGGAAGAAAATCCTACTTAAGCTACAACGCCTGCAGAACGCAGCAGCTAGGCTGATACTAGAAATACCAAAGTTCGAAAAAGTAAGCCATAAACTAAAGAGCCTGCATTGGCTCCCAATTGTAAGCAGGATACAATTTAAATCACTATGCTTGGCATACAAAGCAATAAACGGAACTGGATCACAATTTCTAAGAACACATCTGCAACTATATGAGCCAAACAGACTTCTCAGATCCAGCCAAATGAAACTCATGAGGGTCCCTAGATTGAGAAGAACTAACTGGGGCGGAAGAAGCTTCCTGGTACACACGGCAAAAACATGGAACCAACTACCACTAGACATAAAAACCAGTCCATCCCTGAAATCTTTCAGAAAGGAAGTTAAAACATGGCTTTTCGCTAAACAGCTCTAGTCATACATCTTTAATGAGCCAGTGGTATATCTCAGCGCCAAGACGCCCTCGGGCAATCGCGCGCTATACAAATAGATAAATCAAATCAAATCAAATCAAGTGGTACTGCCAACATACAAAAACAATTTTGTATGTTGCCAGTATATATTGGACTAGAGTCAAGAGGTATCCTATTTTACAAAAAATATTTTAAAAAATCATCACACCTAAGGCTGCAAATTATACAAAATGTGCTATTTATAAAACGAAGAAGATGGTTAAGTGGCCTGTTTTTCCTTCATGTACCACTTTTAGGTAGCAGGTAAGGTTGAGCAGCCTTCCCACTGTGGACTCCTTGTCCACCTCCTTGCACCATGGCCCGGTTATCTCTTTTTAACAAGTTCAAGCGACACAAACAGGAAGGGCGATGACGGATAGGACCTTACCCGGTACTCTAGCAATTTGTGGTGGTGAGATGTGGGTGTCCTAAATGGTGCAGCACTCTTTCTTGCCACCAGCGGAGGCAGTAGTAACAGCAGAGATGGTTCCTTTCCTAAGTATTTTATGCCTGGACCTGCACAAGATTTCCCACCTCCCAGACCATTTAACTAACTCTCAGCTGGTGGCCCACTAGTGGAAAAGTATTAGAGAAGGATGATGGAGGAAGCAGGCAAGCATCTTGCTGAAAGGACCAAAGTGAAGATCACAGGGGGGTGGCTTGTCCTCAATGTGGAAATTCAACGCATATGATAAGGACAACTGCAAAACTGTACAAATATCTTCAAATGCTTTATCTCTAGCATGAAACACATTCTCTCTGTAAAATCCGCTTTTCACACACAAACCTTGGGAATAGTAGAGTTTTTAATGCACTTACCTACACTTACAACAAACAGCATGTGCCCTGTGGGGAAACAGGGCCGGACTAGAAACCATCGACAGCCTAATCAAAAATCTTCAAATCGTTTTTTTTTTTTTTGTTTGTTTTTTTTCCCCGAAGTCCAATGATTACGCTGTTTGGAAATCATTTTCTTTTACGTTTGTATACCCAATAGGGCGTTTCGATACAGGATTGGGTATTTGACTGCAGCATACTACCCTGATGGTTATCTTGATGTGGTGCTGTGGGAGCATATTGAAGTACTGATGGGCGAACCACCTCGTAACATCCAATGCCTATACCAGTTTATCTGTGACAGTACACTTATCTCTACGCACTACTACTCAGATACCAAGGGCGTGAATGAGGACAGAAATTTTTTTTAACAAAAAATCTTCAAATCTGTCCACAATGCAGGAGGCCCTAACTTGAATCGAGTCATTGTTAGGTCATAGAGGCCTAGCCTTCAATGACAGCAGCCCATGAGCATGCAGTCTACACAGTAGATGGCAGAGTGACAAGGTCAGACCCTTTGCGGAATAACAGCAAATGTTGGTGAATTCCAACAAAGTGATGGTCGTGTGGCCACTCACCACTTTAGCACATTACGTTTTCCTGACCATCGTTATGACCATATGCAGCATTACACCAACAAATAGTAGCAATGGGTCTAACACACTCATTAGTAGTTATTTGTTTATACTACTATTTTCGCACTCTTTTTATGATTTGGGAGTGAAGAGGTACACATTAAAGTTTTTCACCCCTTCACTATCCAATTTTATCTGCTGATACACACTCTTCACTTTATGATTTTTCACGTCGCTTGCACTGCTATTCAGTTGGAACCCGACACCCTTACATATCACATATATCACTGGGACTCACAGGCTAGATTAGGCGTATACATCTGCCACTCCACTGTGGATATACAGTCTTTCCTTCATGGAGTGAAGGATCCCAGATGATGAAGGGCGTTCTCGGTCGATACTGATGGGAATGTTTTCATAAAGAATGAATACCCTAGGTGTGATTTCATTGGTCCTGTTGACAAGTTGAGTTGGTTCCACCTTCTTCACACAGATACTTAGTTTTCTTTTGCTTGACCCATTGCTACTATTTGTTGGTGTAACTGTTATGGTAGGGGCAGTAGCATTGTCTGGTCGTTAAACATCCCCTAGGACCCTCCTTCCCCTTCTTGTGTTCACATATGCAGCATTATCCACAACTACTTTTTTTGGTGTCACTAACAAATTCAGAGCAATGAGATTAATCTCAAATGTTATGCATGTGAAAGCGGCACCTCAAAATGCTAAAAATGCCTTAGAAACTCACCTGTTACTTTCTTCAGGCAGATACTGAGATTTTTTTAATTCATGCAAGTCTGACTTGCACAGAGAAGTATTTTGCGATTTACGCATCTTATCTGTACTCTGATGGAAAATGTTTCAATTCCTGAGGTGTAATTAAGTACATTCAGTGGAGTTGTTGTGTCACATTTTGCTGTATAGCATGTAATATGTGTTATCACATACATCAAATAATAAAATAATCCTCAAAGTAACAGTCAGTTTTACTGTTTTGCGAGTCCATCAAGGCAATTCACTTATGTATGTTTAAGAAATGACAAATGTTTATTGCAGTCTCACTACAAACAGCTCCAGCTATCTGTCTAGAGACCGCATTGTATACCACACTCCACAAAACCAATTATTGCTCAAGATTAGATGGCTTTCTTGTCAAACTCAGTTGCCGTGCTCCTATTTGTTGATTTCCTCCCTTTATATGTTTGCTCCACCCACAGGAGCTCATTGGTTTCACCATCTGTAGGTTCCTGATTCTGCCTGCTTTAAGCACAGCATTGCAACATGTAGGTCTAAACAAACATCTATACCGCCATTTAGTGCCACTGACTGGTCACTAGAAGAACAACAGAAATGTGGAAGATACATCATCGTTCTCGACAGACTACTATAAACAAGCATTAGCAATGCCAATCGGTCTTGCTTTTTTGTATAGGTAGGGCCACTGGACTTATGCAATTCTGGATCCACAGCATTTTTCGTATTAGTATAGATTTGCCGCATAACCCACATTTAGCTTCATAATCTGGAGAATATAACAAAAACAAATTTTGTTTCTAGCTGAAAGGTTCAAAAGTCACGAAAACGCAACAAGTGTTGCTGTGCAGTGGAAAGCCTGCTGCAAAGCTGGACTGGTCACCTTTCTGTTGATTATTACTATATTTTTGTGTTAAATTGGTACTAATGACGTGCAACCAATGCCCAGGCAGTGTCAACAAGCATAAAAATGTAAAAGTAATGAAGTAATACCATCATAAATATGCCGCACTACATGGCATAATTTGCCTTTACTTGCCACATAATGTACTCAAGCCTGAAGCATAACTTGGTCCATCCCTGCTGCATAATTCCAGTGGCCCTGTGTATAGGTGAGGCCGATTGCCATTGCCAATGCTTGTTGATCACGAGGGTGCCAACCAGACATAAAATGTTAAAACATGAATGTGGACAATAATTAGTGGAAAATAATAATTTTCTCTTTCACGCTTCTGGTCTAATGTTTATAACAGTTGGTGGCAAATTCGCGAATGTGCCAAGCACTATTTCGAGTTATTTTGTATTGTTTCCCAAAATCCTTACACCCCGTGTCATTCATTTGGTAAACGTGTGTTTTTCAGTTACACGGACTCAGAAGGAAGGACTCTGCTACATCATGCAGCAGCTCACGGGAACGTCAACATCTGCCAGGTACTCAGAAATTGCATTAACTGCTTTGGGTCTGCACAAATTACACTTCGAAAGGAACATTTAGAAGGAATAATGGAGCGAACCACACCCAAGTAAAAGAGCAAGTTGGCATGAAAGTCGAACAAATCTTATGTTTCACACAGGATGCCAAGCAGGCTGAGTGCCTACATTTGAGCTCTTAATAAGCACCTTGTTACCTTTCGCTATAAGTGTATGTCTTAGGAGGTTTTACGTCCTAATATTCATGCTAATATCTACTTAGACGCTGTGTCTTACGCGTCATTCTATGCCTTGTGAAACCACCTTTTATTTCCTGTATTTGACTTGGCTGGTACATTTAATTACAAGGTTGACTTTATAATGGTTTGTCCAGCACTTAACTGTTGATGACGTTTGGTTGGGCCACTTGCAGGCTGTAAGAGAAGTTTTAAAGGAATCCTTCTGCATGGACGACAAGGAAGGCGCTTTCAAAGAGACGTATTTTTTTTAACACTTTCACCTCCCACCCAATTATTAATTGACTGGAATCCACCACCGCACTGAAAGACCTTAAAAAGTGCTGGAGGAATATATGTAGAGGCACAGAAAAAGCTGTAAACTTTTAAAAGTAACGTGACTTATTCACTTGAACAGCCACAAAGAAAAAAAAACAGCACCTCCTTTCTGCCAAAGAAGATTTCCAACCTTACCTAAGAGAGTTTAATCTGAAAATATCTGACTCAATCACAGCTCAGCTGCAAAGCCTGAAGGGAGAAATGATTCAGAAAAGCGGGTGGTGATGAACAGAGTGTCTGAATTAAGCAGACCACTCTTACCCAGTCCAAAGATCAGGGCTAGATCCATCACCGTTTTTTAGCTCACTGCACCATCCCAGCTCAGAACTTGGCTATATGCAAATTAGTCTGACCCTGGCCCAGTGCATCATGGGAACAGGGCAGACCAAACTACCAAGCCAATTCTTATACTGGGAAGGAAACAAGCTACCGGGGACCGGTTTCTGGCATTTCAGCCGTCTTCGGCCCGGCTTGCTTGAATCCTGATGGTGCAATGAGCAAGGGACTCACATCTGAGTATACCCTTCCACGCTTATGGTGGACAAAAATGATTCAGAAAAGGGGGTGGTGATGAACAGAGTGTCTGAATAAAGCAGACCATTCTTACCCAGTCCAAAGATCAGGGCTTGATCCATCACCGTTTTTTAGCTCACTGCACCATCCCAGCTCAGAACGTGGCTATATGCAAATTAGTCTAACCCTGGTCCAGTGCATCATGGGAACAGGGCAGACCAAACTACCAAGCCAATTCTTATACTGGGAAGGAAACAAGCTACCGGGGACCGGTTTCTGGCATTTCAGCCGTCTTCGGCCCGGCTTGCTTGAATCCTGATGGTGCAATGAGCAAGGGACTCACATCTGAGTATACCCTTCCACGCTTATGGTGGACAAAAATGATTCAGAAAAGGGGGTGGTGATGAACAGAGTGTCTGAATTAAGCAGACCACTCTTACCCAGTCCAAAGATCAGGGCTTGATCATTCACCGTTTTTTAGCATCACCACCCCCTTTTCTGAATCGTTTTTGGCCACTATAGGTGTGGCAGGGTATACTCAGACATGAGTCCCTTTCTCACTGCACCATCAGGATTCAAGCAAGCCGGGCCGACGACGGCTGAAATGCCAGAAACCGGCCCCCGGTAGCTTGTCTCCTTTCTGGTGAAGAATTGGCTTGGTAGTTTAGTCTGCCCTGTTCCCATGATGCACTGGGCCAGGGACAGACTGATTTTCATATAGCCAGGTTCTGAACTGGGATGGTGCAGTGAGATAAATAACGGCGATGGATCAAGCCCTGATCTTTGGACTGGGTAAGAGTGGTCTGCTTAATTCAGACACTCTGTTCATCACCACCCCCTTTTCTGAATCGTGAAGGGAGAAATGTCAGCAAACATGGCAGACAAATAAAATGGGCAGTGTAGAGAAAAAAGAGTTGCAATAAACAAGGAGGACATTGCTAGCTTGAGACAGGAAACTGAAATATCTCAGTCTACCAGCAACTGCTTGGACAATGACATGACAGATTTGAGAGAGAAATACATGGATTTGGAAATTAGATCACAGAGGGGCAGCATCAGAGTTTGCAATGTAAAGGAAGTTGAAGGGGTTTATGATATTAAAAAGTTTTGTGTCATTTGTTCAGAACTGTTCTAGAAAAAGGTCCGAACAATACCAATTGTGAGTGCACACAGCGTGAGAGCACTAAGGAAAGCCCAGGGTCTCAACTAGGGGTGGGTGGAATTTGCATAGTCGCGCTCCGCGAAACGGTAAAAAATCTCCGTGAGCACGCAAAAGTTCCAAGAACACGCAGGATTGCTTGTTCCGCCTGTTCGCAATGCTTTTTTCCTGTTTCAAACACTGTTTGCGTGCTCGGGGAGAAATACCTTGCAAACGCGCATTTTCAAAGCGCAAACAACAAAAAAATCCGCGATGCAGTGGAATTTTTGGCAATTCCGCGTTCTCCGCGGAACGCGAAATTACCCAATTTCCGCAAATTTCACAAGCGGAACGGAATTTACCGCCCAGGTCTAATATCAACGCAAAGATAATTTTGCAAAACTTGGGTCATCCCAATTGAAAGAAAAGAATATTAGAGAAGCAAGGACATTTAAGGAATTCACTTTCAAGGATAGCTCTGGGTCATTATTCCAAGACTTTTCATAAAGTAGTCTAATCATAAGTAGAGCATTGATGTCCATTACAATGGAGCTTCGGAAAAGACAGATTCTCTGCAGATGGGACTTCCCTTTCACATTGAGGTTTAAAATAGATTACAAATATTACACAAGATGCACTGTGGAGGAAGGGCAAGAAGGCATCTGCTACTCAGGAGATAAAGGAATTGAGATGACTTCTGTGGGAGAAATGAGAGAAGCCCTAACAACCAAGCAAAGTGACCTGCAAAACTTGTACACAGAGGACAAAGAAGGATTGGGGTGGGGGCTCAGTTGAACAAGAAAATCGGACTGATCTAGTGAATGGCATGTATGACAACAACTGACTATTTTCAGGTCTCGCCTCTCAATGCGCATGCGCATTGAGCGGAGCGAGACTATAGGGGCTTAAACAGACTTTAACTAACTGGCGATTTGATGCTGTGCCCGTGCGCTTTTAGGTCAATGCGCAAGCGCATTGACCTAAAATGCGCATGCACAGCATCAAATCGTCAGCCATCTGTTGTCCAGCTTGGTGCCGCTCCACCCCCTGCGGCATCAAAGGCTTTCCCGGCCGGCCGGCCGTGCTTTCAGTTTCACGGCCTGCCGGCCGGCCGTGTCTCCTTATCTTGGTTTGATGTGAAGCCGCGGGGTCCCTCTGTTGCACTGAGCCAATCCAATCGTGTCACAACTCCGACTGGAGCTGCTTTGCTTTCCACCCGTCACTGCCTTCAGCTGCCATGTATTGCACCTAATTATCTGACTTTAGTTCAAGGCCGCGGGATCCCTCTGCTACACTGAGCCTGTCCAGCCGGATGGAAGGCTATTGCATGCACATGTTATTTTTTTTCGTAGGCTCAGCATTACCCTTTCAGAGCTATCTTTTAAGCTTAACAAGTATTACATGTGCAGGCGACAGTGTATTACATGGTGGGGTAATATACCTTAACAGCTCCCTCAGGACGCCGAGGTATATATAACTCAGTATTCATTTAAGAATCACAGTTTTGTTGGAGAAACCGTGACCAGCACTTTCAGGATTGGGCACCATTAAACGTAGCAACTGGTGCCGTGGCTTCTCCCAAGTGCTCCGTTTCCCCAGAGATGTTTTCAGCACGTTCTCTGCTCCACTCTTCCCAGCACATTGTGCACAAACACTTTAAGTACCACTGCATTCCCCCGAATTCCAGACTTGTTCCAGGCAGGGCTCTTTGTTTTGCTTCCACGGAAACAGCGGTGGAAGATCCGGGAGTGCATCTAAAGACAGAACTGACATTAACATTATCTGCCCATCTTTAGAAATCTTCTACTATTGTGCCGCTTTCCCCTGGGTCTGTCTGGAGAAAAATCCTGTTTCAGCTTGCGGAAAACAATATAAGGAATCAACACACCTTTTCCAAGTGATTGCGTGCAGAGGGTGTCCGCGGCAGTGCTTTCAACATTATAATGTTATCTTCTTAGAATTCTAAATGCATGGCTATCTTCTTACAGAGATGCTCTTCTTTCAGTGTTAGTATAATTCAGTTTGAATTCTTCCTTTAGGGTCAGCACTTTGTGGCAGGCTGTGCCGTAATAAATCGCAACAACTCTGAATAAGGTTACACTTGCTCGCCCCTCCAATATCATAGCTATTTAGTGGTAAAAGTCTTTGCCCGTCTTCCTGATGGAATGGTAGAAACGTAATGCTTCTTGGCAGGCTGGTATACTTCTCCACAGCAGCTTTTTTCTATGCGGCTGTCACTTGCTGTGTCAAGTCAAGTCAAGTCATAGAATTTATATAGCGCACTACCTACCCAGAGGGTCTCAAGGCGCTTGGGGAGGAGGATTACTTGTCAAATATCCACGTTTTAAGTTGCTTTCTGAATGCTAGGTGGTTCTGGGTAAGGCGAAGGTAAGTGGGAAGTGAGTTCCATGTTTTAGCTGCCAGGTATGAGAAGGATCTACCTCCCATGGTGGTCTTGTTGATGCGAGGTACAGTGGCGAGGGCTTGGCTGGAAGATCGTAGTTGGCGGGAGGGGGTGTAGAAGGACAGTCGTGAGTTGAGGCATTCTGGTCCGATTTCGTAGAGTGCTTTGTGTGCGTGGGTTAGAAGTCGGAAAGTGATCCTCTTATTGACGGGTAGCCAGTGGAGGTTTTTCAGGTGACCAGAGATGTGTTCGTTGCGCGGGATGTCTAATATGATCCTGGCTGAGGCGTTTTGGATTCGTTGGAGTTTTTTCTGGAGTTTAGCGGTAGTACCTGCGTAGAGGGTGTTTCCGTAGTCCAGTCGGCTCGTGACCAGAGCATGGGTGACTGTTTTTCTGGTTTCGGTGGGGATCCAGCGAAATGTTTTTTTGAGCATGCGAAGAATGTTGAAGCAGGATGAGGAGACGGCGCTGACTTGTCTGTTCATTGAAAGTGAAGAATCCAGGATAACGCCTAGGTTCCGTGCGTGGTCTGTCGGGATGGGTGCTTTTCCAAGGGCTTCCGGCCACCAAGAGTCGTCCCATGCAGAGGGGGATGTACCTAAGATGAGGACTTCTGTTTTATCTGAGTTCAGTTTCAGACGGCTATGTTTCATCCATTCGGCAACTTCTTTCATTCCTTCGTGTAGGTTAGTTTTGGCGGTGCTGGGGTCATTGGTGAGTGAAAGGATCAGTTGAGTGTCATCCGCGTAGGAGATGATGTTGAGGTTGTGTTGGCGGGCGATGGCCGCGAGGGGGCTCATGTATACGTTGAAGAGGGTGGGACTGAGTGAGGATCCTTGTGGTACGCCACAGATGACTTCAGTGGCCTCGGACTTGAATGGTGGAAGGCGGACTCTCTGGGTTCTTCCGGTGAGGAACGAGGTGATCCATTCAAGTGCTTTTCCTTGTATTCCGATGTTTCTGAGGTGTTGTAAAAGGGTGCTGTGGCAGACTGTGTCGAAGGCTGCAGAGAGGTCGAGGAGGATGAGGGCGACTGTGTCTCCATTGTCCAGTAGAGTTCGAATGTCGTCTGTTGCTGCGATGAGGGCGGTCTCAGTGCTGTGTTTTGCTCGGAAGCCAGACTGTGAGGAGTCGAGGGATTTGTTGGCTTCGAGGAAAGCGGCGAGCTGGTTGTTGACAGCTTTCTCGATGACTTTGGCCGGGAAAGGAAGGAGCGAGATGGGGCGGTCATTTTTGAGTTCGGTAGGGTCCGCTGTGGGTTTTTTCAGAAGGGCGCTGAGTTCAGCGTGTTTCCAGCTTTCCGGGAAGGTGGCGGAGTTGAAGGAGCAGTTGATGACGTCTCGGAGGTGCGGTGCAATAATGGAGTCTGCTTTGTTAAAGATGTGGTGAGGACATGGATCTGTGGGGGATCCTGAGTGGATGGAGTTCATCAGGCGGATGGTGTCCTCAGTGGAGATTGGGTTCCAGTCGTTAAGGGTGTTCAAGGGGGGTGAATGTTCAGCATATGGTTGGGTGGGTTGGTCTCCGGGTTGGTTGTCGAAGCTGTTGTGGATGTCTGCAATTTTGTTGTGGAAGAATAAAGCCAGGGAGTCGCAGAGGGCTTGAGAGGGGGTGATGTCGTTGGAGTTGGCCGAGGGATTGGTAAATTCCTTGACGATGTTGAAGAGTTCCTTGCTGTTGTGGGCGTTGTTGTCTAGTCGATCCTTGAATGCTGTTTTCTTGGCCTTTCGGATTAGTTGGTGGTGTATGCGGGTGGCGTTTTTGAAGGCGTCCTTGGTGCTAGTGGTTGGGTCTTTTTTCCAGGCCTTTTCAAGGGAGCGGCAGAGTTTCTTGGACTTCTTAAGATCATCGTTGAACCATGGGGCCTTCTTGCTGCCAGGTTTGCTTTGACGTTTTTTCAGTGGTGCTAGGATGTCGGCGCTGTTGGATAACCATAGGGTGAAGTTGGTGGCGGCTTGGTCTGGGTTAGAAGAGTGGGCTGGGGTGTTTAGAAGGAGCGATGAGGAGATCTGGTCGATGGTGATTTTGTTCCAGTTTCTTTGCAGCGTTGGTTGGGGGTGGTTCATGGGTTGATGGGTTGATGGGTTGGGGGTGGTTGATGTGGCTGCCTCTCTCTAAGTCTCTGTGCAGGTGGCTGTATTGATGCCTCTTCAAGTATCCGTCTCTCTCTTGCTGTCTCTCTGCTGCTGTTTGGCATTTTGCAAAATGGATATTATGACAAATAAACAGATGGAGCAATTAAAAAAAAATTCAACACAACCCCCTCAGCTGTCGATGACTGTGTGAAGGGAAAGGGGAGGGAGGATTCTCCATTCTCCATTATTCTTCTCTACCTTTGTAATGTCTTCTCTCCTGTCTTTTCTCTCACTCTCTTCCCTTCTATTCTTTCCCCTCTCTTTCAGTCTCTCCCCATTCTCTCACTCTCCTTCTTTCTCTTCATTCTGTTATCCCGCTCCCACCTCCCCATTTCCACCTCTTTTATTCTCTCTTCATCTTCTTTCACCTGCCATTCATTCCTTCCTTCCTCAATTCATTACTTGTCCCATTCTATTCATTTCCCTCTTTCTCCTCATCTGCCCTCGCCCATTTCCCAGCTCCACAACACAAAATACCATACCACACATTTACACTTAATAAAACACAATCCCACTCCAGATAATTCCAATACACTCAATACCACATAATGACTACCCACATAATTTACAGCACACCATGCCACATAATTCCACTACACAAATCCACTCCATTCCACACAATTCCACGCCACAAAATACAACAACTAACAATTCCAATCCAACTCAAAATACATTTCAACAACAGTTTTGCCAGGCACGTTAAGCTTAACCAAATACACTCTTCATACATCAACTTGCTGTAAGATTAACAGTGACAGGGCTGCTCCAATTCGCACTAAACTGCAAACGGAATACAGTGTAGCAATCCTGAATCCCTCACACCCCCACACCCCCTCACCCTCACACACCACCACTCACCCTCACACCCCCTTACCCTCACACCCCCTTACCCTCACACCCCCTTAGCCTCACACCCCCTTACCCTCACACCCCCTCACCCTCACACCCCCTCACCCTCACATACCATCACTCACCCTCACATACCATCACTCACCCTCCCTCATCCTCACAACCCTCACACCCCCTCACCCTCACAACCCCTCACCCCTCAACCCTCACACCCCCTCACCCTCTCACACTCACACCCCCTTACACCCCCTCACCCTCATACCCCCTCACACCCCCTCACACACTCACACCCTCTCACCCTCACACCCCCTCAGTCACAACCCATCACCCTCACACACCATCCCTCACCCTCCATCCCTCACCCTCACACCCCTCGCCCTCACACACTCACACACACTCACACACCCTCACACACCCTTACCAGCATAGCATAACAAAACATAGCATAGCATAACAAAACACAGCATAGCATAACAAACAATAGCATAGCATAACAAAACACCGCATAGCATAACAAAAAAAGCATAGGATAGCAAAACATAGCATAGCATAAAAAAACAAAGCATAGGATAGCAAAACTAAACCTAGCATAACAAAACAAAGCATAGCATAGCATAGCATAACAAAACAAAGCATAGCATAACATAAAGCATAGCAAAACAGCATAGTATAACAAAACATAGTATAGCATAACATAACAAAAAATAGCATAACAAAACAAAACAAAGCATAGCATAACAAAACAAAGCATAGCAAAACATAGCATAACAAAACACAATACAACATAGCTTAGCATAACACAACACAGCATAGCTTAACAAAACAAAGCTTAGCATAGCATAACAAAACCTAGCATAACAAAGCATAGGATAGCATAACAAAGCATAGGATAGCATAACAAAGCATAACAAAACATAGCATAGCATAACAAAACAAAGCATAGGATAGCAAAACAAAACATAGCATAGCATACAGCATCACTCATTCAAATATGTTCTCTCAATGTTTCAAGCTTTATTACAAATGTCACAAAAAAAGTTAATATTTCACTTCTGTTCTTGAATTTTCATCACAATAAATACACAAAAGTTATTTTCAAAAGTTTAAGCTATTGCCATTATAAATTGCAATCACTTTTATTTAAGTGTTAATTATTTGAAAAAATGAAAAGCCATTGTTATTTGTAATATCAATACATCTAAGTCATGTAAATACAAAACATGTTGCATTACAAATGCTATAGGTGTCACATTCGCGAAAGTTATAACTATTGGCATTGTAAATGACAAAGTTATCAATTTAGCTATTTTAAAAACCAACACATAAATAAAATAATTGTCATTTACAAGACCAATAGCTCCAACTTTTCTAATGCGAGAACTATTGCATTTCCAATGCTTGTTTTGTTTTCAGTGCTAAAGTACAGGTGTCACTGGAAGGATTAGGATAATTTGTAGGGGAGTGGTTAGCCAAGGAGTGTTCATCATGGCATCAGGGATGTATCTAATCCCTTCCCACAAGAGTGGATTTCATGTTGCAAAGCAGAAGTTTAGTTGTCTTATTTGAGGGAGATGTGGGTGGGGGTGGAAGGAGGGATGACACATATAGGGTAATCAAGTAATATCTGGGAAAGGATTACAAGAAATGCTAACTGCTCTTCTGTTACGATGTACTTATTTATACATACACTGCTCCATTCAAATGGTGAAGCTACTTTCTTGGAATGTCATATGCCTGAACTCCTCTATTTAGACTCTCAAAATTTGGAGGGGAGTGAAGGCTGAACACCATGACATAATCTGTACTCAGGAAACCCAGCTTATACAAAAATATGCACCACTACGCGAAATAAATTATACCTACTGCAATATTTTCCAAAAGCAGATACTAAGACAAGTGGAGGTATGTTGGCAGTACATACAGATCTTTCATTCATGGTTTATGAGGTTATGTAACACAAGGGAAGCTACATTTGTATACTTATCTGGGAACATGGGTGGGAAAGACCTACCGTCACTTGCCAAATACACACCGAATGAAGGGGAGAAAGCCTTTATATTGACCATGCAAAAAGAAGTGGGCACTGAGGGACCTGCTGTGGCATACGACACACTAGACAGACACCCTCAGGATAGATATATACTTGGAAAAACATCAAACGTTAGGTTTGAAAATGCAAGTAGGGCCTTTTAGATATTTGGAGAGAAAACTATCTGCAGGAGAGAGCACTCATTTTTTCTCTCACACTCAAAGATCCTTATCAAGAATTGATCTGGCATGGGGATCCCAGTTGATGTTTTCAGCTAATAAGGATGATAATAAGATCTAATAAAAAAAGAGAATTGGAGATTAGATGAATACCACCTGAACGATGGACTTGTAACCCAAAACATATTAGACATGATTAAAGAGTGCTTTGAGAATAATGATAAGGGAGAATTGTCCCCAAGCGTCCTCTGGGACACATTTAAGAGAGTTATCAGAGGCCATTGCATTGCAGAGAGAACAAAGTAGAAGCAGAATTGAAATCTGACAAGAGCAAGAGTGGAGGCAGATTTAAAATCGGTAAAAGCTAATTATTTAGACTCAGACTCCTGAACACCATAAGGGAAATACCATGCCTGAATATTCAATGTGATTGTAATCAACAGAGAAACTGGAAACGACAGTTCTGTGCCTGAAACAAAAGTTCAGTGATAAAGCTAACAAGGCAGATCCCTGGCTAGATAGAAGTTTTAAAATAGCAGTCACTGACAATAGAATACTCAATACTAAAGACCTTAACAGCATCCTTTCTCAGGGCAAACTGGAAATAAAATGGTAGAGCAACAGCGAACCTGAAGGGAAAAGGCAATGGAGTATCAGAGGGCACTGTACGTGGTGGGCCAGGTGAAACTAGAAGCCTTCTTATTAAATAATCTGTTTATTCGTATTTTCAATGTACTACACACAGTACACCAATAAAGGAGATACAGGACCAGCATGCTGGCCAAATGTACTCCAATGAGAAACACCCCTCTAACCCCCCCCCAAGGCTAAGTCCAAACAATTGACTCCATTCCGTGTACATATATGTAAGGCTCAGGTATCTAATCACACCGCCCTCTATATCCATGAATGCTCAAAACACAAGTGGCAGAACATGTCCCTAGATGTGCAATCATCCTCTGCTACCAAGGCCTGGAGCCCCTTCCTGCCATGCTTAGTCAATACTCACCTACAAGTCCCCGAGCTCCCCCCACCGGTGGCTGTATACTAGAAGGTTTCTTGGTATTAGTTACACTGCTCAAATTATCAACCGCCAGTAAGGAAGCAATGGAGACCCCAATCCCCCTAGAAGAAGTCTCCAAGGTGATAAAAATATAAACCTCAATAAAACCCCAGTACTAGATGGATTAACACGTCTTTTATAAACACTTCTGTAAAGGGCAGACCCTGAGACTCGTAAACATGTTTTACTTGTTCCTTAAAACTAAAGAAGTCATGCCTTTGATGACATAAGCACATATTACCCTGCTTCATAAATCTGGCCGACCTGCAGACTCATGCACCATAGAGACAAATAGATCATTTAAATCCTAATGTACAAAGATTTTCAAATATCTTACCAAATGGACTATTGCCCGTCATGCCCTTTCTAATTGAACCAGATCAGTTGATGTTTATACGCAAGATAAAAACATTTGGGTTCTCCAATTGATCGAGAACTCAAATAAAAGAAAAATACCTGTCGCCATATTACCTCTTCATGTAGATAAAGCATTCAATAGAATTATTTGGTCTTTCCTTAGTTGAATACTCAATATGATAGGCTTGGGGCAAACCCGAAAACTCTTGAGAAAGTTCATTATAAATTCCCACACTCAGTTTGGCCTGGGAAACATGACAGAACTGTCCTCTTTCCCAACAGTAGAGGAACTCCTAATAGCCAAGATCAGAGAATATAAAAGCATGGTGTTCAGAGGAGAGCAACTCAACAGAAACAATTGGTACATATGGAAGCGGCAATCTTGAGCAGTGCACCATGGGACATAGCGGGCACCCTAAGCAACCTAGAACACACGTGGGTTATGTGCCTGATATCATTTGGCCCACTTTGGTGGCTTGGGATAAAGTGTCAAAGAGTCTGATGATTACATCCCTCCCATCCCCTTTTGTGACACTTTTATAAATCCTTTCTTTTCACCAGTAGGAAACTGAAATCTATGCTGCTGATGGGGTATCAGAATGCTTAGGTACCTATTCCCTGGGGGCGAGATTAAATCGTTTGAAACGTGAATGAATAAAGAATTCATTTTACTTAGAATAATCAGAACACATGCATTACTTCCACCATTATCACTCGATGATTGCACCTGATAACAAACCTGCTAGTACTATTGTCGACAGCTGCATTGAAAACAATGGACCAGCAGCAGGCTATAACACCTTCTATGCTCATGACGAGATGAGCTCGTCATGAGGCACGGTGCTCGTGTGCTCATGACGAGCCTGTCATAGCACAACATACCTACCATTAAAGTCCCACTCCATTGCTATAGGCCCCGGTGGCGGCTGGCATGGATCGACGGTGAGGGCAGATTGGCAAAGAGGATCAAGGAAAAAAAAGAAAACTTACCTCTTTGCCACATCTCTCCTTGTTGAAACCTACCTCAACTCTCTTCATTGACCCTCGTCATCGTCCCTCCGCTCCGGCAGAACATGAAGCACCCAGACTCCCCTAAACCAATCACAATGCTGCAATGCCGTGGTTTGGCGCTCAGCCAAGGAATAGGAGCCTGGGCATGAGAACATGCAAAGTGCGCATGACGGTTTGGCCAGCCCTAGACGCCGGCCAAACATTCATGCAAAATTTACAGGGTGCCCACCACTGCTCCCCCTGCTCTAAGAGCAAAGCAGCCCCGCCCTGCCAAGCTGGCACAGCAGGAACAAATAAAATGATAATAACAAGTTATTGTCATTGTATTTTTCCTTTATTTCCACTGCTGAAAGCAGTGGGGTGACGCTCCTACACCTTAACAGAGGAGCTGCCACTGATAGGCCCTCAACTTGGGAAAGGGCCTTTAACACTGAACAGGTCTTTAACGGCTAGTATATCCTGCTAAGGCGGGAAATAAGGCTATATAATCCTTTCAAAGTTCTATTATAGAATAGCCTCTTCATCCTTGGGAGAATGAATTCATACAGTTCAAATTCAGATGATTTCTGCAAAACCCTTCATGAACCATACTCTGCTTACAGAAAGGGAACATAGTATTAGGATAGACCTCTAACCTGGTTTCAAATCAGGCAAAATAGTAAACTTTAATGCCGCTATACCTGAATCAGAATGTGGCATAGTGCCATCATTATTCTACGGATGTAAGATGTACAACGCATACTTTTACAACACATACCTTTACAACGCATTTTTTACAATGCAACATCCATTACAACGCATTCCATTACAACCATGCCATTACAACGAATTTTTAAAAACTACCTTTACAACGCATTCCATTACATTGCATACTACCTTTACAACGCATACCATTACAACGCATAACATTACATTGCATGTAAGGAAAGTATTGGATAGTGTAGGGGTAAAAATTACTATTCTAACTCCATGGGGGTGCAACAGTAGGGTAAGTGTTGGATAGTGTAGGGGTAACAATTACTATTCTAAGTCCAGGGGGTGCAACAGTAGGGTAAGTGTTGGATAGTGTAGGGGTAAAAATTACTATTCTAACTCCAGGGGGTGCAATAGTAGGGTAAGTGTTGGATAGTGTAGGGGTAGAAATTACTATTCTAACTCCAAGGAGTGCAACATTAGGGTAAGTGTTGGATAGTGTAGGGGTAAAATTACTATTCTAACTCCAGGAGGTGCAATAGTAGGGTGAGTGTTGGATAGTGTAAGGGTACTATGTGTTGTAATGCTATGCGTTGTAACGGTATGCGTTGTCATGACTGCGTTGTAATGCCATGCATTGTAGTGGTATGCGTTTAAATGTCATGCGTTGTAATGGTTGCGTTGTAGTGGCATGCGTTGTAATGGATGTTGCGTTGTAAAAGTTTCGTTGTAATGGTAGTGCGTTGTAAAAGTTGCGTTGTAAAGGTTGTTTCCCTTATTCTACTTGCCTTGAGTTATAACACCTCAGTAAAAATCCAAGGTGAAAGGATTAGTGCAAAGTCAATTAATATTCCAGTGGCAAAGTCCATTAATATTCCAGTGGTAAAGGTTCTTAACAGAGTTGTGTTCTGGCCCTATTCATTTCAGATACAGTGATGATCCTTATGAAGGTAAATGGTTACCTTCTACAATTAAGGGTAGACATTGTTTCTTCATGCCAATGGCCCGCTCCTTTTGGAAAGAATTCCCATTGGCATCAGCCTAATCTAGGTATCGGCAGACACAAATTATGTATTTTAGGCAAGAGAAATGTTTGCAATATCCGTTCATTTCTGTCTCAAAGTTAGAAACAGCTTTTCTATTTTGTGTACCTAGCTCGAATTCTACACTTAAATGGGTACAGTACAAGGAAATATTAGAAGACAAGACCTTTAATCATCTTTAGGCCTGTAGAAATTTAATAAGCCATATCATGGTTTGTCTGTCACTTCACTTTGAACTTTTGTAAAATAATTTCTGTTCTTCTCTATGCGCTAGATACAATACATTGAAAGTGCTACGCACATACTTTGTAGACTGTAATAGTATTTGTTCACTATTTAAAATGAATGTGTCTGATTCTCTAACTTCACTTCATCACCAGGTAGTTATTTTTCCTTGAGAAGTTTGGCTTGTTGCATACAGATCAAGAATATGCCTAGCAGCATGATGACATCCCATCTTTGGGATTCCTCTGAATAGGACTGGCAGGAACAAAACTATCCTACTCCAGTTTGCATAAAAAGTAGTTAACAGAATTGAGCTTAAACAATATATGGTTCCACAACTCTGAGAAAAATCTGTATTTGTGAAGCTATAGACCAGATGATTTCTTGAGCCAGCTTTGAAGCTTTCTCAGTGTCACTTGTTAGAGCTTGTAGTAGGTCTGCTGAGCTTGATTTCACTCTTGTCCATCACTAGTTCTTTTGTAAACATTAGTATTCAATATTGCCTAACATGTTCTTGAAATTTTGGTTTCACCAATAGCCACCGTGATGTTACAGGTATATAGAATTAGGGTTCCAAGCTTTGTAGCCTCAAAATTGAATCAAAGGAATGTGTTTCACGTATATACTCAGAGTTTATACAGGAAAATAACTATCACTTAAATCCTTGTTTTTGAACGGTAATGATGTAAAAGAGTTACTGGGTTTCAAACACTAGGTCCACACCAAGGAAGCTCTTCTTTGGGGCATTAAATACATTATTTGGCCAACTGCTACGTTTTTCACAATACAAATGGGAATTTGATCAATTTAAAAAAGACGTTCGCAGAGGTTAAACCAGACAACAAAAACGAAAATTCAATAAAAATATAGAAAACAAACTTTTATCTCCCTGCGATTAATTATTCAAGATTATTTTTGAAGTGATTAAGGAACCCAAAATGAATGTGTGGAACTGGTTTTTTTACATTAACGGATACCCAAACCTCAAGAGCAGATAATTTTGTTTCTGAGATTGAATCCTTTTAATTTTATTTAGTTTGTTTGTTATTGATTATTTTTGGTTTGATGTTTTTGGTTGTTATAGTTTCAACCCTGCAAGCTAATTAATTACTTTTTGGGCAGTCTATTTTATAAACTAGTTATAACTTTTGTTTTAATCAAGACTATATGGTTTTTAGGATGTTGAAAGATATTGATGTGGTATTAGTCTCTTTATGGCGAGATTACTGTGTTTAGGTATTTTTGGATATGTCCTGTTGCTTCAGTGTTTTCTCATTGTAGGTCGAAGTACAGTGTGTGTGTGTACCTGTGCAAAGTAGAAATCATAATACACTGGAAATAAAATATAACTGTGTTGATTGGGGACCAGATATGTAGAGTGGCTTACATGGCCGCTAACAAAAAAGGTATTTTCTCCAGGGAGTGCTGCAGTGGATGAGTTTGGAGATGTTTGGACTTGTTAAATGACAATTATGCATAGATTACTGCATGGGTATTTGTGTATGATACTATATATTGGTTGCTTAATCTTACAAGCCTGCTTTTATCACTCTTGTGCCATATCGTCAACACCTTTTCCATTTATTGCCTTACCATTTGTTCGTGCTACCCCCTTAAATTCAGTAATAATATTAATGTGACATACTTGTATATCTGAGATATAATTAGCAACAAAAGACATTCGATATTCATCATATGCACCATAAATTACACCCAACATGTTTTTATTAAAAATGTAACTTGATTTTTAATTCTAACACTTCCTAAATTAAAATATCGAATGATCTAGGCAACCTTCAACTGTTCCCAAATTATTGTTAACAACATTGCAGATGTAAACATTCTATCATATAGCATTCAAATTCCTTTCTTTATGGCTGTCTTTTTTATATTACATGAGTTGATTACTTATTTAGCAATTTCCCTATGGTGAGCACTGCGTTGCTACCTCTCAGCAATAAATATACACAGACACCTAACCATCTCACTTAAATTCAGACGTGTATGTAATGGTAAAGTCTCCACTGAAAGTGCAATTTTAGAAAACTGTACTTTTACAGATGTGAAAACATATAAATGGCAGCCCTAATTGATCAAGGTTACCAGAAGACTTTGTGTCACCAAGGAGACAATGCTCCAGTCTTGTATTTTTGTGTAACTGCTTAATGTATTCCGGGAGTTATGGTCCGGGTTCACTTCAGCTGATTAATTGAAGTAAGAAACCTGAAAACAAAGATCTGTAAAAAGAAAGCCAGTGACTGGAGCATTGGATAACATGGAGTCATCAAGAAACCTTGGAATTAATAGAATGTAAAGGTTGAGCATGAATAGATGTGTTATTGTGTCTAATGCATGCATGGAAACTCATTTTTATTTTTCGCTAGGTTCTCCTGAAGGATAACATTGGAAGAATGCAGCTGGACCTACAAGACATTTATGGAAAAACTGCTCTGCATTACGCTATACAAATGCATAACAGTGCTGTACTTAAATTTCTTGTAAATGAAGAAGCAAAATATGAAATTCCAGATCAGAACTCTCAAACAGTTCTAGATCTTGCGCTCAGCCTTATTGAGTGGCATGTGTATGGTGAAGGTAATGATGGCAGCACATACCCGCCCATTGGCTGGCTCCCTTCAATATAGGTGCTTATGATTAAGGATGTGCAAGAAATCACTATCTTATACCTGGAGGTCAAACGGCCCCCATCCAAAAATGGTTTGTTCTTTATTTCTGCTTCCCTAATTGTTTCCTCATGTACTTGACAGGAAGTACTGCTGGTTAAGCAGTAAAAAATAAAGGAATACAATGTGATGTGCATTTTAGGGAAAAGAGAATTAAAATGTTTTCCTGCTGCTTGGAAGACTAATCAACAAAGGCAAAATATTTTTCAAGTCTTATACAATCATGGTTTCATGTAATCTACGGTTTTAGCCAACACTAATTCATTGTGCCACTCCTGCAATTTCCCGGAAGTTGTCTAAGCAAGATCTCCCTCTAAGGATATTCTATTTACTTGGTTAGCAATCATCTCAGCGCCAGGATACCGTTTTGGATGACTTCTCATGCTTTACAATCTGGCTGAATAGAATACAATAGAACCTGTCCACAAGATGGAAGACATGAGTCAAAGACCCATCACAATGAAAAAAGTGAAATCAAGAGATGCGAGGAAGAAATAGAAAGGTCTTTAAAAAAATCCAGAAGCTTAACAAAGCTAAGTGCCTTGAAAATGGGAACTCAGTATGGACTAGAACTGTTTATGAAAATATAAAGTGTCAGAACAACAAAAGATGATCTCGAACATGTGGTAAACCCAGGAGATACAGAGTGCTGTTTCAATTCATACAAAATTATGTATTGGGGAACTTCAAAGAGAGTTTGCATTGAAAATGCTGTACCATGATTTTAATCAAAATACAAGTGATATTTACTTTCTGATTTAAAAAAAAATCTTGAAAATGTATTTTTCCGCATGATTTGTTTATGCTCTGTTAAAATAACCGGAAAATACTGTGACACATTAAACCTACTTTAAACATATTATAGTTGACTCATTTTTGTAATTTATCCGGCTTTATGGAATAAATGTACCATTTATAGTTTAAAAATAATTTACCTCTTGCCTTCATTAATTGTTTTACCATAAAACCCTACATTTTGCTTATTTTTACTCTGTTAGTGAGGTAGAGGGGTGCCTATTGGTGTTTTTTTTTGATCGGTAATGAAATATGTGACTAGAACATTTATGAATGGCTATTATGTTGAAAACATCCATGTCAAGAACCCTTGCATTGGAAGGTTTGTGCTAGTGACATATGTAACATTATTCTCATGTGGTACCCAATTGCCAAAATTAGAACACAGTAAAAGCTGTAACTTCAAGTACACATGAAACCTTTTGAAAAAGCTGCATTCAAAATTCAGTGCTAAACAGAGATTTGGGGACCCGAAGGGAGCAAGATAGCAATGCCGATAAAAATAAACATTTTGTGGCAGATTTAGAAGCTCCTTGCTCCACTTTTGCGCCACTTTTAACATGGGAAAAGTGACGCAAAAGTGGCGCAAGGAGCTTGTAAATCTTTACCTTTGTTCTAAGGGGAAACAGAAGATTAGTAGATTACTGCTGCATCCCTGCATTGTGAAGGGACAGCGGGTATATTGGTAGGAGCCCTTTTGCAGAGCCGGTCACCAAGAATTTGCGCCAACGATACTGCAACGCAAAGCAACAGGAAGTGGCAATTGCTATTTACTATCCTGTGCAAAAGGTGTTTTGCATGGTAAGGGTGCACTTCTTTGAGCATAAATATGCTTTGCATCAAGGGGTTTGGACACAAAGCAAGATCTGCTAAGATAGCTAGACCGCTTACTTAAAGCAGCCGTAACTAATGAAAACGTTTTCATTTTTGCAAATACCCAATGTACTGCATGTGTGCACAGCGCTCATCCAATGTGCCGAAACATTCTACTTTGTTTGTGCAAGGGAATATGTATTGGAAGGGTTTGCCTCCAGCTCAAATCCTATTCTAGTTCACACTGTACCATGGTGCAAAGCTGTGCTTGCTGCAAATCAGTCTTGTTTGAGTGAAGTAAATTTTACCTCAATTATTTCAACCAAAAATAGATCACAAAAATACACTTCCTGTAGAAGAAACCAGTTAGCATCATGCAAGTTGGATATTTAAAAGCAGCACCATAAGGATGAGCCTATAGATGCGAGCAGGCAGTCCTACGAAAAGAGTTAAAAAAAGGGGGGGTCGTGCAACAGAGCTGAGTGTGCATTATAGTGTAAATTAGCCAGTTCAGAAACTGCACTATGTTTCATTAAAATTGAAAAGAATCTACTGACCAAGAAAAGAAAGACAGCTGCTTCTAATTTGAGATGCTTAAACAGTGGTTCTTAAGCTGGGGTCTGGGGACACCTGGGAGGTCCACAAAGCCTGCTCAATGGGTCCATGACTGCTTAGAAAATTAAATATTATTAGCTGATTAATAAAATGTATATTAATAAAGAAGCAATTTGTAAAATTGAACATTACAAAACATCCTGGAGATGTTAGGGAATTTGAAATTGGAGGCTTAAATGTAAGTTAGTATGCTCAGACTGATTCATGGGAGCAGTCAGTGTATGTGCATCAAACATGATATAGTTTATGGATGATGAGTGCCCTCTATTCAATTTTAAAAAGCTCCAATCGTCCCATTCACATTTTTATTTTTGTATATTTGTTTATGAATTGAAAAAAGTATTTCATCATTTGTGTATTTGTTTGACGAATGCTTATTTCTGTCGCTGGCTTCCTGTAATGACTCATTGGGGGTACCCTGGAATCCAATAATGATTAATTGGGGGGTTCCAGTATAATGATTAAGTGGGGGTCCATAGTTATCAAAAGTTTAAGAACCACTGACCTACAAGACTTCAGCATGGGACATATACTTTATGAATCTGGTCACAAACTGAGGGTTGATCTCCTTTGAGGCAGAAAATTACAGAATAACAGTAATATACAAATTAGCAAAAACATGTTGCCATTTCCTGCATTCTATCAATAAAACCGGGCATGCGCAGAGGATATGAATCAATGATTCCGGTTTAAATTTGCAAAGTCTGCATCCCTGAGCGCTCTTAGGTTCAGACCAATGTGGAAAAAAAAACAAAGTTGGCAAGAGGCCGAGACAAATGCTGCATTCATTTTAATGTTAAATTTTATGTTTTTGAAACGATAGATGGCTGTGTTTTTATTGACCTTTTCAATTCAGAAAACAGAATATTTGATTTCCACAGAGCCAGCGCCTGTAGCACTTTTAGTGGAGATGATATAGGTGAGCCAAGCATTTTTTGACGCTGCATTCGGAGGTCGTTTCCAGCTAAAGGTACCGTTTTAAAGTATTTCCTTCGGCTGCCTTTAGTTTGAAGCAGTTCTTCAGGAATGCCTCTTTCAAGGGCAGTTGTCGGTCTGCGAGGCCAAACTACGGGGCATATTATCAAGAACTGCGATAAAATTATCGCCGGTTTAGCTGCAGGAAACTGCAGCTAAAACGGCAATAATGGGCTTGATAATATGTCCTTGTGAATTCCCATAGCAGCCCAGGTTCTGGTGTGAGCCTGGGCTGCTATGGGAATTCACAAGGGCATAATATCAAGCCCATTATCGCCGTTTTAGGCGATAATTTTATCGCAGTTTTTGATAATATGTCCCTACATTTGATTTTATGCTCCAGAGGAATTCTGAGGAAGTTTGAAAAGCTGCCTGTAGATGTTCAATATTAACCGCCCTTGCCCAAAAAAGCCTCTGAGCGTTATGTTAGTGTAGAAATTAGCTTAGCGTTAACAACACTCTGAGTATTGGCAGCAGTAAAGTGTTGAAAGCAAAGCACAGCGATGATACCTTTGGTTTCACAGTTTGATCCCTGGCTCCGGCAGCAGCTCAGCACAGCACCATGTTACTCTGGGCAATAGCTCACTTAATTTCCACGATGGCCCCCAGCGCCTTGAGACCCGTAAGGGTAAGTAGTTTGCGCTTTATCAATACGGATTTACATTTACATTTGTCTCTCTGCTTGCTTGTGGAGTCACCATCTGGTTTTCGAATGACAGAGGCTGTGTGTGCATTCACTCCAGACACTCACACAATAGGGGCAGCGGTGTGCCCTGCATATTCTGGTAGGCCATCCTGGGCTGGAGTGGTGGGAGGAGTTGTCACTGACACCTGAATAGGATGGGTGCTGTCTCCACCTCCTGTAGTGAAGCTGGTGCTCCTTCAGGAGTATCTTCTGCCGCAGTAGCCTGTCAACGCTCCGCCTTCTTGCGTGAAGATTGAGTGACGATAGTTGACATTTTCGACAGGGAGGACAGACATGGTTTTACAAGCAAGAGTGACTTTCTGAACAAAGAATTCAAAGGGGAAATGGTGTATAAGTATTAGACCTAAAATTACAGAACTTTAGAAATTCTTCTGTAATCAAAAGGAACCTCTGCCAAGGAGAAGAGCTGAAGAGCTGTGAGGAGGAGTACTGACCCTTCTCTGTATATTGCTTTGCTGGTTTGGCCTGCAGTTGTTGCTTCTATCAAGGAGATGAAAAGGACTGGACGTTGCTGTTTTCCTGCTTGTGAAGTTTCTCCAAGGGCTTGTATGTGCTGGCCTCCTGTTCTGAAGTCTTGGAAACACAAATACTTCACCTACAGCCTTCTTGAACTCCACTGCCTGGAGTTCTGACCTGCCTGGGGGTACCTATTCCAGTCTAGGCCCCGGGAGGTTGTTCCTGCTACAGAAAGCTGTGTAGAATTGAAGAAATCTACAAAATTTACACTTTGCTTTTCTTGTGGCTAAATTTTCTGATGCAGTACTGCTGTGTAGGACAAATTCCTGATGTACAGCCCATGCACCTACGGTCCTGCTGTGCGGCTATACGAATTGACGCATCACCGGTCAGCAGCTACAGAAATCCACGCAGCGGCCGTTCCGACTGAATTTTCTTATGCATCGCATATGTGCAGCAAGTTTTTCTGACGCAACACGTGCAGACCAGAATCGCCTGCAAAAACGATGCATCACTTCCTTTCTACAGTCCATATTTGTCGCATCACTTCTCCTGCATGCAGCAGAACTGTTGCATTTCCTCCTCAAGGACTCAGGAACTGACGCATTGCTATGTTATCCGACACTTTCTTCCTCTGCTTCTGTTTTACCTTGTGGATTTTGATGCATTTGAGGTACTTTGTGTAAAAATCACGCATCCATAGATTTCCATAGACAGAATTGCTTAGAAACCTTTTAAAAATCGTATTTTGAGTTGTTTAAGCTGGATCTTTGTCATGTTGGTCTTGTTTGGTTTAGATAAAGATACTTTATTTTTCTAAACTGGTTTGTTGTCCATTTGTAGTGTTGTCATTGTGTTACTGTGTGTGTTATGTGCAAATAGTTAACACATTGCCTCTGAGATAAGCCTGTCTGCTCATGCCCAGCTACCAAGGAGGTGAGTAGGGGTCATCTAGATGTGTAACTCCCTTATCCTGACTAGAAGGAAGGGTCCCTGCTTGGACTGAGTGCAAACCTCCGCCAACTAGAGACCCCCATTTCTAAAAGCGTGTTTCAACATTTACTAAAACTTCACCCAAACCACAAGTCATTTTTCAGAATTCACAAGCTATGGACAATAGTGCCGTCTCTAAGTTAGCAATTTACATAAGTTATTTAGTCCTAGAGTTGGCAATTATGGTTCAGAGTGGTTGTAACAAAGCTCAGGCTCCTGAAAAACACAGCCTTGAGAATTGCTTTCCATAAATGAGGCGTAAAAGGTGATAAATATTTTTATATTTAGAGGTGTGGGTAACAGGTGCTCAAGTTAGGTTTCTAAAACAATATTCGATAAAACAATGGATGATCTGTAGAGATGGAAAATAATCCATGTACTTTTCTTTGGTGGAAATGATTTGATCACAGACTTGATTCTGTCAGTGTTCCTCTTTTCTAGCCCTTCCATTAAAACATATTTAACCAGAAGATAACAAAGAATAGATACTTAAACTAAGCTAACAAAATAGTTTTCTTGCAAACTTTCATGACGCGTGTCACATCATCAAGTAAGTTCCCAATAAAACATACACTCGCAGAATAACTTAAAAGGGAGATCTCCATATCCCCATATAATGTCTGCTTTCCATTGAAATGTGGGAGTTCAAAGTCCTCTCAGTGTTTACTCTTAGTAATGCACCTTAGTGTCACATTTGCTCTCCATTAACAATTGGGTGTTAAGATGTATATGTCATCAGTAACCATGCTCATCTCATAAGCAAGGTCTGGGATTTAAGAAAAATCATGAAGGACGGGGTGGGTTATAATAGATGGGTGTCCTTGTAAAGTTCTGGCTTTGGGGTTTGGATGAGAATGCCTTTTTTCAGCAAATTCTCTAAAGTCTGTAGAACAAGACTGCAGCATTGGCTCTCCTGTTGTGGTGCTGCTTTTTAGGTCTTGACTATTGACAACATTAGCAGTTGTCTGTTGTTGAAGACCTATTGCCACTAATATAATTGAATAGAAAGATGTAGTGGTCTTTGGGTCAGCCCTTTACTCTTGATGAACACGTTGTTTACCTTCGGTAACGCCATATCTAGTAGAGAGTCTATATAGCCGCATATTCCTTACCGTAGAATTATCACCAGGCATCACACTGGATCCGAAAATTTCTCTTGAGCAGTACCCAGCGAACCAGTAGGTGACATCATTCAGCTCTGCGTGGCATCGGCCGTGCCAAAAGTGACATGCATGGTGCCTATATAGGTAATAAGGTACAATCTGACCAATGCTCTGGTATATCTGGTTAATACTAATTTGTGCAATTGGGGAGATACCTTTCCCGTGTCAGATCTAGAATGTTTTGACAGCCTCATCACTGCTCCGTAAAGTTTTTGTGTATTTTTCAAAGGTGTTATCTACACTTCTCAATTACTTGACCTTCGAACTTTTGTTTTAGGTAGAATAGGATCATTCCCTCAGTAGAAACTTATACTAAAAGCAGGTGATGCTAAATGAAGTAGACGTGATATGATAAGGACCGTCATAATAAAGGTATGCTCTTATCTATAAGCATGCTGCTCAATTTTGAAATTGGGCTTTTGGTTCCCTCTGAACCGCGTTGCAAGTTGGTAATTAATTTATTGGATAGGGCTGTTGATTAATCCGGCTTTTATTCTTATTTCTACTCCCCTGTCCTCAGACCTTCTTCACAGTTCCTTAACTATCACCGTCACTTGGAGGCTGTCAGAAGGAGACGCCTAACAAATTATCCATTACCTTTCTCTATCAAATAGCATTGGGAGTTACAGTCAGGACATTCCCTTATAATGGAATGTAAGTTTCTGTCACAGTAGCTAGTATAATCATTATTAGTACTATTCTGTTGCTATATATTACTTACATCTTGCCCCATTTATATATTGCAGATCATCGTTGTTAGGGATTAACGCTCATTCATGTGGACGTGGGCTTTCTGTTCATTCTTACTTCTTATTAAGTTACTTCAGGACCATCGTTTCCTTAATATGTAAGTCTTTAACCAAAGGGATTTAAGTTTCGCTTGATATTACTTCGCGTATTGGTCAGATTGTACCTTATCATTGCCTCATATTTTATAGATTGCTCTTGATGGGGAACGACGACCAGTAAGACATCACACGCCCCACTGAAAAGGATTGGATGGGCCTTTCCCAATTTATCCTTATGGTGGGGACCGGGTATAGATGGTTACTATAATACACATGGAGTGTGTACTTTGGGGGACCTTTGCGCTTGGCACCTTTTTTCTGGTTCCCTTTTAAATCCACAAGTCACAGGTGTGTGCACTTAGATTGCCTGTGTTTTGAAATCCAGGTTCACTATTCCTATGTTGATTATCTCATCATTTTACTATATCATTATATCATTGGCTCTATTATCTTCTTTCTTTTCACTTAGTGGGTTCTTCTCACATGGGCCTTTCAGTACTTTCTACTTGGTCACTTCATCTGTTTGCATGTTACTTGTGCCATCAGTCTCTATTGTCTCTTTTGCGATATGGCCACTTATAAGACATGTATATTTAAGGATTACAAGTATGAACACAGTCCCGGCTGGGCTAATGTGTCTCTCTGCTTGTTGCTTCATATAGATATCTTTGCCTTAGGTGTAAAAACATGAAGCTTTTATGTATCTCTGTACTTATGAGAATTTTGTAATATCTTAATAGTCTGTCTGTCTGTCTTTGTTGCGTATATTTAAGAAAAAGTCTCTCATGACATTTGTAAGTCTGTTTTTATATTGGTATTTTTATGCGTTTGTACTTAACTGCCCTGAAGAAGTCCTGTATATGGACGAAATGCGTCGGCTGTCCGTTGTGTTGTTTGGACTGTTTCTTCTGGAACAATAACAAACAGAAAAAAATAAAAGAAACAACAAAGAACTGTTGAATATGGACACTTGATTTATCTTTGCTGGTAGAACTCCTTGGCGGTGTGCCTTTGCTTTGTTTTGAAAGTGGTGGGAAGGATGTATGATGGTACAACGCAATCAAAATGATCGTGGTACATTACATCGCTGTTTTTACAATGCAAGTTGTTACAACGTCTTGCGCTGTAGGGCGCTGGACTTAGGAATAGTACGATTTACTATTCCAACTCCAGCCTACGTTCAGTAGGAAAGGTGTTGGAATAGTGAATCACATTATTCCTTAGTGCAGAGCACCCTCCAGTGCAAGTCGTTGTAACTACTTGCATTGTAAAAACAGCGATGTAATGTACCGCGATCAATTCAGCTTCAACTCCACTTTATCTTTGACCATCTGGACATCCTGGCCGAGTCGTGCTGACCGTGCCAAACTGATCACATCGTCCTTTGCTTTAGGACCGAGATTGCAACTGACAAGAGACTGTCTGCTCCTGGCCGCTGCACCATCAGTGTCCATGCTTCATACAGGTTCCGTCCTGGGCCTGTGGACATCTAAAGACATCCAAAGGAATGTCCCTTGGAGTGAAGCAGTCACTCCCCTGCATCCGCAGGCACTGCAACACAATCGACCGGTCTGCCGAGCCTGGGCTCCAACGAATTCCCAAAGGCTCAGCAACACAGGTGGTGGTTCTGCATTCCCTCGAAGCCTGAGTTGTCCTCTCGTTTAGTTGAGGCCACCATCCCTCGTAGAACGCCCAGCGACTGTACCCCTGTGCACCTCGTTGCTGCATCGTTTCATCACATGGTAACCCCATTGGTTACCACGACCGACTCGTGTCAACAGATTCGGACACATCGAAAGGTTCAGTCTGTCCTCGCTATAACTGACCTGGACCGACGCTGTTAATTGGCCGGATGGAATCTGTTGTCTTCAGCATCACGGTGCCTCGGGCGGAGCTACCAATTTGGTGTACCTGTACCTGAAGCCTCTTTATCAACTGACTTGTTACATTGACCTCGAGTGGTCTTCATCTTCCGTGCCTCCTGGACGACCGGGAGTGGCATAGACTCTATCCCCTCTGCTTTCAGGTGCTTTTCGACAAGAACCCTCCCCATGGGTTCCAACAGACTCTTTCGTCCTTCTGCAACAGTGGTCACATCCTGAAGTCCTCTTGTGTGCTCAAAAGTGGTAGAAGGTATCCTGATTCCGAAGGTATCCATGGGTAGGGTGCCTCCTCAACCTTCTGTCTTCCACAGGGTATCTTTGGGGTCCTCTTTCCATACGACTATCGTGGGGTTCCTGGACTCTAACCTGGGGTGCTCTCTTGGGTCCCCGGCTCTCTACACCTTCTGGGTCCAGTCTCATCAACTGTTGTGGTTCGCATTCCACTGTGGTTATAGATGGTTTGGTCGTCCCCCTGGGACCACTGTGTATTGGTGCTTCTTACTGTTCTATTTTAAAGTATTGTATGCATTGTCAGTATATCTCCGGGCTGGAGATATTGTATAGTGTTAGGACGTGACTGTAATAAATATCTATTTTTATACCTACACAGTGTGGTTCTTTTTCACTTAGCCCGTACTAAAGATTGGATACTGGTGAACAGAGCTGCTTTACACTCCTCCTAGACAAAGCTTGAAGGCGGCTCTCCACAGATACCACTTAGAAAGCATTTCTAGGGTTGCCAAAACCACTAAAATCACTGTAAGGGTTGTCTGGATTAGTGCAGGCTGCTACACTTACATAAGTGAGCATCATATACTAAGCCAGCCTCTCACAATGACACGCACTTTTATGGCATGTTGCTTTTTTTGGTCTCGCTTACGAGGCATATTGTGTACAACAGGGAGTTTGCAGCCCACCAATTGCTTACAATTGATCGGCTGCTTTGTCACTTTAAATTGCTGCCTTGTAATTGGGCAGCATGCACCAATTTCACGACCTCTCCTTCGCTGGAGCAAGCACTAAGTACAGCTTGCTTCTGCTTGATTGCTGTTCTTTCACTGATCGAAGTACTATTTTTTCAAATGTATTATTTGTGTTGTTTCTTGCCTCCACAAGCCCCCCAACAAGACCTAAAAAGTGAACTGCTAATGCTATAGTGCAGCCAGCCCTGGCCACATCATAGCGCATCTTTAAATCGTTCCATTGCCCGTTCCCTCCCTCCTTCCCTCTTTCTTCTTGTTCGTGTTGCTTCTTCACTCCTTTAAAATCTTAACAACGTGGGCTCTCTCATGCATATTCCATTAATAAAAAAAAAGTGCTTTGTCAGGTTGGATTCATTTCTGCGAGCTTACATGTGATGACTGGTGCGACAATTGCACCATTTGGGTTTGTATAATTGAATCTCTGTATCCTGACGGTCTTGAAATGGCGTCGCCATGCAACAGTAGTAGACGTGTAATTCCTAGTGCCTATTGATAATGTCATACAAAGTCAGTCAAACTCCTGTTTTCTTGTGACACCTTCCTGGCTTGTGAAATGCACAGCAATTGTTTTTTGAACAGAGGCGCTTGCTTGCATGGACATTTATTGCGCCCGCCGTTCAGCAGTACTGACTGCTAGCCACTTCATAGCTCTTTCATTTTTTTTTTTTTACTTTCTCTTTACCTAATGTTCTACCTCCCATCCCATTGCCAAACCAAATAGATCACCATAGGTGAGACCTATTGGTTTTGCTAATGCCTGTTTTTTTTGCCAATGCTGAACAGTATTAGCCAAAACCATTGGTGAAGCCAATAGATCGGCAAGGGCAACCAAAGGTGAAACATTTTGGGCTTTGCCAATGCTTGCTTTCTTTTGCCGCCCAATGTTTGCTGGCATTAGGCATGAAGAGGAAGTATCAAGTGCGCTTAGGTTAAAAAAGAGCAGGTAAAATTTTTCTAATTTCCCATTCTTCACAATTCGTGTAAATTATAGCGATCAGGATCACTTTATCCGCACATGATCAGTGGACACACCCTTGTTTTCTTTAATCTCTTAAAAGTATTAGGTGAAAGTAAAGCAAACCAACACAATCCGCCAAATGATGAAAAGGCCAGTGTGCAATAACATTTTAGTGGACTTTCGTTAGTTTCGGGGTTATTTGCAGAGATAATTTACCTCGGGAAAAACTTGTGTTATTTGTAAAAGTTCAGTGTTTTGGGGCCCACTAACTCCTCATACCTTTTTAGCTCTTTGACCAATATGCACCAAATTTGGCAGACTCATTGGGTAAATTGTGAATGCCACTTCCTACCGGTTGGTGCAGACGGGTCAAGGAAAGCTCAAAGTTATTATGGGCCCAAAATGGGCTTTTAACGCACTGAGGTCCCATCCTTTTATTACAAAGATGTGACTGCTATTCTGTGAAACATAACTCTGTATTCATATAGAAATATATGCCATGTCAATGTAAAAAATGTGGCCCAATAAAACATGTTATTTCAAGAAAGTGTTATAGTAAACATAGATGGAGGTGTTTATTACTACAGTGCAAACGCCAAACTCCTTATTTTTGCCTTAAATGAAGGTACATTCTCAAGGACTTCTGGGCCAACAGCATTCCATAAATCATCAATGCTTCACTATGGGACAATACAATGAGTTTGAATTGTAGGCCTGTTAAATACCTATTTTTACAACTACTGTGTACAAAAATACAACATGGAATAAACCATATATGTAGATGCACTGAATGTAATATGCTACGTATTATCATTGTTGACTAAGGTTAGGGGCATTATGACCTACACAAGGCTTGAAATATGGCACAGGCCCCACAGTGAACAATGGGAACAAATACAATACGTTATGTTAAAAGAAGTTAATAAAGACCACATTCATTAATGGTTTCTTGGCGCTGTAAAGACAGTGGGAGGAAGAAGGCAAAAAGGAAAGCTAGGAATTTGGATAACACAAGTGAGCCTGTCTCAAAAGCCAGATTTTAATTTTTTTTTATAGAAGACTAGCTTACCCGTCGCGCGTTGCTAGGATCTCAGAAGAAAGGAAATTCAAGGAAACTTGTTATGATAACATTAAATTTACATTGTCTCATTGTTATTGAAACATATTCATTTTATTTTTGAAAACATTGCTAAGTGTGGCTTGAGCAGTGCGTCCTCGATTGGCTCCCAATCTTGATTCTGGTTGCTCTCCTGTTTCATTTGAGCGGGCTTGAGCAGTGCGTAATCGATCTGTTTCCAATCTTGATTCTCGTTGCTTGTTCGTTTGAGAAGAACGGGCTTGAGCAGTGCGTACTCGATCAGCTTCCAATCTTGATTCTCTTTGCTCGTTCGTTTGAGAATTACGGGCTTGAGCAGTTTGTATTCGAACAGCATTACGGGCTTGAGCAGTTTGTATTCGAACAGTTTCTAATCTTGCTTCCCGTTGCTCGTCTGTTTCTGAAGCTCGTAATGTCTTTTTCTTTCGTGCTTCTGATGTAGATTGACCAATTGATTTCCGTTTGGGGGTCATAACTGTCGGCGATGCTCGCAAATTCGCTGTCTATTTTAGTGTTTGAAAGATTATGAGGGCCCTGGGGGTTCGATTTTTATAAAGTTTTTTTGACAGAAACCTTCGCGGGAGTGTACTCAACAACTTCCCAAAGTTTCATGGCCATCGGCTGTATAGTGTAGTAATGCATATAGGACAAACAGACAGACATACTTTCGTTTTTAAAGGAAAGAAAGCAAATTTCAGGAAACTTGTTATGATAACATTCAATTTACATTGTGTCATTTTTATTGAAACGTATTCATTTTAATATGGAAAACATTTTAAAGTGTTGTTTTAATTCTGTTTATTTATTCGAGTGCTTGTGGATACACAGTATTTTTTGTTTTTCCGTCTGGTGCGTACACAAATAAATCAGATGGTTTTCCGACGTGTGAGCTGGCCACATACAGTTGTCCATGTGAGAAGCACGGATTCTCCAAATCTAGTCCACACACTTGCAGCGATTGTCCTTGTGCTACGTTGATGGTCATTGCAAAAGCGAGTCACATCTTAAACTGTAAACGTTCAGTATTGGAAAGATTATGAGGGCCCTGGGGTCTAATATTTAACAATTTTTTTTTTTTTTGCCAGAAACCTTCACGGGAGTGTACTCAACACCTTTTAACAATTTGGTATTTTTTTTTGCCAGAAACCTTCGCGGGTGTGTACTCAAAAAGCCAGTGGAGAGGTTTTCGTATGCGAGTTGCATGAGAATTCCTAGATAGTCAATAAACAGGTAGGTCGCATCATTTTGAAAACTTAGCGCTTATAAACCTGCATTGTTAGGCAGGCCCATGCATATAGATTTTGCATAGTCCAACTGTGACCATAATTGCTATTTTAAAAGCTTCGATGGGAAGGATAATTGACGACGCAGATGAAGCTTGGCAGCCTTTAGGGGAGAAATAAGCCAGGAAGCTGGCTTAGAGAGAATTGTGGTTCTACGCTTTGTGGGGGAGCATGAAGATTGATGGTCTTTTGCAGCCAGGCTAAAAATTCTGAATCAGCATAGTCAACCTGCTGGCTAAGATTCAGTTAGGTAGCTTTTAGACTGTTACTAAAGTAAACATTTTCCACCTACGGGTCATTTTGTGATCCATGTAGCTTAAATTTTTATTATGCAATATAGGTAGGTGGGATTTAATTTAATAATGGTCGAACCATAGACAAGGGTAAACATTGAGATTAACTATTTTAACATTAGTGGTCGAAAATAATTCAAGTGTATGCACTTTAATATGTGTAGGATCTAGTATATGGTGTTGAAGAGTTAGTGATAGCATTAGCTCAAAGAAATCCTGATGTTGAGAACCAGTTTTTGATTCCTTTATTCAGTAATTAAAATCCCCAATCACCTGCAATTGGGAATAATTAGTCCTGAGAGCGGACCACTCATTACCTAGGCTGGGAAATTAAGCCATATGTGGAGGAGTCCGACAAATTAGTAAGCAAATCAAGGAGGTGTTATTCAAATATTTTTGTTATTCCTAATTAGTCAGCATCGAGGATGGGTTCAAGTGAATAGTGGAGATATGAATGTGTTGCCATGCTTTAGCTGCAATACCACTGTCTCTTTCATTGAGAGTTCTATTCTTCTTGAAAATCTGGTTATCATGGTAATCAGCTCCTAGAATATCAGGCATGAACTCATCAGAATGCCAAGTTTCCGATAGAAATAGTATATCGGGTTTATCTTGAGCTAATAAATAAAAAATTGCAGCCTTATGTTACCAATCAAGGGCATCTTAAGGTAGGTTACATGAAGTGAATCTACTAATGTTGGCGATGCTATATGCACCACCGGTGGGGCTGTTCCAATCAGTGTTGTCCAGACAGCCTTCATGGTGTGTTGATTGAGTGGTGTGGAGAGTAGAGCGCATTCATTTAAGGGTACTAAAGAGTTCAGGGCTTGTGTTGGTCCTTTGAGCATGATATATAGCCAGCATAGTTCCTGGCCTCTGGTCCTGTTTGGGTGCTGACCACTTCCCTTGTGGCACACCTGCTGCACTGCCACACAACAGTTTGCAGCGAACAGGAAGGAGCAATGCCTGAAGTACCACCTTTGTATGCAGCTTCACTGTAGGATTTTGGCGGCGACTTGCCAGTCCAACAAGCTTCAACAGGACTCTCTACAGGCATGGATACGGAGAACCCATGTAAGATTACTTATGTTTATCAAGTAAGAAAAAGGCACCAGCGGAGCAGCAGTGTGTTTACATTTTCAAACCCTTTAATATGCTTCGATATATAGCTCTAAACCTGCACGTGTTTAACTTAAGCGTCTCAAGTGCCAAGCATGTACTTTAAAGGCATATGTTTACAGTTACGGCCTCAAGACATTGCAGTGAGCACCAGGGCATGTTGGTTCCATTAAGCACCGCCCAGTGCGAGCAGCTGTAGTGGGTCTGAGCCTTGCATTCATACAGTGTTAAGTTAGCATTAGCTTATTAGAAGTTTAAACGCCATTTTACCTTTTGCTGTCTTTTGCACACGGCACACACGTTAACTATTGTTTAGTTAGGCTGAGTGTTTTGCTTCACATGAGAATAACTTGTTTTTCTACATTGCTAGACTTGCTTAGTCTGAACAGTGAGTGCCGAGGCCTTCAAGGTTATATCAACATTGTAGCTGTTGTTCGAACTGATCAGCGCACGTTCTAGCCATAGCATGTATGCAGCTGTGGCCAATTCAGATACTGGCGCCTTTAACAATGCACTGTGTAGGCATGATGAACACACTTGGAGAACATTCATATGCCGAGAGCTTGTGCAGAACTCAATGTGATTCACTCCTTCTAATCTTTGAGGTATGGGGTCGCTTATGCAAGCCGAAGAGACTTTCTTTGGTTATAAAATAAATAACCTACTAGCAAGGGAGGGTGAAATGTAGGTATATATTTAAAACTGTTTCCATTTAGCATTATAACATGCTTTCTCCCTTTATATTTTATGGAATTGTAACTATGCTGACAATCTTATTTCTTATAATATGTCTGCTTGTATTAGCTAAGATGCTGCATCTGAGATCACGGCATTAAAATAAATATTTTAAACTTGTACGAGTCTCCCTTTACTCCCTGTTCTGGACTGTTATGAGAGTATAACGAAAGAGTGCTCATGTTTGCCACCTTACCCGAGGAAACCTTAGTCGCACGTTCTGGGTTGTCTAATCATTGGTAACTTTGCTATAGGATGAAGTGCTAATGAGACACTGATGCTAGTCTGGTAGGGGATTTTGGGTACTAAGGTGAGTTTTTGGCACACCCTAATTCACTAAGGTCCTGAGTCTCTGTGCACAGTTCTGTGTCTGAGCAGAATCCCTGCAACATGGCGCCCTAACAGTGGTTGTCTTATTACATGACGCTTGAGTAGTGCTTATATCAGTCGTTAGCCCCTTCACTATTGTTTCCGGTTAACAGTGGTGACGGATAAACCTACCTATAGTTACATAGGTCTTTTCAAGCTTGAATCTTTCAAAACGGTTTCCTTTTGAATTACTACCCAGTTGTGCTACATTGTTTTGCATTGTACCTTTCCTGTCTGTGTCGTTATGGGTGACATTGACATACCGCAACATAGTCGCCTTGCGGTCCGCACTCCTTTGCAGGCTTAGAACGTCACCTTGGAGGGCATTGCGGTTATTTTGGTAGTGAGTGCTGAGATAGCTTACCCATTTGAGATTTTCTACTCATGGGTGACACAGGAAATTCCTATTTCTGCATAGCAGTACCAGGTTTGGTTTAATGGCGCCCTTCCCCACAGTTTAACTGTGATTAGATTAGGTCCTTTGTCCATTCCAGGTGCTTCTTGGCTGGATCTACCCCGCTCCCTGAGTTGAGGCTCCTACATACCTCCGCAATTGGAGTTATTAGGGCCTTGGTTCAATATGTTACTCGCAATTTGCAGGGTGGGGCCCCTGGTGTTGCGGCGCTTACAGCTGGACCGAGCGGGATGAAGCTTAGTCCCGTCATGGTCAATGCGGTTATGGGCAAGCGTCCCCATGATAAGGATGATATGCCTTTCTGGCTTGCCGAGCAATTTGACCAGCTGGAGGCAGTTTTTCCTAATTCGAGTCCTGTAGAAAAACACATGATTCTTACAATTAGTTTGCCCAAGGACTTGGTACCGGAAGCCGGTGACTGCGAGTCATGGGGTAGAATCTTTGTGGCAGTGTACACAAGGTGCTTCGGCAATGGCTGTCCTTCCGACGGTCATTAAAGGTTTTCAAGATGAACAAGGACCTGAGGCTGCGGTTGAATTGGAAATCAGACTCATTTGCTCATTTGACTTCGTTTCAGATCTCGTCCTTTCTAATATAACGGGAGATGCGGTAAACTTCCAAGTGTCTAATGCTTTGCGCGAAGTCCCGATGCGGACAAACCCCGACAGTTACCGAGAATTATTACGGCGGCTTCTAAACCATAGGCCGTAATAGTTTGGGTGTCAAGCCCTTTTCTGCTGAAGATAAAAAACAAACTCAGGGGTCAAAGTCTGAGAAAAACTATCAACCAAAAGCTCCAAAGCAAAATTGGAACAAAAACAGGGTGGCCATCAGAGTTGCGACCAACCCCGCCTGGAAGACGGAAAAGGCAGGACGATTCTTCGCAGAAAAGACCCCAGTTTCTGAAAAAGAAAGCTGCTGCTTTAACAGCGAGATATGCCACAGATAGTG